>NW_012107363.1:3382944-3401864 GCF_000951045.1 Mandrillus leucophaeus | reverse complement strand
CACTAAGCCCAGCTAATTTTTGCATTTTTAGTAGAGACAGGGTTTCACAATGTTGGCCAGGCTTGTCTTGAACTCCTGACCTCAGGTGATCCACCTGCCTCGGCCTCCTAAAGTGCTGGGATTACAGGCATGAGCCACTGCACCTGGCCGTTTTTAATTTTTTAGACACAGAATCTCAGTTGCCCAGGCTGGAACTCCTGGGCTCAAGCAATCCTCCCTGCCTCAGCCTCCGGAGTAGCTAGGACTACAGGCACATGCCACCACTCCCAGCTAATTTTTAATTTTTTCATAGAAACAGGGTCTTGCTATGTTGCCCAGGCTGGATTTGAACTTCTGGACTCAAGCAATCCTCCTGCCTTGGCCTCCTGAAGTGATGGGATTATAGGCATGAGCCACTGTGCCCATTGGCTGAGAGCTCTCTCTATTTTAGCTTTTATTTCTTGCTCAAGTGTACATGTGCAGGTTTGTTATATAGTAAACTCCTGACTCAGGGATTCAGGCTGCAGATTGTTTCATCACCTGGGTACTCAGCCTAGTACCCAACAGTTTTGTGTTTTCTTCTGAACCTGTCCCTCCTCCCAACCTCCTCCCTCAAGTAGGTCGCCATGTCTATGGTCCTCTTCTTTCTGCCCACGTGTTCTTATTATTTAGTTCCCACTTACAGATGAGAACACGTGGTATTTACTTTATTGTTGGTTTCATCTTTGGTGGTGCTGGTGAAAGAGGCATCACCCTCAACTGACCCTCAGGACACTCCCCTCCCTCCCCACCCCACAATCTCCCACACACACACCCTCACCCCTGCCCCAGCCTACTCAATTCTAAAGGGAGACTAGAGAGGAAACCAAAATTGGAGGGTTGAAGAAGAGGGACGGCAAAGGCCTGGGGCTCCGTGGATGGAGAAATGTATGGAAGGTGCAGGAGGAGAATTCCTGGAAAGGGTTTGGCCGGGCAGGCTGCTGTTTGGCAGCATTGCATTTTCTTGTGCAACACCTCAGCTCAGGGCCTGGGGTCACCTTGACAGACACGGCCCAGGGCAGGGGGCCCAGGCAGAAGATGGGGCAAGTCTCTCAGCACAGTGTTGGGGCAAGTCCCCTGTGCCAGATGGCAGTTCACAGCTCACCCCAGAGCCCCAGGCCCCTGGAACCCGGAGCCACGTCTCAGGAGGCCACCTCTAACCCAGGCCTCCTCGATGGCCACACTCTGAAGCTTCTGGGGAACTGAATCTCCAGCCCCTCCTCCTGGGCTGAAGGCCCCTGCTGCAGCTGGATCTGCCCCTGCTGCACCTGGAGCCACAGAACCACAGAGAGGGGAAAAGACAAACTCACCTCCCACGAGGGACCCCCTTACCTCTCAAGCTCCAGCTCAAGGGTACCTCCTCTGGGCAACTGGACCACACAGGGTCCACCATCCTCTGACAGATATAGAGGGCCCCATGGCTCTCACTGTAAAGGTGGGGGTTCACTCCCATGCCCCCTGCCCCTGCATCTGCTGACTTCCCACCCAGAACACGTGGCCCTGGCATCTCCGCACAGGGCATGGGGGCATCACTTCTACTCACAGACCATCAGCCAGACCCGTGGCCCAGGCTAACGCAGGCAGCTGGGAACGAGGGGAGGCGTGGATGTTGGGCGGGTGTGGCTGTCTCAACATGGGACCCTCCTTCAGCACCCTGGCAGGGGTAGACACTGCATTTTATCAAACCTAAGTAAACAGCAGGAGGCATCATCCTTTCCATAACATTGAGAAAGAAAATCGCGGCCTCTTCTCTCTTCCTCCTGCACTGGCCATATGGAAACATGCCTGCTTCCCCTTTGCCTTCTGCCATGACTGTAAGTCTCCTGAGGCCTCCCCAGAAGCTGAGCAGATGCCAGCATCATGCTCCCTAGACAGCCTGCAGAACCATGAGCCAATTCAACCTCTTTTCTTTGTAAATAGCACAGTCTTGGCTATTTTTTTATAGCAATTTGAGAACAGATGAATACAGGAGTCCACCCCTACAAGAAGGGAGGTGCACGAGGTAGAATCTACATTTACCCGGCTTTCTGGAAGAAACCGCCAGACCACGCAGTGCACAGGCTACAAATCAAGAAAAGCGTCATCATCTTCACTCCCTGAGGAATCAGGGGATGGAGTTCACAGCTGCCCAAACTCCTGCAAATTGAGGAGAAAACCCCAGAGAAGGGGGACCCACAAAGGGAGGATCTCCAAAACCTGCATGTCCACTCTCCTGATGTGTTCCACTGAGTTCTGATTTGCACTGGAGTGGGTGGGAGTCCATAGAGCCTGGGGAGGGACCGTGAGAAGCACAGCTGAGCAACGCCGTGCTCTCAGCCCAGCAGAGGGCACAGCTCCTGCTCCCTGCCCCTGGGATTTTCCCAGCCCTGCCATGACGGCCCTAGTGGCACAGCTCCCATCCACCATGCTATGAAGGTAGCTCAGGTGGGCAAAGGGAAGAACCCTGAGGGGAAAATCCTCACTGCCTCTCACCTGAGTGGCATCTAAAATGTTGTGGGAAATAGAGGACTAGAGAGACGACTGACATGGAGAACAGGAGGATTGTTTATTTTAAGGTACACACCGGCTCAGTGGACTCACATCTAAAAAGCTGAGCCTTGAACAAAGACAGAGCCAGGATTTTATAAGCCGGCTTACAAAAGCAAAACAAAAGCGGTTAATCATATAGTGCATAGCTTGTGGCTTTGCAGAGCCAGTGGCCTTGTAGCTGCATCGAAAGACAAACAAGAACTGGCTAAATACAGACATTTGTAAAACATAATCATGCTTAGGAGACTAAGGAAAGGAATAACAGAAAAGGAATTTGTCTCTTTTTTTTTTTTCCGTCAACCTTGCTGTGGAGGAGGAAAAAGTGTCTAAAGCCCATTCCTTTAGCCTTGGCTTTTCAGGCAGCATTATCTTACAACTCCTTGACGTGAGCTGCTAAATAGAAAAAAACTTGTTCTTTTCTTTTCAACCCTTGCCTTGCCACATTCCAGGCCTTAGCTTTTACTTTTCTTAGACTGAATAAACACAGTATTTATTTTTCTTTAATTTCTGCCTCAGAATAAGTGAGAGGGAAGCCCAGGGCACCATCATAAAGACCTCTTATGGTCTCCTTTCATTAAAAATCACTGAACTCCTTTTAAAAATTAATTTTTAAAAATTAATTTAAACAAATTTTAACCCCATTTGGTGCTTAAAAAAAAAAAAAGAAAAAAAAATCACGGAATTCCTAATTACCATAGAGGTGAAAATTTACTGGCCGCCCCTGAGACTCAGTCCTCTCTCCAGGGAGCCACAGTGACCGCCTGCATCTGCAGGATAGATTAACTTGTGTTTCTAATTAACGACACAGCTCCGTGACGCTGAGCAATCCACTTTCCTTCTTGGGGACCTCTGCATCTCATTTAGACGAGCTGCCTCTGGCTCACTGCCCAGAGGTCTTTCTACTGTCGAGTGCCCTGCAGCAACCGACAGTCCCAACTACATGGCTGAGCTCCTGCGTGGGGTGGGCCTGAGACGTCAACACCCACTCCTGTCTTCCATTTCAACTGCAGCCTGGCCAGCAGGTGTCCCACCACCGTCTAAGAGATGAGGAGACCAAGGTGCTGCTGCAGCCCAGGCCGGGATGAGAACGGGGAAGCCAGAGCTACTGTTACTGAGTGAGGGCAGTTGTCCAGGTTCTTGGTGTTTTGAACAAAGAATTGGACACAATGCACAAAGGAAGGAAGTAAAAGCAGAGATTTCTTTTAAACAAAAGTACACTCCACAGAGGGAGTGGAGTTGAGCAAGTGGCTCAAGAGCATCTGTCACAGAATTTTCTGGGGTATAAATACCCTCTAGAGGTTTCCCACTGCTTCACTCTATGCAAATGAAGGCTTCCCATTGGTTCACTCTATGCAAATGAAGGCTTCCCATTGGTTCACTCTATGCAAATGAAGGCTTCCCATTGGTTCACTCTATGCAAATGAAGGTTTCCCATTGGTTCACTCTATGCAAATGAAGGTTTTCCATTGCTTCACTCTATACAAATGAAGGTTTCTCATTGGTTCACTCTATGCAAATGAAGGTTTCCCATTGGTTCACTCTATGCAAATGTTCACTCTATACAAATGAAGGTTTCTCATTGGTTCACTCTATGCAAATGAAGTAGTGGCTTGTGACCAGTCTGATTGGCTGCAGGGGGGGAACAATCAGAATGAAGAATAGGCCTTGGCCCACAACCAGTCTGATTGTTTGTGGGAGGGAACCAATCAGAGGTACTTTCATGTTTCAACTGCCACCAAAAAAAGGAGGGGTCGAAAAGGAAGTTGCCTTCGGTATCCAGTCAGCACGAACTGGCCTTAGGTTCCCTGCCTCGAGACCCGATTCTCCTGCCTCACGGTCAGGCGCAAGACAGTGACAGGGTGTGCGCTGAGATGCGGGTGCTGCCTGCTCCTGATTCTGGAAGGAGACATGAGGCAGTGGTTTCCAAGCTTGCATAATTTGAGGGTTGCCTTTGTGATATCGTCCCTCTCCATGCACCAAAAAAACTGTCACCTAGTTAATATTTTTTATTTAGTTGACCCACTTTTTTTACTGAAATGGATTCATTTTGAAAGCTCCACTTCACCACCAATGAGAAACCACCATCCACCATGACTGGAGGGTAAAAAACAAATGCATGCCCACCCCCAGACTAAACCCCGAGTGTCCCTCTGGTCAAGGGCCTCACAGGGAAGAGCCCTGCCAGGAGGCTGCAGCCCAGCGTGGAAATCCTGACTCTGGCAATTGCTGTGTGACTCTGGGCAAGTCACTTAACCTCTCTGACCCTCAGTTTTCTCCTCTGTAGCACCAGGTCACTGACACCCCATGGGGGCTTACCTATGACAATGGATGCAGACTGCCAAGTGCAGCAGGGTTGTGAGGAACAGACAGGGGCACAGCCGCCTCCTGTTCCAGGTGTGAACAGTCTCCCTACCCTAACCTGGGGTCTCCAAATGTTGTCTTCTCCTGAATGAGGACTCTCATGGTGGACAAGTCAGGTTGTTCCAAACAGCCATGGCAGCCATTTCCTGGATGAAAACCAGTGTTGGGAAAGAGCAGCCGGGAGCTGATGAAAGCCCAATGTTCACCCGTGTTTAATGCTTACGCATGCGCCGCAGCGCGATGTTTCAGTCCACCACAGAACACACCGACGACGGTGCTCCCGACAATCACCAAGCCACGGGGAAGAGTCAAGCTGGGAACTGCATCAGGCAATCTGCCTCCCATTTTATCCCTAAATAAGACAGCTGCAAAGACTGAAAAAAAAAAAAAGCTTCATACCTCCCTTAGGTATTTGAACCCAAAATATGAGACAGGTCTCAACCAATTTAGAAAGTTTACTTTGCCAAGGTTAAGGAGACGCCCATAACACAGCCTCAGGAGGTCCTGATGACATGCGCCCAAGGTAGCCAGCGCACAGTTTGGTTTTATACATTTTAGGGAGACATGAGACATCAATCAACATATGTAAGATGAACACTGGTTTGGTTTGGAAAGGTGGGACCACTGGAAGCAGGGGCTTCCAGGTCACAGGTAGACAAGAGACAAACAGTTGTGTTCTTTTGAGTCTTCGATCAGTCTTTCACTGAATACACAATTTAGTCTGGCTCGGTGAACCTGCATTTCTACTAGGATAGAACAAACGTAGGACACAGGAAGCCATCAGGTATGCATTTGTCTCAGGTGAGCAGAGGGCTGACTTTGAGCTCTGTCCTTCGTCCTGTACCTGTGAAGATGAGTTATCCATTTACATTGTGAGGGTGAAAGTTAACACAACTGTTTTAGGGTAAAGATCTTGGGGCCCACAAGGAATTTCCCAGGGGACAAACTGTGAGGGAGGTATGTAGCTTTTTAAAATCTATGTAGCCATCTTATTTAGGAATAGAATGGGAGGTTTGCCTAGCGTAGTTCCCAGCTTGACTCTTCTCTTTGGCTGAGTGATTTGGGAGTCCCGAGATTGATTTTCCTTTCACACTTTGTGCGTTCCATCACCCCACAGCTGCCTCACACACCTGGTGTTTTCTGCATCTCTCAATTGCACACTTTTCTCTTGTGCCTGATCTCGTGTGGTTTGTTCATCATGGTCCCTAAGCATACGAGATCCACAGCTACTGTTGCTGGTAAGAGACCAGTAAGAGTCATTATTGCCAGTGACTGACCTGAAAATGGAATGACAAGCGACTAAGGACCACGAAGGTGGAAAATCAGAGGCGGTTATGCTCGCCAGGCAGGCAGGTCCCTGATGAGCCCTGATGAGCAAGGACACAGTGACGGCTGCTCAAAGAGCCCACCTCCGTGAAAGCAAGGCGACCATTGTAAAGTGGATGCCGAAAGGATCCGCTTCGCTGAAAGCAAGGCGACTAACAGAAAGTCGAGAGGTGCCTGGATCCGACACGGACTGAAGACCAGACAGAGCAGCGAATCCCTCTCCGCACCGTAACCGCCCAGTGGGTTCTCCTTGCCCACTGCCTAGACAGAGCCGATGTATCAAGACAGGGAAATTGCAATCAAGAGCTTCATTCACGCAGAGTTGGCTGTGTGGAAGACGGGAGTTTTATTATTATTCAAATCAGTCTCTCTGAAAAGTCAGGGATTGAGGTTTTTAAGGATAACCTGGTGAGTAGAGGGCCAGTGGCTTGGGAGTGCTGATTGGTCGGGTCCAAGATAAAATCTTAGGGAGCTGAAGTTGTCCTCATGAGCCGAGTCCATTCCTGGATGGGGGGCCACAAGACCAGATGGGCCAATTTATCTATTTGGGTGGTGCCAGCGGATCCACTGCATACAGGGTCTGCAAAATATGTTAAGCACTGATCTTAGGTTATCACAGGAGCAGTTTAAGGAGGTTCAGAATCCCACCCCCTGCAGCTGCGGTACTCCTGAACCATAATTTCTAATCTCAGGGCAAATGTGTTAGTCCTACAAAGGCAGTCTGATCCTCAGGCAGGCAGGGACTTTGTTTGGGAAAAGAGTTGTTATTGTCTTTGTTTCAAAGTTAAAGCATTGTGAACCCCAAATATCTGAGACAGGTCTCAGTCAATTTAGGAAGTTTATTTTGCCAAAGTTAAGGATGTGTGTCCGTGATGCAGCCTCAGGAGGTCCTGAAGACATGTGCCCAAGGTGGTCGGGCACAGCTTGGTTTTATACATTTTAGGGAGATATGAGACGTCGATCAATATATGTAAGGTATACATTGGTTCCGTCTAGAAAGGTGGGACAACTCGAAGCAGGGAGGGGACTTCCGGGTCACAGGTCGATAAGAGACAAACGATTGCATTCTTCTGAGTTTCTGATTGGCCTTTCCAAAGGAGGCAGTCACAGATGCATCTATCTCAGTGACCAGAGGGGTGGCTTTGAGTTCTGTCATTTGTCCACAAGGAATGTCCTTGTGAGGGAGGTATGTAGCTTTTTAATCTTAGTAGTTATCTTTTTTTAGGAATAGAACGGGAGGCAGGTTTGCCCTAAGCAGTTCCCAGCTTGTCTTTCCCCTTTGGCTTAGTGATTTTGGGGCCCCAAGATTTATTTTCCTTTCACACCATAAACTAAGTTCCTCCCAAAGTTGGTTGAGCCTACACCTGGGAATGAACAAGGACAGCTTGGAGGTTAGAAGCAAGATGGAGTCGGTTAGGTTAGTTGTCTCTTTCACTGTCATAATTTTGTTATAATTTTTGCAGAGGCGGTTTCAGCACCATGGCGATCATGGCCAGAGCAAAAAGTAAGTTTGCAATGTTGAAAGGAAAGGCGGGACCCAACTTTGGTGTCGGATTTACTGCTAGTTCTGGGTGGTTTACATGGTTCGAGAATCGTTACGCATTACATAATGTTCATGTGAGTGCTGGGTCTGTGGGTGCTGACGTGAAGGCAGCTGAAGAGTTTTGCAAGTTCGATTACGGAGGAAATTTACCTGCTACAGCAAATCTTCAATATGGAGGAAACCTCCCTATTCTGGAAACAGATGCCTGAAAGGACTTTTGTATCCGCCCAAGGGATTTTTCCTGTCCACTGCACAAAGACAGACCGTGACATTTTTGTAGAGAAAGAGTTTAACAGACACAAGGCTGGCCACGCCATGTGGGAGACTGAGTCACTACTCAAATCATTCTCATCCAAAGCTTGTAGGTTAGGGGGTTTTTCAAAGGCAGTTTCGGGGAAGGCGTGGGGGTGGCCAGGTAAAAAGTTCCTGCTGCTGATTGGTTGGGGCAGAGATGAAATCAGAGGATCGAAGCTGTCCTCCTGTGGGCTGAATTGCCTCTGTGGGGGCCACAGGAGCAGAGGTTGACGGGTCCAAGAGGAGCCATGGGTGTCAGACATGCAGAAAACCTGAAGAGATACCTCCAAAGGCCAATCTCGGGTTCTACAATAGTGATGCTATTTGCAGGAGTAACGGGGGAAGCTGCATGTCTTATACCCTCCGATATAATGGCTGGCAATCACTCATGTCTGTGCCTTAGCAGGACTCCTCTCCTCCCCCAGTCTGATGCCTTCCATTAGCTTTACAAAAGCAGTTGAGTTTGGGGCAAGGCCTACTGTAATTTAAACTACAGCCTAGGCTGGGTGCGGTGGCTCACGCCTGTAATTCCAGCACTTTGGAGGGCCGAGGCAGGCTGATCACCTGAGGTCAGGAGTTTGAGACTAGCCTGGCCAACATGGTGAAATCCCATCTCTACTAAAAATACAAAAATTAGTCGGGCACCTGTAATCCCCTGTAATCCCAGCTACTTGGGAGGCTGAGGCAGGAGAATCGCTTGAACCCAGGAGGCAGAGGTTGCAGTGAGCCAAGATTGCACCACTGAACTCCAGCCTGGGCGACAGAGTGAGACTCTGTCTCAAAAACAGGAACAACAACAACAAAACTACAGCCTGTCTTCCAAAGTTAGCCCAGCACTATTAATTCAGGGAAAGGTAAGATGTGGGGTGGGTTAGCTCAGATCTTTCACCGTCATTATTTTCTCACTGATAGAATTTTTGCATAGGTGTTTCACTTTCATCCATAAGAAGGCCAAGTCAATGCCAGGCTTCCAGGCTTTTAAGGACAGGATACCAGCCTTGCCTGGTGGCCATGTTGCAGGCTATGAATGTGATCCTGCACAATGAGAGCCCCAGGCCCTTCAAGACAGACAGTGAACACACAGGGCCAGGGCAGTGCGGGAACAAGGGAGTTAGGAATGGCCCACCCCTCTTCCAAGAGGCCCTCCTGAGTTGCCGGATGACAGTTCCTTTCAAGGTCTTGCCTGTGGGTGGTGCTGCTCCTGCACATCCTGCTCTTACTGGTGATTTTCATCCCTCCTGTGTTGCCAGATAACACAGTTCCTTTCAAGGTCTTGCTTGTTGGTGGTGCTGCACCCACACTTCCTCCTCTTACTGGTGATTTTCACCCCTATGTCACAGTGGCTCCCCCTCCAAACACCACTCTTTTGATCCGATGGACCCAGCACTCACAGCAGCTTTTAAGGCCTCCTGGCTGAGGAGGTCCTTTGCCCGGGCTATAGCTTCAGCTGAAGAGTCTGCCGAGAAGGCACTGATGCAACTGTGGAAGGATGGCAACTAGGGCTGCGCCAGGAACCTTGTTTGAGCTTGGGGTGATGACCCAGGCGTGCTTGCCAAGGTGTGCGTGAGTGGCATCCAGAGGAGGACACGCAAGAGTTCACCCAGGACTTCAAGGGTTTTGCCCAGGATGAGGAGGCTGCAAAACTCAACACGGCCGTGGCTGGGATGGCAAACAACTCCAGCCTGGACTGGAGGAGGACGGCGGTGGGAGCGCCTCCAGGTGGTTCCTGAAGAACTGACCAATGAGGAGCTGTTGGAACTGGAAGACAGACGCAGAGCTGAAGAAGGGGCAAGAGAAAAGGCAACTGGCAAAAAACAAGATGAGCCCCAAGAAAATTTACAAAGAAGGGTTTAGCAAAAGTTTTGCAGACCTCAACAGACACCTTAACAACTCTGAAGCATAGACCTCAACATGGAAGGCTTTCTTTCGTAAAGAGGAACGTTCATAGTGCCTTATCTGCTTCCAAGCAAATCTATGATGAAAAAAGGAAACGAAGCACATCACCATGATCATGTTTCTTTAAAGAGTGAGGCTTCCTCAAGAAGAACCTCAGGCAGGCCTTTCAGGACGGATTCAGAAGGCAGCCGTTATCATAGGCGGTGACAGCCCTAGGTGTGCTCGTCCCCTAAAGACCTGATGGGACAAGATGAGGAGGCGGGAGACAGTGATATTGACGATCCTGACCCTGTGTAGGCCTAGCCTAGGCTAATGTGTTTCTGCTTTCATTTTTAACAAAAAAGTTTAAAAGTACAAATAAAAAGAAAAACTGATATAATATAAAGAATATTGGCCTGTAACCCCAGCACTTTGGGAGGCCGAGGCGGGAGTGACACAGTAGGCTGGTAGGCGGGCAGCAGCGGGACAGGAAAGGGCTACCCCAACCCACCAGGAATGTCAGGTGAGTGAGTATCAGGTTGACAACGAAGAGAGTAAAACTCTATAAAGTATTTGTTTTCTGTAAAATATTTGAAGAGATTTATTCTGAGCCAAATATGAGTGACCATGGCCGGTGACACAGTCCTCAGGAGGTCCTGGGAACATATGACCAAGGTGGTTGGGGTACAGCCTGGTTTTATACAGTTTAGAGAGGCATGAGACATCAATCAAATACATTTAAGAAATACATTGGTTTGGCCGGGCGCGGTGGCTCACGCCTATAATCCCAGCACTTTAAGAGGTCGAGGTAGGCAGATCATGAGGTCAGGAGATAGAGACCATCCTAACACGGTGAAACCCCATCTCTTCTAAAATACAAAAAATTAGCCACGTGTGGTGGCGGGCGCCTGTAGTCCCAGCTACTTGGTAGGCTGAGGCAGGAGAATGGCGTGAACCCAGGAGGCAGAGCTTGCAGTGAGCCGAGATCGCGCCACTGCACTCCAGCCTGGGTGACAGAGCGAGACTCCATCTCAGAAAAAAAAAAAAAGAAAGAAATACGTTGGTTTCATCCCGAAAGGCAGGACAACTCAAACGTTGGAGCAGGGGAGGGAAGCTTCCAGGCTATTGGTGAATTTAAACATTTTCTGGTTGACAAATGGTTGAGTTTGTCTGAAGACCTGATTGATAGAAAGGGAGTGTTCAGGTCAAGACAAAGATTGTGGAGACCAAAGTTCTTTGAAGTCTTATAGTCGCTGCCCTTAGAGACAATAGATGACAAATGTTTCCTATTCAGCCCTTTCAAGGGGTGCTAGACTTTTAATCTCTTTAGGATTGGGAGGGCCTGGAAGAAAAAGATCTAGCTATGTTAACAGAGATTCTTTACAGATGCAAATTCCGCCCCCCCAACACACACACAGAACAGCTTTGTAGGGCCATTTCAAAATATGGCAAAGAAACACATTTTGAGGTAAACTACTTTGATTTTTCTTCCTTGACTTGTAATGTTATGCCAGAGTCAGGTTGGAAAGTAGGTCATAATATACAGGGTTAAATAAAACCCATCTGATGAGAATTTATGATTTGCAGGGCAGGACTCCCCAGAACCCTTAGATAGGAATTTGGGCGAGAAAAACAATCAGTTTAGTCCTCAAGGTGATGGTCCTGCAGTTGTCACACTGCCTCTCTAAAAATGATCATTGGTCGCACGCATCAGAGAGAGGCAATTTCCCAACAGATAAAGTTACCTGAAATTGGTCACCAGTGGCTTCCAGTAAAGTCTCAGGAATTGGGTGAGTGGGCTAGAGCATGCGCATTAGGAGACAAAATGGCAAGAGCATGACCTTCTGGGGGCATCCTACCGGAAAAGGGAAGCAGCCTCAGGTGAACATACATACAACTTTTCAAACACACTGTGAATGCTCACATCCTGAGTGCAAGGAGGGCACCGTGCATGCAGGCAGCCCACCCTTAGGTAAGCATCACAGGAAAACAGACACAAGACCCCAGAAGTATGCCAACATACAAAACCCCAAGTCAAAAGGTCAAACGCTGCACTTGACCTCCAGAGTGCATGCTTGGGTCTCTTCCAAGTGTACTTTCTTTTCTTTCCTGCTCTGAAGCTTTTTAATACACTTCCACTCCCACTCGGAAACTTGCCTCAGTCTCCTTTTTCTGCCTTATGCCCTTCAGATGAATTCTTTCTTCCAAGGAGGCAAGAGCTGAGGCTGCTGCAGACTCATTAAATTCGCCACTGACAGCTGGGATATTCGCCACCCCTAACAGGAGGATCGCTTAAGTCTGGGAGTTCAAGACCAGTCTGGGCAACATGGTGGCGCGTGCCTGTGGTCCCAGCTACTTGGGCTGAGGCAGGAGATCAGTTAAGCCCAGGAGGCTGAGGCTTACTGTAGTGAGCTGAGATGGCGCCACTACACTCTAACCTGGGCAACACAACAAGACCCCGTCTCAAAAAAAAGAAAAAGGAAAAACATTGTTATACAGCTGTACAATGTGTGTTTTAAGCTAAGTGTTATTACAAAAGAGTAAAAAATGTTTTTAAAGTTCATAAAATTAAAAAGTTAGAAATAGGCTCAGGTGAATGTGTTATTGAAGGGATTTTTTAGTATAAACTGAGTGTGGCCTAAGTGTGCTGTTCATCCAGCCTGCAGCAGGGCCTCAGGGGCACCCCCCTCCCTCACGGACACCCACAGCCTTGTCCACAGGCCCCAATCAGGGTGAGTGTCCTCCACAGCTGAAGCATGTTTTCTCTTTTACATCATATTTTCACTGCACCTTTTCTACGTTTAGCTGCACAGACACTTATCATCGCGTTACAACTGTACAGCATTCGGCACAGTCAATGAGCCGTGTAGGCGTGTGTTCCGAGAGCGAGAGGCCGTCCCCCATAGCCTGGGTGTGGGGCAGCCTGTCTCATCTGGGAGCGTGGGGCACACTCTCATGTGGCAGGATGATGAAATCACCTAACAACGCATTTCTCAGAATGCATCTGCACTGGTAAGTGACACATGACTGTGCTTTCTCATGAACCACCTTTTCCCAGAACGATGAGGTCCACAATACAGTTTTCTGAGCAAAACCAGCAACAAGGAAGGGTCAGGCAGAAATGAGCTGGGGCAAGTCGGCAGAGGGCTCGGCCTCTTCCCTGGGACTCTCACCCACACAAGGCTCTTCTGCACGAGGCCCGGGTTCCTCGTTCTGTGACAGTTGTGGCCCTGGAGAGTAGCCCCAGCGGACGGCAGGATGAGAGGGAAAATACGTGGCCTCAGCCCCTCCTCCAGGAAGCTTGCCCTGCCAACCCCAACAGACCCCAGAGCTTGGCCATGCCATGAGCCAAGGCCTGTGCGATGGGGTGTCTGAATCCCCAGCACCAGTCCAAGGGGCTGCGGTCACCATGGTAACTCCACTAGGGCGCCTGTAGGCCCCAAGACCACAACGCTCACCACAGGTGGGTCTCCTCTGCAGCAGATGGGGCAAGTTCGGGCGCCGGGGGACAGAGGCTGCCTCTCAGCCAGTGAGACCTAGGGCCTGCCTGGCACTAGTCTGGAAAGCAGTGTAGATGCGCTGTACTCCTGGCGAGATTCCCCCTCCTGCCCACCTTTGTGGCATTCCCTCAATCCCACCTGTCCAGGGGAGACCCACTCAGGCTCTGAGAAGTCACTGGGAAGCCCTTGGGGCTGGCCACAGCCAGGCTGCCATGATCAGTGCCCCACCCCATCCCCCGCCAAACCTCTATCTGCCCACCTTCATCCACAGATGCATCGTTCATTGCTGCAAGGTAACCATGCCGGACCCCCGGTCACATGACGTGTGGACAGGGAAACAGTGGTGCTGGGGGGTAGTAAGAAACGGTACCTAGAACCTGGAGGTCAGGTCAGGTGATGTGGTCACCAAGGGCCGTTTCTACCAGCTGATTGTGCCAGGTGACACAGAGGGGCCTATGGCCATGGTGGGCCCTACTTAGCACAGCTCTTGGCCTGGCAGGACCCCATCTGGGAGAGCCAGGGCCACCCCACATGCCCCCAGCCCCATCTGATGCTCCTTTGAGACGGTGTCCTTGCAGATCATGACTGGAAACTGCTGTGCCAAGTGTGGGGGGAGCTCGTCTTCCCCAGGGCCACCACCCTCGCCAGGACTGCAGCACTGG
The DNA here is from genome assembly GCF_000951045.1 of Mandrillus leucophaeus. Taxonomy (NCBI): domain Eukaryota; kingdom Metazoa; phylum Chordata; class Mammalia; order Primates; family Cercopithecidae; genus Mandrillus; species Mandrillus leucophaeus. The sequence goes on along the minus strand of NW_012107363.1, from coordinate 3,387,756 downwards.
AGCCAGGTCTGGAGTCCAGCCACACCGAGCGCAGAACCAGGCTCTGTGGCCACTCTCCTGTCTCCCCACACTGGAAAATTAAAGCAGGGGCTCTGGGCTTGGGAAAGACCTGGGAAGGGGAGAGGAGACATGGGCCCAGCAACCTGGAGCTATCCTGGGCCTGGCAGAGGCGGTGCACTCTGGCCTGGGGCACACCTTGGGAGGCCCCGAGGCTTGGGTGGCGTCCTGGGCTTAGCTCAGGTGTGCCCCTTCCAGGAGGCGGTGGCAGGGCTGCTCCTCTGGGCCAGGCTCCCTGCACTCCCCGCTCTGCCATCCCTTGATGTCGCCCCAAGCCCCTCTGTGGCTGGGCTCAGCCCTTCCTGCTGCAGGGAGAGCTCCAGCGAGACTGCAGGGCTGGGAGGCCGAGGGGCATCAGGTCACTTGTCCTGAAGTACGTGACCCTGGATATGCTGAGCAACAAAACCCGCAAACCCTGGTGCAGCTTGGCAGGAAGATGCCTCAGGGCCTAACACAGCGGCTGAGGGAGGGCGCGGCTCTGTGGCTCATCTTTGGGAAGAGAGTTCTTTCCATCTTCCTGCTCCACCACCCTCGGTGCTAGGCTCCTGGTTGCTACCTCGGGGCTTCTACATTAGGTGTCCCCTGCAGGGAGAACTTCCCAGTGTGGAGACCCCAGAGGCCCCCGCAGAGCTCCCTTGTGCCTCACTAGCCAGAGCTGCAGGGGCTCGACCAACTGGGGCCTGCCCCAAGGGGCCACGGAGCGCCAGTCTCCCAGTAAGACGAAGGGTGGACGCTTCCAGGGCCAGGTACCTGCTGGCACATCCTCAGCCTGGGCTCTGGGCTCTGGGACTGACTCAGAACTCAGAGGGCAGGGTCTGGGTCCGTGGCAGCACCGCCCTGGGGTGCTGCAGAGCTGAGGTGCCTTCAGAGTGGATGCCCATTTATTCTCACTGCTCAGGAGTGACGAGTGCGGCGCTGCCATGGAATGCCACACGGCGGCCGCAAATAACCAGGTGGATACACCCAGTGGAGAGGCACCAGGGTACGCTGCAGAAAGTCAATGGCAGAACAGTGTGGTCTGCATGTGACCTTTTGTATAAAACCACAGAAATAACTTTAAATAGAAACATCGCGGCCAGATGCCATGGCTCGTGGCTGTCATGCCAGCACTTTGGGAGGCTAAGGTGGGAGGACTGCTTGAGCCCAGGAGTTCAAGGCCAGCCTGGGCAACATAGCAAGACCCCCGCCTCTAACATTTTAAAAGTTGGCCAGGCATGGTGACGTGCATCTACAGGCCCAGCCACTTGACAGGCTGAGGCAGAAGGATGGCTGGAGCCCGGGAGTTCAAAGCTGCAGTGAGCTATGAACGTGCCACTGCACTCCAGCCTGGGCGAGAGATCAAGACCCCATCTCTCAATAAAATAAAAGAGAAACAAATCAGGATTTTTTTTCTAGAAAGACTAAAAAGAACTGCTGCAGTATTTCTGGGGAGAGGGTCTCGTGGAGGAGGGAGGAAGGTGTAGGTCTTACCTTTCTGTCGTCTGTGATATTTACAGTTCTAAAGCCCTGTCAACAATTCACCTATGATTTTTTTTTTCATGCCACTTGAGTGGCCCATGTGAGGAAATTATGGGTGTTTTGTTTTATTCTCTGTAACTGTAAAAACAACCTCAACAGAGCAAGCCTTGTACCTTTTTTAAAAATACCAGTCTGGTGGATCCCTGCTCCAGAGCGGCTGCCCTCCAGTGTGGTGAGAAACGCTGGCAGATACAGTCTTGCTTCCTGGGGAGCCCCATCCTCTTCACAGAGCTGGACATGGTGGGGCAGGCGTCGGACAGCGCCCTGGGAGGGGCCTGTGCAAGGCATCCCCAGCTGCTCTCCCCTAGGAGACACTGTAAGGATCTATGCACCATCTTTGTGATACGAAGATGCTGTGCACGTTTCAAGTGGTTGCATCTGAAACAAGCCAGGCAACCAGCTGGGGGCTTCTGAGTAACTGTGGCTTCTCTGGCGGGTGATGTTTATGAAACACGGTTCATCGGCGTGAGGATCTAGAGAAAGCTGGGAGGAGGTGGGCTGAAACACAGCCGGAGCAGAGACCGCAGCACCGAGGATTGCTGGGGAAGCTCTCCTTGGTTTGGCCCCCACCGACCAGGCCTTGGCTGGCAAGGACACAGCTCATGGAATCTTCTTCCTTGGGGTGGTCCGGGATGGCCGCAGCTCCGCAGGCCCATGGGCAAATGGGCAGCAGTCCGCGGACAGAGCACAGCCGTCAGGGTGATGCGTGAAGAACCAGCAGAGGCGGGTTTTGCAGGCTTCGGAGAGCACTCTCTGTTTCGCTTCCGGTTGCTTTGTTTCCCACAGCATCTCCTCTCTCCAGTCGCGGATGTGAACTCTCCCATTCACAACTGTGGTTTGGAAAAGAGAAAAGACACACTGAGAAGTAAACCTGAAAGTTCCTTAATTCACCAGCCTCTGCTTAGCTCCCACGCCATGGGAGGTGCCAATCCAGGGTCACCGTGACACAACCGTGACACAGCCCAGAGTTCCTGCTGGTCACAGAGAGCCTGCCTCCAGTGGGAGTGACCGAGGTACGGGATGGGTCTTCAGGCAAGGATGGGGAAGGTGAGCCCTGCGGGAGGCGAGCGGTAGCCCCGCGCAGGCCCAGGAAGAGCACTTTAGGCAGAGAAGCAGCAAACCCAAGTGTCCCAGGACAGACTGCACCAGGACAGGCCGCGTTTCAGGGACAGCCAGAGGGGAGGGCAGAGGACAGAGCTGGGTCCCAAGTGGCCTCATCGTTGAGGCCCCGACCTTCCCTCTGGCTGAGTGCCAGGTCCTGCAGAGCCACCATTTCAGAAGGATCACTTGAGTGGAGGAAGGATGGCACACAGTGTGAGAGCCAGAACACGAGAAAACATCTGTACTGCAGCCCTAACCTCTGAGGACTGTCTCAGCATCACATGCAGAAAGAGGGGCAAGGCGCAGGTCCCTCCACACAGTCTAAGGACAGGGCTGCTGCAGGGTGGCCTCTGCTCCTTGGTGCCATCCTGGTGCACTGGGTTTACATGCACCTCCCAACCGGAGCCCCTCCAGGTGCAAGTGTGGAGTAAGGGAGGCCAAGGGGCTCTGGAAAGGAACAGGAAGGGGTACCCGCCTCTGCGCAGTGGTTTAGATACCCACTCTGGAAGTGCCACTGGGACTCAATGGCCAGGGCTGACCTCCAAACTGGGGAGCTGGAGGGACATCAGAGTGGGGTGGGGCCAGGAGAGGGCTGCTGTGGGCCCGCTCGTCACCTGGGTGCCAGGCCTCGCGGGCCTCCTCCAGGCTGCCTCCTGACCCTGCCCCCCAAATTGGGCCAAGATACCCCCTACACTCCCATTTGGCCGTTTCCTTGTGGGAAGCCAACAACTCCCTGTGACACGTGGCCAAAGCAGCCACCGCCTTCCTGGCTCTCCCTGGAAGCCGGGAAAGCGCTCGCGGCAGAAGGCTGGGGAATAAAGGAGCCTCAGTGAGGAAGTCTGGCGCACCGACTTCCAAGGAGAACTTGAAAGTGTAGGAATTAAAGCTTGAATTCTGCTTTCAAATCACCTTGTGTGTGGCAATAACAAGCCTGTGTGCTTTTGACAGACTGATACTTTAAAAATAGTTTCGCCCTGAAACCAGAGAAATGAGCCCAGAGAGCGGCGCCTCGCTGCATCCAGGGACACAGCTGGGGGCTCACTCTCACAGCCTGGCTGGAAGCACCGCCAAGGCCAGGCCTGACCCCGTTTGCCCTCCCACGGCCGCCTCTCTGTCTCGCCTTCCAACATGGGAGCTGAGGTTGCTTAACCTGAAGGCTACGGTTAAGGCAGTCCCACGACGGTCTGCCGATGTCCTCACAGCAGCACCTCCTGGCGTAGCACAGAAGGGCACATCCCCGCCACTGAGGGATCTGGAACCCTCTGAAGGGTGCTTGGAGGAGCCCCAGGGGCCAGAGCTTCCCCCCACTCCCCATGGGGCACATGACCCCAAACACTGAGGGGCCTCTGGCCTGACGCCCTGACCTGTCAAGAGAAGGGGGTGGGGATTACTGAGGCCAAAGGCTGAGCGCAGATTCCCACCCTCAGAGCCAGCTTGGGCACCCCTCTGCCGCGACGTGACAGGCCAACTGGCAGCAGGCCCTCCCAGGTGGCTCTGGAGTTAAGAGCACACCCAGCCATGTTTTGGGAGCAGGACCTGCAGGGTGTCTAAGGACTGAGGAGTGGGCGCTCATGATCGAGATGAGGCTCCCAGGATGGCACAGGCAGGCTCCAGGCTGGCCCAGCCTCGCTGACCCACTCCCCGTGTCTACAACCCTGGACATGGCAGGTAGCTCCCAGCGCCCCCACAACACCTGAGCCCCTATGTGGCCAGGTGCCAGAAGGGGCGGCCTTCCAGGGGCACTCGCTCCAGCCAGCTAGAAAGACAACCAACAGCTAGAAAGACTCTCCTCTGGAAATGCGCTCCTCATTTTGAAATGGAACCACAGGGCCACAGTCTGCTCGACCCAAGCTCCTGCCGCCTCCTCCCTCCCTACTGTGCGCGTCCCCTGGGACTCTCACTCCGCACAGGAACCGCCACCTCCGCCACTGCTTCTGACAGCAGACACTCCCTCTCACCAAGCTGCTCTGAGGAACAGGCTGAGGATTAGTGGCCCCGGATGATGCCGCAGGCTCAGGGGTGCCAGTGCTGGGTCAGACCTGGCCTGGACTGTGGCACAGCCTCTCCACTCACTGGGAGACTTCGGGCCGGCGCGCGGACCTCTCTGAGCCGTGTCTGCGGGTTCAAGGAGGAAAG
>NW_012107363.1:3379145-3382894 GCF_000951045.1 Mandrillus leucophaeus | reverse complement strand
AGGGCAGAGGACAGAGCTGGGTCCCAAGTGGCCTCATCGTTGAGGCCCCGACCTTCCCTCTGGCTGAGTGCCAGGTCCTGCAGAGCCACCATTTCAGAAGGATCACTTGAGTGGAGGAAGGATGGCACACAGTGTGAGAGCCAGAACACGAGAAAACATCTGTACTGCAGCCCTAACCTCTGAGGACTGTCTCAGCATCACATGCAGAAAGAGGGGCAAGGCGCAGGTCCCTCCACATAGTCTAAGGACAGGGCTGCTGCAGGGTGGCCTCTGCTCCTTGGTGCCATCCTGGTGCACTGGGTTTACATGCACCTCCCAACCGGAGCCCCTCCAGGTGCAAGTGTGGAGTAAGGGAGGCCAAGGGGCTCTGGAAAGGAACAGGAAGGGGTACCCGCCTCTGCGCAGTGGTTTAGATACCCACTCTGGAAGTGCCACTGGGACTCAATGGCCAGGGCTGACCTCCAAACTGGGGAGCTGGAGGGACATCAGAGTGGGGTGGGGCCAGGAGAGGGCTGCTGTGGGCCCGCTCGTCACCTGGGTGCCAGGCCTCGCGGGCCTCCTCCAGGCTGCCTCCTGACCCTGCCCCCCAAATTGGGCCAAGATACCCCCTACACTCCCATTTGGCCGTTTCCTTGTGGGAAGCCAACAACTCCCTGTGACACGTGGCCAAAGCAGCCACCGCCTTCCTGGCTCTCCCTGGAAGCCGGGAAAGCGCTCGCGGCAGAAGGCTGGGGAATAAAGGAGCCTCAGTGAGGAAGTCTGGCGCACCGACTTCCAAGGAGAACTTGAAAGTGTAGGAATTAAAGCTTGAATTCTGCTTTCAAATCACCTTGTGTGTGGCAATAACAAGCCTGTGTGCTTTTGACAGACTGATACTTTAAAAATAGTTTCGCCCTGAAACCAGAGAAATGAGCCCAGAGAGCGGCGCCTCGCTGCATCCAGGGACACAGCTGGGGGCTCACTCTCACAGCCTGGCTGGAAGCACCGCCAAGGCCAGGCCTGACCCCGTTTGCCCTCCCACGGCCGCCTCTCTGTCTCGCCTTCCAACATGGGAGCTGAGGTTGCTTAACCTGAAGGCTACGGTTAAGGCAGTCCCACGACGGTCTGCCGATGTCCTCACAGCAGCACCTCCTGGCGTAGCACAGAAGGGCACATCCCCGCCACTGAGGGATCTGGAACCCTCTGAAGGGTGCTTGGAGGAGCCCCAGGGGCCAGAGCTTCCCCCCACTCCCCATGGGGCACATGACCCCAAACACTGAGGGGCCTCTGGCCTGACGCCCTGACCTGTCAAGAGAAGGGGGTGGGGATTACTGAGGCCAAAGGCTGAGCGCAGATTCCCACCCTCAGAGCCAGCTTGGGCACCCCTCTGCCGCGACGTGACAGGCCAACTGGCAGCAGGCCCTCCCAGGTGGCTCTGGAGTTAAGAGCACACCCAGCCATGTTTTGGGAGCAGGACCTGCAGGGTGTCTAAGGACTGAGGAGTGGGCGCTCATGATCGAGATGAGGCTCCCAGGATGGCACAGGCAGGCTCCAGGCTGGCCCAGCCTCGCTGACCCACTCCCCGTGTCTACAACCCTGGACATGGCAGGTAGCTCCCAGCGCCCCCACAACACCTGAGCCCCTATGTGGCCAGGTGCCAGAAGGGGCGGCCTTCCAGGGGCACTCGCTCCAGCCAGCTAGAAAGACAACCAACAGCTAGAAAGACTCTCCTCTGGAAATGCGCTCCTCATTTTGAAATGGAACCACAGGGCCACAGTCTGCTCGACCCAAGCTCCTGCCGCCTCCTCCCTCCCTACTGTGCGCGTCCCCTGGGACTCTCACTCCGCACAGGAACCGCCACCTCCGCCACTGCTTCTGACAGCAGACACTCCCTCTCACTAAGCTGCTCTGAGGAACGGGCTGAGGATTAGTGGCCCCGGATGATGCCGCAGGCTCAGGGGTGCCAGTGCTGGGTCAGACCTGGCCTGGACTGTGGCACAGCCTCTCCACTCACTGGGAGACTTCGGGCCGGCGCGCGGACCTCTCTGAGCCGTGTCTGCGGGTTCAAGGAGGAAAGGCCTGCTCTGCCCCGAGTGCAGGATACGATGAGGCCCCACGTGTACCCAGCAGCACGGTGCCAGGTTCCATACCAGCCAGCATGGAGCCACCCCCTCGGTGGCCTCAGGAAGGGGCGGGGACAGAGGCAGGGCTGGCCCTCGTGGCCCTCACAGGTCATGCTCAGGCTGGCTGACCTGAAGCCATCTGGAAACATTTCCAATTCCTCACTCTCGTAAACATTTTCCGAGACTAGCCACGTTAGCTTAAAACAAAACCTAAACCTCATACAGAGATAAGACCCAGCTTCAGAGCATGGTTTTCTCATGACTGGGGAAGAATGTTTATTTGGAACCCAACCCCCAGGCCTCCTACTCAGAAGTGTTTCCAAAAACAAGTCTGTCCCCCAGGGTGACCTGCACAGAAAAACACTGACACACAGGCAGACTCACCCACGTGGGTGAAAGGACAGTCTTTCAGGAAATCAACAAAAACAAGCGTTGGGAAAGACAGAAAGAGGCCCCGTGGAGGCGGGAAATATTCTAACTGCCTGAAGCTCTGTGCAAGGAAGAACAGACTCCAGGCAGCAGGCCCAGCCCAGCCACCACTGCAGGCCCAGTGTCTACCCTGGAGGCAGCCTCAGGAACATGCTTCTGCACCTGTCCCAGGAAACAGAGGCTCCAACCATGCTCTCGGGCCCCCCACCCAATAGCAACTGTCACCTAAAGAAGCCAGTTCAGCTGAAAGCCAAGTTCAGCTCTCCAAGAGCAGGCGGGCACCCAAAGGCAGTGTGTGTGTGCACAAATCCACACGCTTGCACTCTTGTGTACACAATAAGCATGGCGCGCACACCTGTGCTCTCTCACACATGCACAGAGCCAGATACTGCACTGCACCTGACCCCCATGGCAGCCTCATGGGCAGGGGACCCAGAAGCTAGGGTGTGAGCCAGGCCACTCCTTCCCATTGTGACTTCGGTGTCATCCCTACCCATCCGTCAGAGGCCCAGTCCTTCTCCTGGTCATGGCAGCTATAGCCCCACCAGCTCCCACTCTTGTTCCTCCCAACCCTGGCTCTTCGCAAATGCTGTTCGCTCTGCCTAAAAGCTGTTCTCTGTTCCTGACTCCTCTTTTCCTTCCAGGCCCAGCTCAAGTGTCATTTCCTAAGTAAAGCCCTCCTGAGCCCACTCTGGGCCAGGCCAGTTCTCCCTGCACATCGCGACTCACAGAAATGTGTGCTTAGGGCATGGTGGTGACACAAGACACCTAGTATTTTTGAAGATGCATGTGGAAGTACTTAGGGGTGAAATAGGGTGCTAGCTGGTATTCACTTTAAAATACTTACAGAAAGAGGGGAAAAAAAGCTCCACGAAGCAAGTTACGGCAAACGCCCCAGCCGCCGGCGCTGGTAAACTGTGGCTCCCCCCGTCCCTGCCCCCTCTGTGCACACCTGGAAGCTGCAGATGATGGAACTGTGTACACCGCCGGCCCCTGGGGGAACACCTGCTACATCTCCCTGTCCCTCACTGCACCGCCAGCTGCAGCAGGCCAGGGATGTGTCTGCCCTGCTTTGTGGGCTGAGTGAATGGACAAGCGGGTGGCGGGCCCTCCTGCCTCCCCCTGCCCTGGCAGTCCTGGAGTCACAGGGCATTGCCCAGCAGTGGAGCTGGGTACCAGGACCTCCCCATGCCCTGGCAGTCCTGGAGTCACAGGGCA
>NW_012107363.1:3372356-3377860 GCF_000951045.1 Mandrillus leucophaeus | reverse complement strand
CTTTGAAAGCCTGCATGTATTTCAAAATGCTCTAATCAGAAAACCTGGTGACAATAAAGTCATTTATTACCAAAACATCAAATTGGATATGAATGAAAGCTGGGTTTCCTACATGTATTTGCCAGGAACTTCCTACCTGCCAGGTGCTGCACTTCACGTCTTATCTGCACCCTCCAAGCTGCAGGAGAGCGCAGGAGACGGTGCCTGCCTGCGTGCAGCTGGGCCTGTGGGACCCCCACAGATCAGGGCACCACAATGCTGACCCAGGACCCCGGTGCGGGCAGCCGCTGTTGCAGCTGCTGCGAGAGTCCTTCCTATCCCAGCCCGGCCAGTCTTCTGAGTCAGCCTGTCGTCTGTCTCAAATCCATTCTGAGAGGAGTGGGAGTGTTTTAAAAAAGATGACATATCGTCCCAGTCAGCCTTCCCTGTGCCCCTGCCTCTGGCCCGGCACGGACTCCATAACGGGGAATCTCACACTTGCAGCCGTGGGTGCCTCTGGGCCTGGCACATCCAGCCTCTTGGTTACTCATCCTTTGACGTGTGCGGCCTTGACTCCTAGCAACGCAGGACTTGGAGCCTCTTGAGGGCAGGGCCCTTTCCCACCCTGTTTCTCAGCAATGTCCCACAGGGGCAGACGTGGAGCTAGGATGGGTGAGGTCCTGAAGCCAGAGCCACACATGGCCCACAGGCACAGAAACACAGAGGGGCCTGTCTGAGGACACGCTGGGTGGGGGTGAGACCAAAGGCCCTGAAGGCTGCCTGTGGGCAGGAGGGAGGCGGTAGGCTGAGAGGCCAAGGGCACAGCTCCTTCCTTCTCACAGCATGGCCACATGGAGAGCCCCTAACAAGCTCCAGACCCACGGACACCAATCTGGAGGGGATGGGGGTATGGGGCTTGTTAGGCGCCCTGGTTCCCAGGTTCCAAGGGGCAGGCAGGACTGAGCCCACCACTCAGCCACCCCCGCTCTCCATCTCCAGGTCTGTTCCTCCTTCCTCCTCACCCACCAAAAGCTGTCCATCCGAGGCACAGCTGACATCTGTGCACTCGTCATCTCCTGGGAATTTAAAGGTCAAATTGCACTCAAGAACTGTCACTGCTTACTGCACATGGGAACTTTCAGACCACACTGATGTCCCTGGGGCTCTGGGGCCCAGCTGCCTGTGCTGGGATCATGCTCTGCCAGCCTCAGCCTTCCTCCTCTGTGCTCCAGCCCCACCACAGCAGGGTGCCTTTAGTCAGAGGCGCCAACCCAGAGACCCCACGGTGCCTGGTGATTTGCAAGCAGCTAGTCGGCCCCATCAGCCACTGAGCCAGGGTCACTCTCGCCAGATGGCTAGAGGCTCTGCTGACCAGCTACCATCAGGTTCGAATGATTTCTGGAGGGGCCGTCTGTGCTCAATGGCCCGGCCCCATTCCATGTACACATGGTGCAAGAGGACGAAGGATGAAGAAGGAAACGGGCATGATTTTGTCCCAACATTCACAGGTGAGGAAAGCAAGGCCTGGAGAGGAAGGGTTTCCCTCAAACGGGCAGCCAGGCAGGAGTCACTGACGGAGGGGCCAGGAGGGGATGGGGCTCCATGCTCTTCTCCAGTTCCCAAAACTGAGAGAAGCCAGGCTCTGGCTGCAGCTCCACACCACCCTCTGGCGGCCAAGCAGCATTCCTGCCTGGAAGGAGGCGAGGTCCTTACAGGCCCGGCTGGCTCTCTGAATGCCATTAATTTCAACGCACCACTCACCCCATGAGAACACTCGATGTAATTTTCTCCTTTTGCCATGGCTGATTTTTGTGTTTTGGGGATTTCAAAGAGAATTAAATTATCGAATCACAACACCTCCAAATCTTACTGCATACTCAAGGGGACAGTGCCTTTTTCTGGCCTCAATAACCTGTTTTCTCTTTGGATAATTTCTGGATGGAAAATGAGTAGTTCTAGCCCCTAAACCTGTTTTGTAAAAGTTAATTAAGGGTCCAAACTCTGTCACTCCCTGGCCTGGCCTCGGCCTTCCTCTCTGGAAATAACAAAGTCCTTCATGTTTATAGGAACTATTGGGAAAATTTTAAAGAATTTGCTTGAAGAGAGCCTGTTCACCCACCATCAATGGCTTTTTCAGTGTGTGTAGTCACAGGGCCACACCATTTTATGTTGGTTCTGAACACGTGAATTCCTGCCCTCAAGCCTGGGAGCGTGCTAGCCCCTGAGGTGGTGGACAGCTTACCTCCCCGATTCCAGGTCTTCAAACTCCCAGTTCGAGAACTTCCTGTGTTTAATCGCTTTCCGCCTAACAATACATTCGCCACTTGCAAAACCACTTGGTCGATAAAGCCTCGCGGCAGGGCGGCACAGTTCCTCACGCGCTCAGCCTTTTCTCTGGGATGAAATCCAGGTAGCCAGGCTCCTTCGGCCTGGGGCCCTGCTCCACACTCAGCGGCCCGGGCCCCGGCTACACACCCGACCCTGGCGCCCAGAGCCTGGTGACCGTCACAGTGACCAGCACTGCCAGCAGCAACCCGGAGTGGAGAAGGGCAAAGCTCCCGTCCAGGTGGGCTTACAGGGCAGCCCCGCCTGCTCTTAATGTACTGAGTCCTCTTTTCATCCACGGAAGCTTCTCTGGAGGGAGGGTATGTTCTGGATTTCCCAATGAGACAGACCTGCGTTTGAAAAGAGCAAAGCAAGTATTTTAGCTGGCTTGTCTATTTCAACATTCTCCATGGAATTCTCTCATCCTGGAGTACAAATCACAAGTTTTAAACGTCTATCATGAAAAAATTCTGATTTTAAAAACTGACACCAGTTGGGTACGGTGGCTCACACCGGTAATCCCAGCACTTTGGGAGCCCAAGGTGGGCAGATCACCTGAAGTCAGGAGTTTGAGACCAGCCTGGCCAACATGGCGAAATCCTGTCTCTACTACAAATACAAAAATTAGCCAGGCGTGGTGGCGCACCCCTGTATTCCCAGCTACTCAGGAGGCTGAGGCAGGAGAATCACTTGAACCCGGGAGGCAGAGGCAGTGAGCCAAGATTGTGCCAATGCACTCCAGCCCGGGTGACAAGAGCAAAAACTCCATCTCAAAATAAATGAATATAAATAAAAAATAAAAACTGACACCAAATATAAGTTACTTAAAAATTAAAAACAAACAAACAAACAAAAAACAGTAAGAGCCCATGGCTCCCTCTCATCACTTGGAGCTTCACAAGACCTAACAAAGGCGCCTAAACTCAGAATCCACACTCCTGGGCCTGGCAGCCGCACCGTCCTAAAGCTTTCCTGCTGCCGCCCCTCACTCCACCCCTTGGCCACCTGGGCGGGGGCACATGCTGATGGTAACACTGCAGAGTGCCCCAGGGGCTGGGAAGGGAGGCAGCTTTGTCCCCATCTTGCCAGAGCCAGCAAGTGCACATGGGGGCTGAGCAGAGGGCCTGGAGCCACAGAGGCGCTCCACGCATGCTCGCCTTCCTTCCGGCACACCCCGATGGAGGACACCCTTCAGACAGTCCCCTCCGGACAAGCAGGTCCAGCCAACCATGGCACGGGCGCCTTATTTCTGGGCTTCCTCTCCAGGCATCAACTACAAGGCCAGGCACAGTTATAAGGAAGCCGACCTCCTCACTATGTGACAGCCACACCTCTGCTCCCCAGCTCTTCCAGGAGGATTTTAAATTCTCAGTGCCTGTCACACACCCAGGCCCCACCAGACATGTGCTGTGTGTGAACTGCTTTAAAAATGACAAACCACGTTTACATCCACTTTTATATTCGATCACCAAACCTGCCAGTGATAAGAAAACTGAAGCTCAGAGAGATGAAGTGACAGTCCATGGTCTCTACCAATTAGTAATGGGACAGCAAGTGCAAAAATCAAAGCCACAGGCTCCTTGGACCTGCCTAGAGGACCCAAACTTTAGCAGTTTCCCCAAATCAGTTCTGACCTCAGAAGACGAAGACCTGTCAAAATGGAGGACACTGAGAGGATGATGGGATGGTTCAGCAGCAAGTCCTAAGGTAACTTCCCATGGTAGCAGGGTAGTGACAGTGCCAGCGGCCCTGAGGCCTGTGCCACCAGCCAACGCTGCTCCTGGTGCACGGCTATGACTGCAGCCGGCCAGCGAGTGCCCACGACATGCCCTCCCCACCGTGGCTCTGAAGACATCATCCTGTTAAGCCTCCACAAAGCACCAGGCAGCCTCCTGGTCTCACAGAAGCGGACAGGCTTGTGGAGCTCTGCGATCAGTCGGAGTGAACCACGAGCAGCAGAGCTGAGGCTTCGCTCCGATCAGCTGGGCCCTTTCTTGCTAAGGCAGCCGTCAAACTCTGTGGCCTGGACACGACAGGGTTATTTTTTAAAAGCACACTGTCTGCCAGCCACAGACTGTTGTCAAATAAAGTCACCAGAGACTGAGGTGAGCGGCTGTAAGCACTTCCATGGTTCTTTAGAAAGGTCAAGCCCTTGGCGCGGCAAGAGGGCCTAAGTCTGCCCTGTCCATACGAGGTTCAGAGGCACGGTCACGCTGCTCACAGAAAGTCCCCGGGCCACCTTCTGCCCAAATGACATTTCTGGTGAATCTGAATGAACCAGGCCTTTAATGAGAAAATGGGAAATCACTGTGAACTTCTGAAACACACTTCAATTGCAGCCAATTATTTGCGACTTGAAGGAGCAGGAACTTTCCCCAGGGAGTTCAGCCACAGGCCACACCGAGGCCTCCTCTAGGCAGGTCCCCTGGGGCCGCTCAGAGCTTCTGGAGAGGCAAGGAGGGCTTGGCAAGGGCTCCTGCAGGCCTGGAGGAGGGAGCACCGGGGTGCCTTTAAGGAGGGTACCATGAGACAGAACAAGCTTCTGGGCCTCGTCAGTGACAGAGGCACAGAAATCAGCATCAGCATGTTCTGGAACATTTTGAACGTTACAGCATGGTTCACGGCTCTGTGACAGAGTCCTGAGCTCTCCATCCGAACACCGACACACCGCCAAGAACGACAATGAGAATCAAGACGTACTCTTTTGGTTGAAGGAATCCTGAGGCAGTCTTCGTCCACGTGAAACCCACAGGTGAAGCCCACTTCTTTAATGAAGTCAAGGTATTCCCGGTACTGAGTCTTCTTACTCTGCCTCCGGGAGTATTTTCCAATGAAGTCAAAGAAGCAGCAGGGGAGGACAAAGAAGCGGCAATTGTAGGAAGACCTTCAAAAAGAACCGACAACCAGAGCGTCAAGCATCCAGAGCAGACGCAGTCAAGGAAATTTGGCACAAAGCCACATGGCAATCACGTAGCAGGGCAAAATAGGGAAGTGATGTTCCTGGCCAATACTGTTTCCTTTTATATACATATAATGTCCACTTTTATTTCAGCTTCAGGGGGTATGTGTGCAGGTTTTGTGGCATGAGTGTACTGCAAGATGCTGAGGTTTGGGCTAAGGCAGATCCCATGACCCAAGTAGTGAGCATAGTAACCACCAGGTGGTTTTTCAACCTTTGCCCTCTCCCTCACTCCCCACCC
>NW_012107363.1:3369905-3371311 GCF_000951045.1 Mandrillus leucophaeus | reverse complement strand
GAATAGGAACTGTTACAGGGAAGCACAACCAAGCCCGAGTGAAGACCTGTCTTTAACCTAGTTACTCCTTGGGAATGAAAACAGCTCAGAAGAACCTGAGATAAGGAGACTCAGCAACGAAACGTCAACGAGCAGCAGCACAACCTGCTTTGTGACCAAGTCTCTCGGACACAGGACCAGCTGCCTCTGACACACGCAGCTCCCCGTGCAGAGGCAACTGTGGCTGCAGAGGCTCCACCGATGGGTAGACTTCCCCTTCAAAGACAAACCCTCATGTTTTCAGAAGACAACTTCCAAAAAGGACACCTCTTTTGGCACCGGATATAAATACTGTAGAATAATCACAGTGCCAATCAGTGCTGGCCAGTAGAGATATAATGTGGATAATCTCAGAAATTTTGTATTTTCCAGTAGTCATATTTTAAAAGGTAAAATAAAACAGGTGGAATTTATTTTAAATTTAACCCAATATAGATGATATGCAAACATTTCAAAAATTGGAAATACCCACATTTCAAGTGCTTGACAACTGCATGCAGCTAGTGGCTACCCTTTTGGACATCACTATTTAGAAGACAAAGCATTCCCCAGTCATTCACCTGGTAACTCCTCTACTTCTCACCTGGCTGCAATGACAGGTATCCATGGTGTGAGTTCATCAGAATGGTTACCGATTAACCAATCAACATCAGGGAAAAGGGTCTTATCGTTGGGTGTGATTGCATCTTCCTAAAGGAGTAACAAAACAAGACAAAATGTTTTGTGAATCAATGTAGAGCTACTGCGTGGGCAGGACACGGGGGGAGGGTACAGGCTCTGGGGTCACACAGCGCAGAGCTGTAGTTCACCTGCTACACGACCAGGAATGGGGAAGTCAATGTATCTGCCCTAGGTCTGCCTAGAGGGCAAGAAATGCTGGCAACTTTTAGGGAAATCACTGGAGAAACTAACACTCTTTTCTGAGTGCTAATCGCCTTTTGATCATTTAAAAGCTGATTTTTCCATAGGCATAAGAAGGAGCTCTAGGAGAGATGGCCACTGAATGGTTTCACCTCTGGCAGAGTATGGGGACAAGCAATGGCTTCAGAGGAGGTGAATGGAAGGCAGAGAAGTCTGAGGGTGATTTAAGTGCACAATACAACACAGGGGTCTCACCTCACAGGCCTTTCAATCTAGGAAACCAAGTCTAAGAAGAGACAGAGGGAGAACTTACACATGTCAATACATGTAATTCTTTACCATTAGGCTATTTTTGTAAACTATCATGAAGTGATTAAGATCCCCCTGAAGAGGCACTCTAACCATTCTGACAAATTCTGCAGTTAAGCTGAGGACAGCTTGCTTTTACGATTTCAGAACTTTGAATAGGCACCCTACCCTTTCTGATCTTAGCAGGCCATCATTAA
>NW_012107363.1:3367779-3369855 GCF_000951045.1 Mandrillus leucophaeus | reverse complement strand
GGGAGGGTACAGGCTCTGGGGTCACACAGCGCAGAGCTGTAGTTCACCTGCTACACGACCAGGAATGGGGAAGTCAATGTATCTGCCCTAGGTCTGCCTAGAGGGCAAGAAATGCTGGCAACTTTTAGGGAAATCACTGGAGAAACTAACACTCTTTTCTGAGTGCTAATCGCCTTTTGATCATTTAAAAGCTGATTTTTCCACAGGCATAAGGAGCTCTAGGAGAGACGGCCACTGAATGGTTTCACCTCTGGCAGAGTATGGGGACAAGCAATGGCTTCAGAGGAGGTGAATGGAAGGCAGAGAAGTCTGAGGGTGATTTAAGTGCACAATACAACACAGGGGTCTCACCTCACAGGCCTTTCAATCTAGGAAACCAAGTCTAAGAAGAGACAGAGGGAGAACTTACACATGTCAATACATGTAATTCTTTACCATTAGGCTATTTTTGTAAACTATCATGAAGTGATTAAGATCCCCCTGAAGAGGCACTCTAACCATTCTGACAAATTCTGCAGTTAAGCTGAGGACAGCTTGCTTTTACGATTTCAGAACTTTGAATAGGCACCCTACCCTTTCTGATCTTAGCAGGCCATCATTAATTACTGAAATCAACAGTCTCAATAGCAATTCTGTCAGTAAAAACTGGAAAGAGAGAGGGGGAAGAGAGACTACACAATCACTGAAAATCTTCTCAATTTTCCAGGGGTAGGGCGAGTCCCCAAGATAAGCAAACAGAAGTTATTCCCTGATCGGAACGGGGAAGCCATTCTGAGACACTCCCTCTTCAAGGCTATTCTTTCTAACAGCAAAACCGCAACACAAGAATGTTTTGCAGACATGATATGTAAAAAACTAAAACTGAAATTCTGTATCTCTCTGGTTCTTCAATAAGCACATGTGCTTCTATTTACATAGATGTTAAAATATTGAAAATAGTATTGTTCAAGGTATACGTATAATCTACAGAGAGGTCAAACCTTTGGGACTATTTATTCTTGATTCCCACCCATTCTAGGTTTGTTTGCCCATCTGTCTCTTTAAATGGCGTGAATAAATTAAAGCATAACTGACATTTAGTGAAGACCATAATCATATTTTATATTGCCAACAGCACTAGATATCAAAGCCCCACCTGTTTTATGAAGTTTGTTTTTGTGAGTTTTTTTTGTTTGTTTTCTTTGAGATGGAGTTTCGCTCTTGTTGCCCAGGCTGGGGTGCAGTGGCGTGATCTTGGCTCACTGCAACCTCTGCCTCCCTGGCTCAAGAGATTCTCCTGCCTCAGCCTCCCGAGTAGCTAGGATTACAAGCATGCGCCACCTCACCCGGCTAATTTTGTATTTTTAGTAGAGCCAGGATTTCTCCATGTTGGTCAGACTGGTCTTGAATTCCCAACCTCAGGTGATCCGCCCACGTAGGCCTCCTAAAGTGCTGGGATTACAGGTTGTGAGCCACCATGCCTGGCCTTTATGAAGTTTTGATTGGCATTTTGAACACAGCAGATTCCAATATTCCTGTTTCATATATAGGTTCACACAATTAAGACAATTTGTGATCACCACCATGCTGTTGTTATAAACAGGTGTTTTTAGTTTTTTAACACTCTCTTGCTTGCAATCAAATGACGTTTTTGAAAGAAAGAAAAAAAGTTGTATTGTACGCTTGGCCTTTGACTTTCTAGATTGTACCTGTTCATGGAAACCACTCAACTGCAGCTGGGAGGAAATCATTCACTAGAAAATCCACAAACACCACGCACATGTCAACAGAACCACCCTCATTCTGGCCATGCTCCTCCAGGGCAGAAAGCATGACAGAACTCCTGGCATTTACTTAACACTAGAATAAACACGGCTGTTTTAGCACCGAGACTGAAGATTGGGAGGTAACGAGGAAAAAACCTACACACTTGATTAGAATACAGCACTCTCACCAGCAGGCCTTCCTTAACTAAGTGCTCGGGGTAGGGTCTCGCCAGGTCAGATAACCCCACAGAAAAGTCTGATGCAGGCTGCTGGGGAACCTCAGCTAAAGAACTAGAGCTTCTGCCCGTTCTCCAAGGGGCACCCCCAGCAG
>NW_012107363.1:3363701-3367729 GCF_000951045.1 Mandrillus leucophaeus | reverse complement strand
GGCCTTTATGAAGTTTTGATTGGCATTTTGAACACAGCAGATTCCAATATTCCTGTTTCATATATAGGTTCACACAATTAAGACAATTTGTGATCACCACCATGCTGTTGTTATAAACAGGTGTTTTTAGTTTTTTAACACTCTCTTGCTTGCAATCAAATGACGTTTTTGAAAGAAAGAAAAAAAGTTGTATTGTACGCTTGGCCTTTGACTTTCTAGATTGTACCTGTTCATGGAAACCACTCAACTGCAGCTGGGAGGAAATCATTCACTAGAAAATCCACAAACACCACGCACATGTCAACAGAACCACCCTCATTCTGGCCATGCTCCTCCAGGGCAGAAAGCATGACAGAACTCCTGGCATTTACTTAACACTAGAATAAACACGGCTATTTTAGCACCGAGACTGAAGATTGGGAGGTAACGAGGAAAAAACCTACACACTTGATTAGAATACAGCACTCTCACCAGCAGGCCTTCCTTAACTAAGTGCTCGGGGTAGGGTCTCGCCAGGTCAGATAACCCCACAGAAAAGTCTGATGCAGGCTGCTGGGGAACCTCAGCTAAAGAACTAGAGCTTCTGCCCGTTCTCCAAGGGGCACCCCCAGCAGCTCTTCCCTAGGGTCTGGGCTTACACAGATGGCCTACTCACTGTTGCTTGAATTTCCTATCCATAGGTGCTTTTTCACCTGGGGACAAATGGAATTTTGTAATCAACCACATTTTTAAATTTCATAAAGCAACATTCTGCCCTCTGGCAGATGAGGCTCTGTGACCTAGTCACATCCAAGCGTTTACGTGGATGAGGTCGTGAGGCAATCTGAGCAGCTAGGAAGCAGCAGCTGTTTGGCGGGAAGGACAACCGCACCCACAGAGCTACACAGAGGGAGAGGCCACGCTCTCTCCACCACCCACAGGGAGAGGCCACGCCCACACAGACACCCAGAGGCGGCGAGGCCACACCCACACCACCCAGAGGGAGGGGCCACGCCCTGACCACCACCCAGAGGGAGAGGCCACGCCCACACCACCACCCAGAGGAGGCGAGGCGACGCCCAAACCACCACCCAAAGAAAGTGAGGCCGTGCCCACAGGCCCACCCAGAGGGAAAGGCCACTCCCACACCACCCTGGGAAAGTGAGGCCACGCCCACAGAGCCACTATAACCTGTCCTAGGACTGCTCCTGAGGCTACTCATGACTTTTTTCCCATTAGGGAGTCATTTCTCTGTCCTCAGTAACAGGCTACTCTTGACCAAGGTCTGACACCTGAGTGCACTTTAAGCTCATAGTCACACGGCTCTAGTGCCCAGGACTGGCTGACAGCGAGGAATAGATGGGCTGTCAGGTCCAGAACCCCAGGCATCTGCATGTCTGTAACCCACCCCAGCCCAGCCTCTGTTCCATTATCTTCTCCAGCGGTGGCCACTACGCAACACCCCCGGCCGCCTCCTCAGCACCTGCCACCAGCCTCGAACCTGCTGCACGCACTGGCTGTGTGTCCGCAGGTTGTCTGCCTCCCACCCCCTTCCCATGACCATAAAGGCAGGGGTCTTGTCACTGTTGTATCGTCAGCACCTAAGAGTGCCTGGCAGGTAGTGGGCACTCAAATATGTGATCAATCTGTACAGCTGTTTTTTTCTCCTATTGGATGCATCTCTTGTAGTGCTCAGAATTCTTTCTGAAATGAAGTGTATCTGATGTAGGACCTTTTTGAAAAGCAGTATGGCAATATGTATTGAAAATCTTTAAAGTCCAGGTATGAAAAATATTTTTTAAGTGGACTACGATTTACACACAAAGATTTATGTAGTGTAATTTGTAATCTGAAAACAGATGGCCAAGAACAGATGAGCTGAGTAAATAATTCTGCCTTCACCGCTTGCTGTACACATGGCTGACCTAACCTCCCCAAGTGTACCTTGGTTTCCTTGCCTGTAAAATGGGGATAATAAGAGAATCAACCTCCCAGTGCTGTTGTGAGGATTACAGTAAGTTACTGTACATAAAGTACATTTACCTTTAGAAAGACATCCACACACAGCACTGGATGACTGTCAGTTTTTATTACTATCCAGCTGGCCCTTGAACAATGTGGGGATAGGGGGTACTGAACCCCTACACATGCAGTTAAGAATCTGTGTATAACTTTTGGAGACAGAGTCTCACCTGCAGCGCCCAGGCTGGTGTGCAGTGGCACAATCGAGGCTCACCACAGCCTCAACCTCCCAAGCTCAGGTGACCCCCCAACCTCAGCCTCCAGCATAGCTGGGACTACAGGTGCATGCCACCACGTCTAGCTAATTTTTTTTTTTTTTTTTTTTTAAGTAGAGACAGGGTTTTGCCATGTTGCCCTGGCTGGTCTCACACTCCTGGACTCAAGTGATCCTCATACCCTGGTCTCCCAAAGAGCTAGGATTACAGGTGTAAGTCACTATACCTGACCCATGTATAACTTCTGACTCCCCCAAAACTGACTACTCATAGCCTATTGGTGACTAGAAGACTTATCAATAATATAAACGTAAAAGTCAATTAAAACACGTTTTGTGTATTATATACTATATCCTTAAAATAAAGCTAGAGAAAATATTATTAAGAAAATCGTGGCTGGGTGCGGTGGTTCAAACCTGTAATCCCAGCACTTTGGGAGGCCAAGGTGAGTGGATCACTTGAGGTCAGGAGTTTGAGACCAACCTGGCCAACATGGTGAAACCCCATCTCTACCAAACACAAAAAATAGCTGGGCATGGTGGTGGGTGCCTGTAAACCCAGCTACTCGAGAGGCTGAACTGCTTGAACCTGGAAGGCAGAGGTTGCAGTGAACCTAGATCACACCACTGCACTCCAGCCTGGACGACAGAGTGAGACTCTGTCTCAAACAAAAAAAAAAAAAAAGAAGAGAAAAATAAAAGAAAATCATAAGAAAGAGAAAATGTACTGTTCATTGAGTGGAAGTGGACCGACCATCAAAAAGATCTTCATCCCCATCCTCTTCACACCGAGCAGGCTGAGGAGGAGGAGGAGGAAGGGAAGGGATGGGTCTTGCTGTCTCAGGTGTGGAAGATGTGGAGGAGGTGGAAGGGGAGGCGGGAGAGGCAGGCACATTCAGTGTAACTTCATGGAAGTACATCATAATTTCTGTCTGCTTTACTTTTTAGTTTCTATGAGTGCCAATCTTTCCACCATTTCCTTTAGTTTCGGTGCGTATCACAGAAGTGAGTATGTCACAAAAGAAGTCAAATGCAGTCTTGACTAATCAGGACCCTTCTGCCACACTGTCTGATGTCAATTTGCTTTCTGGCACTGTCTCTTTTACATCTTCTTCCTCATCATCTGGCGCTGGGTTGGAAGCACTCATCTCCATCAGGTTGTCTGTAGTTCATTCCTCTGGAGTGGTGTCTATTAGCTCTGGAATTTCTCAAGAGCCGTATCTTGCACCCTTCATCTCCCACCTTTGTTTGCCACATCCACAGTCTCTTTCATGATTTCCTTGACTGGCTCTGTTGTAAATCCTGTGAAGTCAGGCCAACATCTGGACACCGTTTTCTTTGGTGGGAATTTGTTTCAGGCTTAGTGGCTTTCATGGCCTTTTCAGTAGCAATGATGGTGTCTTCAGTGGTAAAATCCTTGCAGGATTTTCATGCTGGTCTCTCTCTCTCGTAGTTCTCTTTCGCAGCATCCAATCCTTTCCATTGAATACTGTACATAATGAGGCTTCAAGGTCCCTGTAACTCTCTGAAAAGAGATGCTGTGTTTGGGGTCAAGCAGACCACATCAACACCACTGGTGTTAACTCAAGAGGTTCTGGGTGGCCAGGAGCATTGTCCAATATCAACAAAACTTTGAAAGGTAGTCCCTTACTAACAAGGTACTTCCTGACTTCAGAGACAAAGCCTTGATGAAATCACAAGAGTTCTTGCTGCCCGGGCCTTCTTGTACAATCGAGCGACTGGCAGCTGGTGTTTCTCCTTTCCCTTTAAAACTGAGGCTTAGGGCCGGGCGCGGTGGCTCAAGCCTGTAATC
>NW_012107363.1:3359364-3362511 GCF_000951045.1 Mandrillus leucophaeus | reverse complement strand
GCTGCAAAATACCGGAGAGCACGTTTCACTGGGCTATGCACCTGACTGGAGGAATGAGCGGGTGCCACGGAGGTGATCGGTGTCACTCAGCATTTTAAATGGGCACTGACAACACTTGGGCTCACTGCAGTAGCAACGAGCGGTGACCAGGACATTTTACAGTAGCGTAGTATGGACTACAGTTAATTTCATGCAATTAGGATTTAATATTGCATCTTTACGTTCACATTTCTCTTGACAGAGAATGACACCACATACAGTCTGGGTTTGTGTAAGTTTTGGTCGATTTTAACTTTGTATGTATTTCATGGTAGTAAATGGTATATATTTGTATATATATGTAATGGTATAGATTTGTATATATTTCAATAAATGGTAAAACAGACTAGTATGTAGGTGTGTTTAATGCATTCAGGACATATCTAACTTTTTCTGAATTTTTTTCAATATTTCTAGGTTATGCATTTCATTTGTAAGTTTTTTCAAATTGTTGCAAATTTCCAAAAAAATTTTCCAATGTATTTATTGAAAAAACTTTGCATACAAGTGGGCCCACAAAGTTCAATCCCGTGTTGTTCAAGGGTCAGCTGTACTTGTTTGTGCTGCTGTTACCTTCAATTCCATGGAACATTATTCAACCATTAACAACGTGCTTGCAAATAATTGTCAAAGACTTCAGAAAATGCCTAGGATGGGATGTTAAACGAACAGAAGCAGCCAGGGTCAAAGTTCTGTTATTTTTTAAAACTCTAAATGTGTACATATTGATTTCCCTAAATAAAAGAGAGTGATTATCTCTGGGTAGGGGCATTAAGAAAAGTAAGATTGTCCCTTTCAAGTCCTAAAAAAGGGAAATGTGAAGGGTATAGAGGACTGGCCCAAAGATATGAGAGAACTTACGTGGGGCCGCCCAGTCTGCCCTGCACATCATCCGTGTGCCCGGAGGTGGTCCCACCGGGGCATCTCACTCCCATGCTGGGCACCTGGCTGCCTCCATTTGCTCATGGGGGTGCTCCAAGAAGCCTTCTCAGAGGCCCGGAGTGGGGTCAAGGGTTAGAGGGCTCTGAGTCCCCACAGCCCTGTAAACCGATCCAGCCCTGGCGCAGCCACCACCCTAGGTGGCTCAGCTGCAGGTGTCCCCATCCTGGTGGAGTCCTGGCAGGCATGGTAGTCACTGCTTGCTGACTGCAAAGAGCAGCCTTTGGGAGGCCTTGGAGAAGACTTCACAAAGGGCACGGGGCACGGCCCCCACCTCAAGGCGGCACGGGAGCACCCCACACAGGATACAAATGGCACCGACAGACTCAGGGAGAGACAGCACTTTCGCCTGGAGGTCAGCGCCCTTCAGTCAGTTTAACCAGAAAGCTCTGCAAGGTCTAGTTGCGTCTGTCTTTCTCTCTTCTCTAATTTCAGAGCACTTAGATGGATGTGAAGGTTTGCTATCAGCATGTCTGCTTGACCTACACAAAGAGACACATTCATTCCAGCAGTTCCCACTGGGGGCTAAGCCATGCTGAGCTCAAGGGCATGCATAACAAAGATGGTACCTCTAACTGAGTCTGTGGTCCATACATGTCCCAGATTTTCCTTCTCCGGACATCAATCCCTCTGCCTGGATGCTGAAAACATTAATTTTAGAAATCAAAGGTTAAGCTTAGTACTTCATAATAAGTTAGCAAGAACACATTAAAGCTCTGCAGGCACTGCCAGCAGGACGAAGGGCAAGAGAAGAGTTTCCTGCCAGCAACTCGTACCCCTCCCGGTGCGTCCAGCGCACCAGGTGCCATTACCCCATGATACGATGGCGAGCTTAGCCACTTCCTGCCAGGGGCAACAGCTGGAACCTGCAGCCCAGTCTGGTGGTCCCAAGCTGATTTTCTTCCTGCTGTACTGTACAGTGCTGTACTGATGGGCTGCAGATATTTGCCTACACCTCCAAGAGCTTGAAATGGTTGTTACAATGCCCTTTTCCAAGTGTGTCATTAGCATTTGCAGATGGCACAAGCATGATTTCTCAGCTGTCTGAAACAGACACCCCCACCCCTGCGAGGCAGGTAAGAAGGTGTACTCCGCTAATTGTCATTATGAGTCTTCAAACGGGCCATGGAGTTGAGTGACCACAGTGGCCTTTAGTGTGGGAACATTTCCAGGGCAGTGCCCTAGGGAGCACACCTGAGAACGTGAGCCAATTCTCTGCTCTTAGTCAAGGTCAGCTGCCTGCTCTTCTTGCACCTTGGCCACCCTCACTGGCTCTCACAGGGCAAACTTATTTATTCCAAGCCTGCAGAAGAGGAGGGGTGCATGAGACACCTCCCAGCTGTCTCCAGGTACCAGCTTCCAAGCTGCCACCTGATACGCTACCATCCCCACAACCAGCTTACAGGTATTATGATTAGAAACTCATTCTTCAATAACACACTTGAAAAGGGCATTGTAACAACCATTTCAGGCTCTTGGAGGCGTAGGCAAATATGTGCAGCCCATCAGTACAGCACTGTACAGTACAGCAGGCAGAAAATCAGCTTGGGACTACCAGACTGGGCTGCAGGTTCCAGCTGTTGCTCCCTAGCAGGAAGTGGCTAAGCTCGCCATCGTATCATGGGGTAATGGCACCTGGTGCGCTGGACGCACCGGGAGGGGTACGAGTTGCTGGCAGGAGGCTCCAGGTACAAGCCACCGAGAGCTGACCCACCCCTATTGACAGTGCTCCCTGGGCAGGTGCCGCTCTCAGCCCAAGACTGGTTTCACTCCATCAGGTGAACATCCAGAAAACGGGGGCAAAACCCAGTACCACACTGTTCCATACTGTTGTCTGTGTATACATGACTGGCCGTCCGAGGCAGAACTGAAGCTTCTCTTATTTGTTTTTATTTTTTTGCAGAGACGGGGTTTCACCATGTTGCCCAGCCTGGTCTCAAACTCCTGGGCTCAAGTGATCCTCCCGCCTCAGCCGACCAAGTGCTGGGATTGCAGGCGTGAGCCCTGTGCCTGGCCTGAAGCTTCTAAAGTGCAGAACCTGCCTTGCTTTTTATCTCCCTTCAGCTCCTTGAGGTGGTGGGTTTCAAAAGAAATTTCTGACAGCAAAAAAACATCCACGCTACTCAAAGCCTGTCATTTTATAGGTCCACGCCGGGGCCTGGGGACTTC
>NW_012107363.1:3338277-3359314 GCF_000951045.1 Mandrillus leucophaeus | reverse complement strand
TGAAAACATTAATTTTAGAAATCAAAGGTTAAGCTTAGTACTTCATAATAAGTTAGCAAGAACACATTAAAGCTCTGCAGGCACTGCCAGCAGGACGAAGGGCAAGAGAAGAGTTTCCTGCCAGCAACTCTTACCCCTCCCGGTGCGTCCAGTGCACCAGGTGCCATTACCCCATGATACGATGGCCAGCTTAGCCACTTCCTACTAGGGGCAACAGCTGGAACCTGCAGCCCAGTCTGGTGGTCCCAAGCTGATTTTCTTCCTGCTGTACTGTACAGTGCTGTACTGATGGGCTGCACATATTTGCCTACGCCTCCAAGAGCTTGAAATGGTTGTTACAATGCCCTTTTTCAAGTGTGTCATTAGCATTCGCGGATGGCACAAGCACGATTTCTCAGCTGTCTGAAACAGACACCCCCACCCCTGCGAGGCAGGTAAGAAGGTGTACTCCGCTAATGGTCATTATGAGTCTTCAAATGGGCCATGGAGTTGAGTGACCACAGTGGCCTTTAGCGTGGGAACATTTCCAGGGCAGTGCCCCAGGGAGCACACCTGAGAACATGAGCCAATTCTCTGCTCTTAGTCAAGGTCAGCTGCCTGCTCTTCTTGCACCTTGGCCACCCTCACTGGCTCTCACAGGGCAAACTTATTTATTCCAAGCCTGCAGAAGAGGAGGAGTGCATGAGACACCTCCCAGCTGTCTCCAGGTACCAGCTTCCAAGCTGCCACCTGATACACTACCATCCCCACAACCAGCTTACAGGTATTATGATTAGAAACTCATTCTTCAATAACACACTTGAAAAGGGCATTGTAACAACCATTTCAGGCCCTTGGAGGCGTAGGCAAATATGTGCAGCCCATCAGTACAGCACCGTACAGTACAGCAGGAAGAAAATCAGCTTGGGACCACCAGACTGGGCTGCAGGTTCCAGCTGTTGCTCCCTAGCAGGAAGTGGCTAAGCTCGCCATTGTATCACGGGATAATGGCACCCGGTGCGCTGGACACACCAGGAGGGGTAGGAGTTGCTGGCAGGAAGCTCCAGGCACAAGCCACCGAGAGCTGACCCACCCCTACCGACAGTGCTCCCTGGGCAGGTGCCGCTCTCAGCCCAAGACTGGTTTCACTCCATCAGGTGAACATCCAGAAAACGGGGCAAAACCCAGTACCACACTGTTCCATACTGTTGTCTGTGTATACATGACTGGCCGTCCGAGCCAGAACTGAAGCTTCTCTTATTTGTTTTTATTTTTTTGCAGAGATGGCGTTTCACCATGTTGCCCAGCCTGGTCTCAAACTCCTGGGCTCAAGTGATCCTCCCGCCTCAGCCAACCAAGTGCTGGGATTGCGGGCGTGAGCCCCGTGCCTGGCCTGAAGCTTCTGAAGTGCAGAACCTGCCTTGCTTTTTATCTCCCTCCAGCTCCTTGAGATGGTGGGTTTCAAAAGAAATTTCTGACAGCAAAAAAACATCCACGCTACTCAAAGCCTGTCATTTTATAGGTCCACGCCGGGGCCTGGGGACTTCCACTTAGGTCCAATTCGATTATCACGTTTCCTTTGTTTTACGAGCTGTTTATCAAATTAACAGAAATTTATAAGTCCCTACCTACTCTGATAGCCGGCTAACTCCAAATCCAGGCTGTACCAGCAGAAAAAGATGTCAGTGAACCCTGTGCCTGACCTGAGGAAACTCTGGACAAGTTACCAGAAAAGGTGAGGGAGCCGGCCTTACCCCCTCACTGTTCAGGATGTGGACCAGGAGGCCATTTCCACATCCCAGGTCCACGAAGGACTGCCTGGCAGTTAGTCCCCTCTCGGCCCTTTCTTCTTCCCACAGAATCTAAGTGAAGAGAAACACATAACAAAGTCAGGTAGTAATTCACTCTATGCAAGAATAATTCAGACACAAACTGGTCAAAGAAAACTCTGAGTGAGAGGAAACTGCAAATTATCTACATTAAATATTCTTTTTTTTTTTGAGATGGAGTCTTGCTCTTGCCACCCAGGCTAGAGTGCAATGACGTGATCTTGGCTCACTGCCACCTCCGCCTCCTGGGTTCAAGCAATTCTCCTGCCTCAGCCTCCCCAGTAGCTGAAACTATGGGCACCTGCCACCAAGCCCAACTGACTTTTGTATTTTTAGTAGAGACGGGGTTTCACCATGTTGGCCAGGCTGGTCTCAAACCCCTGACCTCAAGTGATCCGCCCGCCTCAGCCTCCCAAAGTGCTGGGATTATAGGCGTTGAGCCACTGAACCCAGCTTACTCTAAACATTCTTATAGATAAGTAAACCAAGATGATTAAATCAGAGGGCATGTCCAAATGTAGCCAGCTAGCGAGCCAGCTGAGGAAAGGGCTAGAAGGTTCTAGGCCAGGGCTGGAAGACACGTGCTCCTCAGTGCTTCCCTGTGCCAGACGGTGCCTCCACGATGACTGCTTAGTGTGGACATACAGTTCCGCCTGCAGGTCAAGTTTGAACCCGAGGTCAAGTTTCAACCCAAACTTGTTCTAGACACATCAAAAGGACCATATGAAGTCAAACTGTTACGTGGGTAACCAACCTTGGCCAGCAGAACTGTGAGCACCGGCTGTTACGGATTCGGAAAATGTCCTTCACTACTGGGAACATCTGCCTGTAGCAACCTCCACCCGCTCCAGAGAAGCTACGGTTGTGCACATCCTTACCAGCAGGTATGCCGCGATAGCCACATCTTCATACACGAACTTCTCAGGATCAGTGACTTCAGGCCACACCTAAAACAGTTTCAAGAGCAAATGTAAATTGTTCGGTTTTTCCACCACCATTTCCCAATACTTAAGTATCTCTATAAAGTATAAATCAAACTGGACTAATCGTGCATTAAAATAGGAAATACAAGCTCAAAGGCAGGAATTCACAACTGGTTTCTTACAATAAAAGATTTCCATAAAGAAACAAGGCATGCCAAGAACACTACAATCCACAGCAAGATTTCACAATCAACAGAGTGCACCTAAGGCGCTGAGCTGAGACAGTGGACACAGGAAACGCTCAGCTACACGGTGCTCACTGGCTATGCAGATGAGGGCAATGAACAAGGAAACGAGGGGCGGGAGTGAAACTAGGGCAGGGAAAGCCGCGAGCCACGGACTAGGAGACCAGTGCTCCAGCCCCTGGTCCATCAGTGGCTGCTGCCGCCCTACCTGTCAAACAGGAATAACGCCCATGCCTCAACTAACACACAGGATAATCAAGGTGCTCTGAAAACTGTAAAGCACTAGCTGTGCAAAACTGAGCTCTCATTATTAAAAGCAGTCATGTTCAGAACTGGCATTAGGCAAAAGAGGAAAAACCAATGGCCAATGTTAAAAGTTGAAATTTGTATTTCCAGTCATAGTGCCTTAGACAATCCAGATGAACCGTCTCACTAGAAACAATTTCAAAAGCTGGAAAAACAAAAAGTATCTTCTGGATGGTACTAAATAGCTAACAAGACGGCAAAGGGCCACAAGGCCAGGATGCAGGAGGGAGCCCAGCCTCAGTCAGCCAACCCCCGCAACCCACAGGTGCTTCAGCAATAATGAAAGGTCACAGCTTTAAGCCTGCGACTTTTGGGGTGCTTTTGTTACAGAGCAAGAGGTGACTGATTAAAAAAATACATGGAAGCCGGGCACAGTTGCTCATGTCTGTAATCCCAGCACTTTGGGAGGCCAAAGCAGGCGGATCACTTGAGCCCAGGAGTTTGAGACCAGCCTGGGAAACATAGCAAAACTTTGTGTCTACAAAAAATACAAAAAATTAGCCAGGCATGGTAGCATGCGCCTGTGGTCCCAGCGACCAGGGAAGTTGAGCTGGGAGAATCGCTTGAGCCCGGGAGGTTGAGTCTGCAGTGGGTGCACCACTGCACTCCAGCCTAGGTGACAGAGTGAGATCCTGTCTCAAAAACAAAACACAAACAGAAAACCATGGAAATGACAAATTGTGGTTACTCCTCGGAGGGGGAGGAAGATGGGAACTTGGAAGAATATTAAGTAGCTTTGACTCTACCAGCAATGCTTTCTTTCTGCCTTAAGCTGGGCATACATACACAGATGTTTCTTGTTATGCTGTTTTCACGTCTCAGAAAGTTTAAGCGCATGTTATCATGAAATGTGTCTCCTTTTGGGAACTGCTCCTTTGTACTTTAACTTTTCATATATTTTCTTAAAATATCTTTAGGTTTATACAAACAACTATGGTAATTTAGCCATTTTTTTTCAAGGTTCCATTACTTTTCAATTAAATATTTCCCTTTAGGTCTCTTGAAAATAAATAATATACAAGATCAATACTTTTCCATTATGTATCTATGTTTTTGTTGTGTGCACCCCTAAGTACGTCAGAGTACAGCCTGCAACAGGAAAAACAATTTTACCTGGCAAAGTTTGATTATTTTACCTCATTTCAGTTAAGGGGGAGTGGAGCACGGTGGCTCACGCCTGTAATATTAGCACTTTGGGAGGCCGAAACAGGTGAAATGCCCGAGCTCAGGAGTTCGAGACCAGTCTGGGCAACATGGTGAAGCCTCATCTCTAATAAAACTACAAAACATTAGCCAGGCGTGGTGGCATGTGCCTGTAGTCCCAGCTACTCAAGAGGCTGAGGCAGGAGGATCTCTTGAACCCGGGAGGCGGAGGCTGCAGTGAGCCAAGATGACGCCACTTCACTCTGGCCCTTTTTTTTTGGGCAACAGAGCAAGACTCTGTCACAAAAAAAAAAAAAAACCCAAAACCATGAAGGGGGAAAAGTCACAGACACTCTCCACCAAAATTACCTTAACCATTTCCTTATACTTCTCTTTAAGTTCCTGGTAAGCCTTGCTATACTTCATAATGGAGACGAGGGAAAGGGTGCTTTTAAAGTCACTCTTCTTGTTCTCTACAGACCACTTGGCCAACTTGGCCAGCAACTCTTCTCCAAGCCACGTGGGTTTGGGATACACAATTCCATCTGAATGCCATCTTTCTGGACAGAAAATTAAAACAGATATGAACCTTTAAAAATAAGAGAAATATGAATAAGCACAGATATGTTTAATTCTTATTTTAAAATTATCTATTTACCTAATGAAGAGAACAGAAGCTAAGACATCTATAATTATATTACCAAAAACATAAAAGGAACTAGAACTAGTTACAGAACTTTCATCTAATAGAGAAAAACATGTAAAAAGCACAGAGAATCCTCTTTTCTTGCAAACTTTGTTAAGAACATACTTACACACCCGGGAAGCCCCTGAGGCAGCCGAACAAATAAAGGACTCTCGCCTGCTGCTTCATGCACAAGAAGCCAGAGTCTAAGCGTCCGAGGATCTTCCTAACATTTCTTTACGCATTTTCACACGTGCAACTCAAATGAGTACACTGGCTCACTGAATGCTACTTGCCAGACAGTGAAGTGCTCAGCCACAGGCCGCTGTGCATTTTGCTGGCTTATTTTGCCTTTCACATGTCTTCTGCCATCAGAAGGTCACGAGGGCAGGGCTTCTGTCTGTCTAGCTCACTGCTCCGCCCCCCAGTCCCAGCAGTGCTGACACACGGCAGGCACTGTTCATGGATGCATTCAATACATGAGTAAAAGCTCACAATCCTTGGGAGGACTGGCGGGACAGACACGAACCCAGATAACAATACACTGCCCAAGGGCTGCATTTGGGGCAGCATAAGGAAGGGGAGGGCATTAAGTTTGCTGGGCAGATGAGAGAAAGCTACCATAAAAGCGTCATTCAATGGACATTCCTGAGAACAAGCAGACCCAGCCACTGGGTGAGCGGGGAAGAGCCGGAGGGCCTGACAGGAGCGCTGAGGGCGCAGCAGCAGCACGGCCCTGGTGCAGGGACAATGGCCTGTGGTCCATCTGGTGAGCGCTGTGGTGTCCAGGTTTTCTGCCGCCACGGTGCCTCAGAGGGACACAAGTCACTTCCAGAACATTCTCCAGAGAGTGACCCCAGAGTGGGTCTGAACCTTTCCCCTGGCCCAATTCCTTCCTCGGGACTGTGAGGTCTGTCCCGCTCAGTCAGAAGCGTTCCTGCTGGGCCTGATGCTAACTTTGGTGGCCCCTGCGCACTGCAGACAGATTTTGCCCAAGGGGCACTCCTCGCTCTTCCCTGGGCCTCGTGCTCTTCCCCAGGGTCCCCCAGAGGTCCACATGGCCTCCTCCTTCATCCACCTCTCTTCCATGTCCCTTCTCAGAGGCCTTCCCACATACCTTGGCCACACACTGCCATTTCTAATGAGGGGACACAGTCCTGCTCAGTTGTTTTCCTCCCTTCACCACGTGGTATGGGAGCATATTCTCCACCGCCCCAGGAGACTCGCTTCCCGCTGGGTGCCCAGCCCCAGCACAAGCTGGGCATGTAACAAATGTTGCTGAAAACGCATCGAGCTGCGAGGAAGCACGCACGTCGGCAGTGGAGCCTCTCATTTGTGTTCAACTCAGAAGGCAATACAGCTGGCCCCTCGAGTGTGGCCTGTGCCCAGAGACTGCGAGGAACAGTTGCCTGGTGAGGCTACGACTAGAAATGCCACCCTGGGAAGGCAGGGACAGCAGCCATGTCCTCGGTAGCTCATCAAAGAGCAGTGAAGGTCACTCCAATGCAGCAGGCACATGCCGAGCACCTCCTGCAACCCCGCCCTGCGCCGGGTGCCCACTGCACCCAAGACAGGCACCACCTTCGGGCTAACGGGCACACAGCTCAGCATCGCCGAGCACAAAGGTGCCTGGCACAGGGAAGCCTGGCTTCTCCTAGTGTCTACTGTCCCTCCCCACTCTCCAACAAGGGCATGCTGGCAGGAAGGGACCTCAGGACAGGATCCCCTGACAACTAGGGGCAACCTCTGGATGGTTCTCAAAGGGCTTCATGCTACAGGACCTGAGTGCCCTTTTCAAGCGCGAAGGCTGCAACAGGTCCATGTGAGGCCCAGCCCTGCCACCTCCTCAGAGGCTTAGGAATGATTAAACCCATTTCAAGGTGAGCAGACGGAGGGCCAGGAGGTAGAGCACATACCCAAGACCACACTGCTAGTGGGAAGCCCACACTCTTCTGGCCACACTTCTCTGCCTTCTAGGAAGCCCCAGGCAAACTCATTCCAGTTACTCAGACGTTATCCCCAAGACTGTTTCAGAAAGTACAGGTTGGATGTCGCACTCAGGAAAATATCAATTGACGAGTAATGAATGAATTCACCCCTCCTCTGACTTTTTTGTTTTAAAAATACCAAACAATCAAGGCCAGGCGCGGTGGCTCACGCCTGTAATCCCAGCACTTTGGGAAGCCGAGGCGGGTGGATCATGAGGTCAGGAGATCGAGACCATTTCCTGGCTAACACGGTGAAACCCCGTCTCTACTAAAAATATAAAAAATTAGCTGGGCATGGTGGCAGGCGCTTGTAGTCTCAGCTACTCGGTGGGCTGAGGCAGGAGAATGGCGTGACCCGGGAGGCGGAGGTTGCAGTGAGCCGAGATCGCACCACTGCACTCTAGCCTGAGCGACACAGCTAGACTCCATCTCAAAACAAAACAAAAAGCAGTATGAATTAAATTTCATAATTTCTGTACAGGTCCAAATACCACATGGAATTAAGGGTGCTTATTAAACTGTTGCTTTATAGTAAGTATCACTGAATACTTACTACAGAAGGAAGCATCAACTATTCCCCATTACTAAGTCATAAAAAATAACAAAATAGGCTGGGCATCGTGGCTCATGCCTATAATCCCAGCACTTTGGGAGGCCAAAGCAGGTGGATCACCTGAGGTCAGGAGTTTGAAACCAGCCTGGCCAACATGGCGAAACCCCCTCTCTACTGAAAATACAAAAATTAGCTGGGTGTGGGGGTGGGTGCCTGTAGTCCCAGCTACTCGGGAGACTGAGGCACAAGAATCACTTGAATGCAGGAGGTAGAGGCTGCAGTGAAACGAGGTGGCACCAGTGCACTCCAGCCTGGGCAACAGTGTAAGACCGTCTCAATAATAATAATAATAACAACAATAACAATAAAGGAATTTGAGTGTATTTGACTTCAGAGCTAACACTGAGGGTTGCTGAACATCACAGCCACAGGGAAGGTAGAGATCAGAGACCCCAGCCAGGCTGTGACCACCCAGACTCGAGGCACCAACAGGAAGAGCAACATGGCATGGGCACACGAGCTAGCAACTGCATTCCTACAAACCATAACCACCTCAGAGACAGGACCTTAAGCTCTCTGGCAACCCAGAATCCTTTGGCTACCTAAAGAAATCCTCAATGGAAACCATAAAACTAGGAGTCCACTATCCAGCTCTTACCATTCTTCTTTGCTATGACTGAGCTGAATTTGATATACATTGCTCATCTTAACCTTTAACTTCCCCTCATCATCTTCTTCCAAAGGCAAAAACGTTACAGTTCCATTGAGGACATCTGGAAAGAAAAAGAGAAGAAGGACAAATTACAACTGCCTAGCTACCATCTCATGAGAAGCAGTATTAAAAATAGGGATGAGTCAGGCACGATGCTCTCAATGCCCAGCACTCTACCCACAGTGGCACTCCAGGAGAGGAGCTGTTGCCTTTCATTCACTGCTACAGCCCAGAGCCTAGAATGTGCCAGGCACATGGCAGCCATTCTCAGCAGGTATCTGTTGAAGGACACATGAGCCAGGACCTGAGGGAAGAACCAGCCAACGGGGACTCTGTTGGAACTTGAGAGCTACAATCAGAGAAAACAGGGGACCTCTGCCCTAGATGAACGTCTGCCACAGCCTGACCACAATCTTCGAGTGTGAGCAAGGCACAGAACACTGCTCAGCCATCAGAGGCCAGTTCAGGAAAGTGGACATCAGTCCAGGCCCTCCTAACAACGGCTTTATGTTGTGTGGAGCCCTCGTTGCATGGAGGGACTCCGCAGTCACCTTCCCATTAAAATATAAGCAGAGTGGCATACTCCTTAGCTAAATTTACAGCATTCTGTCAGTTTGTGTGGATACTTAAGGTTTGGCTGTATAAAGTTCTATCTCTAAAATCAATCGTGTTTACCTTTGATATTTAAAAATAATGGCAAACTCTCAGTTTAAGAGGAATATACACTTCACAGGCCAAGTATGAACAACTGCGGTTCACCTTCCACAGCAAATGAAAGAACAAGACCTGCCAAAGGGAAGCAGAGGCTGAAGGGGCTGAGTGGATTCAGATGGAAAGCAAGCAGTGTGGGGCCGAGAAAACTCCGACAACCAGAGTCTACTGCTATGGAATACAGGGTGGCCAGGGAAGTCCTCCCTAATAAGGTGACATTTGAGCAGAGAGCCGAAGGAGGTCGGGGAGTGTGCCATGGGGCACTTAGAGGAAGAGTGTTCCAGACACAGGAGCAGCAACTGCAGAGGCCCTGGGGCAGGCGTGTGCTCAGGTGCCTGGGGAATGGAGGTAAGCGGTGTGGACAAGGTAACAAGTGGTGGCAGGTGAAATCAAAGGGTAACAGGGCCCACCCAGGTCACACAGGGCCTTGCGGTTCACAGAACTACAGTTTTTACTGTGAATGAGACCAGAGAGAAGAGGATTGACACGATGCATCATTCTTTCCATGAATTATCTCATTTAAAAACTGCAAGAGGACTAGGCATGATGGCCCATGCCTGTTGTCCCAGCACTTTGGAAGGCCAAGGTGGGAGGCTCACTTGAAACCAGGAGTTAGAGACCAGACTAAGAAGCATACTAAGACCCTATTTATACAAAAAATAAAGTAAAATAAAACTCACATCTTTATCATCCAGTATTATTTTCCCCATCCTCTGGATCAGGGTTTCTCAGCCTCAGCATCACTGGCATTTGTGGCTGGATAACTCCTTCTTGTTGGGAGTTGTGCTGTGCGCTGTAGGATGTTTACCAGAAGCCCTGGCCCTACCCAGTAGATGTCAGCAGCATCCCCTCCCTCCCTACCCAGTGTGGCAACCCCAAATCTGCTGTCACTGTTGTCACTACACAATGACAAATTTCGATTTTTTAAATGTTTAAATTTTTCACTTTTGTGGGTACATAGCAGATACATATATTCATGGGGTACATGAGATGTTTTGATCCAGGCCTGCAATGTGAACTAATCACATCATGGAGAATAGGGCCTCCATCCCCTCAAACATTTATCCTTTGTGTTACAAACAATCCAATTACACTCTTTTCGTTATTTAAAAATGTACAATCATGGCCGGGCGCAGTGGTTCACGCCTGTAACCCCACTTTGGGAGGCCAAGACGGGCGGATCATGTGAGGTGAGGAGTTCAAGACCAGCCTGGCCACAGATTCCTTCCCAGAACCTCCAAATAAGAGCCCAGCCGGCAGGCTGTTTGATTTTGGCCTTGTGAGAGAGACCCGGAGCTGAGAAACCAGCAGAGCCAACAGGGATTCCTGACCTACAGAACTGAAACAATCAATTTTTTATACTGACCAATAAATTTACAGTAATTTGTTACAGTGGCAATAGGAAACACGCACTGCTGAATAAAGTTTGAGGTAAGAGTGGCTGAGGCTAACTGTCAAGGTCACGGGCAGTAAAAACAAATGCGAGAGATTTAACAAACGCTGAGGACTAGTAGGTTCCCATCCATCCAGTAATTATGCTCTTTCTCAGTTTCTTGTCTCAGCATAAATAGCTCCCTTTATGTTGGGGAAAAGGCTTTTGGGGTGCCTGTATAATTGGCCATAAAAATATGAGACAATAAGTTGTGGAAAGCCACAAGAGGCCTCTGAGGAGGAAAGCCTTCTGATTGCCACGATGTTCCCATGCTCTGAGCGAGACCTACTGTCTTATCTACAAACGCTGTGTTCAAGGAGAAAGACACTCCTTTGAAGCACTGAAATGCGGCCAGACATGCAGGCTCCTAGTTAACCCCGCTCCCACTAGTTACTCTCCGATAAGTTAAAGATATGCTGTATGAGCACAAAGAAGATTCATTTAAATCGCCACTACTATGACGCACTGCCTCCCTTTCACCGTTTCGCCCTGAACGTCCGCTTCTTAGATCTAAGTGATTGTACTCAATAAATAGTGTGGAGACCAGAACTTTGGGTCTTTTGCAGCCTCCATTTTGCAATTGGCCCCCTGGCCCCCACTCTTTATGCACTCTTAACCTGTCTCGTCTCATTCCTTCGTCGCCACCGGACTTTGGGTACCCTGCAGATGGTGTTGAGGCTGGTCCCCAACACTTTTACACCTACAGCTTTACCTGCTAAACTCCTAGTTATCACGCAATATCCAGTTAGTCCTTCACTGTCTCTTTAAAGCCTTCCAGACACCAACCCAACCAATTATCCCATCTTCTGAACTAAGGACACACATTTCTATGCGCGCACTCAAAAAACTATCAAACACCTAACAAACTCCCTAGGACATCGCTGAACAACTGGCATAACAAGTACCCTTAGGACCTTTCCATTGACCTGAAGTTCTGTGAATGCTTTTTTTATCTAATCGTATCCGTCTACTATCAAAACACTCTTACCTTGCACGACTATTTCCCTCCTGGGAGCTGTAAGGGGGCAATGTGGGCTAGTTTTCGGGATGACGGTTCTGAGAACCACGTCGAGCTCACGCTGCGCCTCTGGCTGCGATCCCGCCCCGGAGCAGGTGAGGAAGGCCAGCATCTCCGAATTGCCACGGGCGAGACTTCGGGAGAAATCGTCCCAGAGCGAATCCAGATCTGCGGCGGGGAAGTCGCCCTCGTCTCCTTCAGCATGACCGGGGTGCCCGGAGTCCCTCAGGGCCGCCGAGGCGGCTTCCCTCTGTGCCTCCTCTTGCTGGCACTGGCCCTGGGCCTCCTCAAGTTCGCAACATGCCATGCCCTGCTTGGGTTCTGATCGCAGCCTGGGACCCGTGCCCCCTCCGGGCGAACCCTGGCCGGGAACCGGACCCCGCTCCTTCTGCTCCGAGCCTGCGCTCGTCCCTGGGCCGCGGGCCTCGGCGCAGGGCAGGGCAGCGCTCCAGCGGGCCTCCAGGCGGGCGCCGCAAAGCCGTTTGTTGGCCACCTGCGGCCTCTCCAGCCACACCTCCACCGCAGCCCAGAAGCCCCGTGGGAGCACCGCGCCTGGGTCGCGGATGCCTGCTCGGCCCACCTCCGCCATGGCAGCCGGCCGGTGTAGAGCCCTGGAAGCGGCGCGCCGAGATGACGCAGCCCGGTGGCGCGGCCCGTTGACGTCATGGAGGCGGGGTGCTGGGACCTGAAATGAGAATGGCACGGCTGGAGCTCCTTTCCTGTGGACTGTGGAATGTGTGGATGAGGAATTTGACCTTTGTTTTATTCGCTGTGGAGCCATCCAAGGGGCATTGCTGCCTGATAGTAACATGATCTGAGCTGAGTTTTGAGAGAATTCTGGAAGTGGTATAGTTACAGAATCAAACATCAGCCAGCGGGTCTG
The DNA here is from genome assembly GCF_000951045.1 of Mandrillus leucophaeus. Taxonomy (NCBI): domain Eukaryota; kingdom Metazoa; phylum Chordata; class Mammalia; order Primates; family Cercopithecidae; genus Mandrillus; species Mandrillus leucophaeus. The sequence continues at coordinate 3,346,907 of NW_012107363.1, read as the reverse complement.
GAACGCATTGTTCTCAGTACTGATTATCGGTAAAAGTCAGGGAGCCTAAGTTTGTGAGCGTTGAAGATGAGTCCTCTTATGAAAGCTCACTTTTCTCCACTTGGGTTCTGGTTTGCTCTTAGTGCCAGCGTTACAGTCAGTGCCTTCCTAAATCTGAGCGCAGCCATGGCTGTTTCATAAGAATGATGTAACGTTGTCCTACGAGGGATGAAGGTCATCTGTCACCTACTGTAGCAGGAGAAGCGCAGACGAAACTCCTCAGACACCAGATTAAAGAAGGAAGAGGTTTATTCCGGGAGCGTCGGCGGACTTGCGACTTAAGAGCCAAGCTCCCCCAAAAAGAAATTCTTGGCCTTTTTAAAGGCTTACAACTTTAAGGGGTCCACGTGAAAGGGTCGTGATAAATCAAGCAAGCGTGGGAAACATGACTGGGGTCTACATGCATCAGCTAACAACAGAAAGTTTTGCAGTGCTTTTTCATACAGTGTCTGGAATTTACAGGTAACACAAGTAGTTTAGGTCAGGAGTTGATGTTGTTATTATTATTATTTTTAACTCCTAGGGCCAGGTGGTGGTGCCAAGGTTGTCTGGCTATTTATCTTACTTTTTTTGCTTCTTTCTAACTTTTTGCTTTCTTTCCTCCTGTCTTGTGAACTAGGCAAGGTGCGGGGGGAGAGGGCAGCAGGAGTAGTAGTGGTCTCCTTTCTTATCCCCCCTCTTTGAGAATTTCACTAATTAGTGGGAGTTCTCACTTTTATTTTTACTTTCTGAGTCTCTTTGGGAGACAGAGTGACAGTGTTTTATGTAATACACTTACAATGAGGGTTTTAAATTCTCCTATAGCTAGAAACTATTTTCTAAATAAAGACCTAGGATCAAACCTGTGTTAAACCTGTACAGGCACATGTGCCAACTTTGTCATTTCCTAAGCAGGTTACTTCTTTTACTGGGTCTTAAAAGCTTTTTCCCTAGCGAGCAACACAGTATTTCTTAATAATAGAAGTTTTTAAGAGCCAGATGCTTGAACTTGGCGTCTCCTTAGGGAAAGAGTTAAAGTTATCTTGAGGCATTAACTCTTTTGCTTCTCAAGGCCATTGGTCTCTCATGTTAGCCTTTTTATGAACATAACATGAAGAAACGTCTAGGCTGCCGGCAGTGTTTTCAGCCAGCTGAGCAAATAGGTTTTATTTATTTATTTTTTATTATTATTATTTTTTTTGCTAAAGGAGGAGGCTCTGGTAACTTCTGGTTTATATGTTTAAAGACTAATTTAAAGACTTGGAATTGTTGCTGGGCTGGACGGGTCTGGGTTTCCTGACTAGTATGTGTACAGTGGGGACACCTTATATAGGTGTTTCCTGTAGCATGGTTATGGGGGGTAACAACAACAAAACGATGTACAGCATATTTATATCCAGCAAGGATAAAAGAGGTCCTTACCTGGGAAAAAGGTTGAATACAGTGACAGAACAATAGGAAAACAGTATTACAGGAAAACTATTAGTCTTAAGATTTTTAACTACAGTTACTTGCTCGATGAGTCCTCAAGCTTCGGCTGAGCACAGACTAGTCAGCTGCTGGTGTGTGACTAGAGCTAGGCTTGTTGTTTCCTCAGGCTTCAGCCGTGTGTAGACTGGTCAGCCTCCGGAGTGATCAGAGCAGGGCTGTCGTCCCAGCAGCAGCTTGGTCTCGTCTCAGGATCAGCCAGGTTGGATGATCTGCATCCTGCTGGCTGGTCTACTTGTCCTAAACTGCCAGTGTTAACTGACTGTGATGGATCTAAGACACAACACCTGCAACTTTAACAGCAGTGGGAGTGGACAAGATTACAGTATAGGGCCCATCCTATATGGGTCCTAGAAAAATTAGATTTTACTCTCTAACTTAAACAGAGTCACTAGATTTAAAGGGGTATCAGGCTTATAGGCATTTTTATGTATTTAATTATAAACACTTTGAATGGCTATTTCTAAAGTCTGCATTTGCTTTCTTTTTCTTTTTTTTTTTTTTTTGAGATGGAGTCTCGCTGTGTTGCCCAGGCTGGAGTGCAGTGGCCGGATCTCAGCTCACTGCAAGCTCCGCCTCCCGGGTTTACGCCATTCTCCTGCCTCAGCCTCCCGAGTATCTGGGACTATAGGCACCCGCCACCTCTCCTGGCTAGTTTTTGTATTTTTTAGTAGAGATGGGGTTTCACGGTTAGCCAGGATGGTCTCGATCTCCTGACCTTGTGATCCACCCGTCTCGGCCTCCCAAAGTGCTGGGATTACAGGCTTGAGCCACCGCGCCCGGCCTGCATTTGCTTTCTTAAGTTTAATTCCTTTAGTTCTTGGAGGTCACCTTTAATTTGACCTATGATTTGGGGGTGGCCGACCGAAAAAAATCTTATAGGGCAAATACCTAGTTTGTTTGGTGGGGGTGCATCTGACTCGGAGGAGGATCATAGGCAAAATCCTGATTTTATCTTAAATGAATTTCCTGGCAATATTTTTTCAGTAGCTGCTCGAGCGTCTAGTTCGTGTGTTCCACATTTTCGTGAACTTTGCTTCCAATAGGCTGTATGTAACTTCCATTTTATTTTTAACAGTCTTGTTAAATCTTGCAGTATTTCTGGTACAAAGGCTGGCCTATTGTCTGACTTTAAAGTTAGAGGCAGTCTAAACCTGGGGATAATGTCTTTTAATAGTACTTTAGTCACTTCTTGTACTTTTTCTGTCCTGGTGGGGAAAACTTTAACTTACCCTGATGTAGCAATAGCCTCCAGCACGGGGCAGTTCTGTGAAGTCTGTAAGCAAGTTTTCACAAGGAATGGCTCTTTCTCCTGTTTAAGTTTCTTAGAGGAGGGGTTCTTTTTCTTCCCTCCCTTTGTAACTCTATCTAGTGGCTTAGCCATCAGTAAGAAATTGGAATCCAGATGTGGCAGAATCCTGCTGCTTTTAACTTCTAATGTGACCAGGGCCTCCTGGGAGCCTAATGAGAAGGTGCCTAGTCTGCCCTAGTCTTTACATTCTTTAGCTCCTGCCAGCCTGATCAGATCAGTATTTGGTTCCTCCAAGGTACAGCAGTCCTTGGCCTCTTTGTCTTGCAGCCTTGGCTCTTTCCTTTATTGCCTTCTGAACACTCACCCTTCTAGTGTCCCTTCTTTTTGTATCTCACACATTATTCTCTCTCTAGCCTTGTCTGGCTCTTGAATCCTTGCCTAACTTGACTTCTTCCACGTCTACATCTGCGTCCACATCCTCTCACATTGCTAATCTCTCTTTTTATAAGAGCTGTTGCTAACAGATTGACTTTTTTTCTGAAGTCTTTAATTTATTTTTCTTTTTCCTTCCTAAGTTCTCCTGTTCCTATGGCCAACAGGCAGGGCCGCGCAATGGCATGGGCACTGCTGTCTGTCTCTCCTGTTTTCTTCTGATTCTCTTTTTTACACTTACTTTTAGTCTTTCTTTTTGTTTTGCTCTTCTCTTGACACCGGTCTCTAGCCTCCTCTTTTTTTCTAGATAGCGCTGGGCTGGGGAGAGGGATTTAACCTTTGGCGTTTCTACCTGCCACGCTTGTTGCTTTTGCTCTTTCCTGTTTTGTTCCTTGGTCACAGTTAATATACACCTTGGTGGCCAGTTTTATAGACTGGGTGATATTCATGCCTGCAGCTTCTGCTTGATGTTACCCTGGGCTTTCTTTGCAAATGAAGTATTCACTATATGCTGATTTTATTTTATTTTATTTTATTTTATTTTGAGACAGAGTCTCGCTCTGTTGCCCAGGCTGGAGTGCAGTGGCACAATCTCAGCTCACTGCCAGCTCCACCTCCTAGGTTCATGCCATTCTCCTGCCTCAGCCTCCCGAGTAGCTAGAACTACAGGCACCTGCCACCACGCCCGGCTAATTTTTGTGTGTTTTGTTAGTGGAGACGGGGTTTCACCGTGTTAGCCAGGATGGTCTCAATCTCCTGACCTTGTGATCTGCCTGCCTCGGCCTCCCAAAATGCTGGGATTATAGGTGTGAGCCACCAGCCTCGGGGCTAAATGGGTTATAAAGCCAGAATGCTTTACAGAGTCTCTTATAAAACTGACTTAGGTTCTTGTCAGCTCCTTGAAGCACTTCTGAAATCTTTTGTATATTAATTGCTTTTTTTCTACCAACTCTTAGCCTCTGCAGAAGTGCCTCTTGGTACCGCTGCAAACACCGAGTCTGAGTTGCGTTCTCTGGGTCTTTTTTCCCCTTTTTCCTAGAGTTTAACAGGACCTTTATATATACATATAATTCTCCAAGCACTTGGAGGGTTAAACAGGCATACCGAGAGTCAGTGTAAATATTTAGTCTTACCTTCACTGAGTTCTAAGGCCCGAATTAAAGCAATGAGCTCAGCTTAACAGCAGTGTCCAGGGTTATCGCCACATATCCTGCACGTCTCTGTCCTTGTGGGTTGATGAAGCTGCTCCTGTCCGCATATAGCTCCCAGTCTACCGATGCCCAAGGCTGGTCCCGGAGGTCAGGTCTGCTTGAGTCCAACACCTGTATACAGTCATGCTTGACAGGGCTCTAGCTGCCGGGAGCAAGGTGGTGGGTTCAGTGTGTTTCCAGTTTAGTAGATCAATGGTTGAAAAGGGCTGAGAGATGAAAGTCTGCCACCCCACCCCCCGATGTGGGCTTGGTCATTATAATAGACAGGTCCCCACGTCTCCCTGAGAGGCATCTGCATAGCTCGAGCAAGACCAGATCTGAGAGGGTCCACTTGTCCACTTGACTATCTTGACTTCCTTACTTGGCCTCTCGAGACTCCGATCCTCCCCTTCTAGGTGAAACCTGGGGCGTATTAGCTCCTGAATCTCATTTCTTGGGGGGCTGTTGGCCTTGGTAAAGGAGGGTAGGCTGGGACATATGGAGAAAGAATTTCTGTTATCTCTAGCGGCTCCTGCAAAACTGGCTTCTCTTGCTGTTTCTAGGACTCCCTTGTTTAACTCTGTGTCTGCTGGTGAAGCTGCTCTTACTTTCACTTTTAGCTTTTTTGCAATAAGCTGTTAAACAGGGCTAAATTTATGCCGATTTTTGTCTATATTATATTTAACCACAAATCAATATAAAGGAATTGATCTAGGTACACTGGCTGTCCTCCAACCCCTGGCACCACCTTAAATACATGGCCAGTTGTTCCCTGTCTATAGTTCCTTCGGTGGACCATCCAACACCAAAAGAGGGCAATTCTAATTCACACAGAGTTCTTAACCTCTGGGAGGTTAACTTAACTCTGTAATCCTCTGCAAAACCTTTCTTAAGGTTCTGTAACATGCATTTTAATAGAGTAAGTTTTGATGATTTGATGACTTTCCTTTTATTTTTCTTCTCGAAATTTTTTTTTAACTCAGTTTCTAGTGGAGTGGGCTTACTTTGTGTTGGACCTATTTTTCTCTCGAGACAAAACAATGTTCACACTACAAGAAGGAAAGGGTAAAAGGTTACTCACTCGTCTAATTCACACTAAATCAAAATCAAAACTAAAACCAAAGTGTCATTAAAGGCATTCGTCAAGCAATTTAAACCAAGTCAAAACCAGAACCAAAACCAAAGTGCCAATAAAGGCACGCCTGTTTATCAAGCAATTCAAGTCAAGTCAAAAACAAAAACCGAAGTGCCAGTACAGGAATGCCGTGGGTGATCAGGCCATGCTTCCACTCAAATGGAGTGGGCAAGTTCCAGAGACCAGTCTTACCAAGTTTCAGATGTCCAGACTTAGGAAAGTGCCAGTTCCTTCCCGGTGTTCAGCCAGTGTGTTGATCCTCTGCGGGGGCCTGCCATGCACTGCTGTGACGAGGCGTTCCACTGGGGCAAATGCCTACCCGACAGCACTCTCAGGATCTGCATCGCTCAAACTGGCCAGAGTCCCCCACAGGGATGCTCTACAGGGCAGGCATAAGCTGCTTAAGGGGCTGCCTTGAACGTCCGTTAATCACCTTGCTTCCCAGTCAGAGAACCAAGAATTGTAGCAGGACGAGCAGCAGACAAAACTCCTCAGACACTGGATTAAAGAAGGAAGAGGTTTATTCAGCCGGGAGCATTGGCAGACTTGTGGCTTAAGAGCCAAGCTCCCTGAAAAAGAAATTCTTGGCCTTTTTAAAGGCAACTTTAAGGGGTTCACGTGAAAGGGTTGTGATAAATCAAGCAAGCATGGGAAACGTGACTGGGGGCTACATGCATCAGCTAACAGAACAGAGAGTTTTACAATGCTTTTTCATACAGTGTCTGGAATTTACAGATAACACAAATAGTTTAGGTCAGGGTTTGATGTTATTATTTTTTTAACTCCTAGGGCCGGGTGGTGGTGCCAAGGTTTTCTGGCTATTTATCTTACTTTTGTTTCTTTCTAACTTACTGCTTTCTCTCTTTCCTCCTGTCTTGTGAACTAGGCAAGGTGTGAGGGGAGGAGGGCAGCAAGAGTAGTAGAGGTCTCCTTCCTTACTACGTGTCCCCAGGAGGAACAAAGAAGGTTGGATACTGCCAATTTAGTCCAACATCATCAGCAGCTGGTCTGCAGAATCTCTAGCGAAATCCAAAAACCTCTAATATTCTTAATTATTTTTGTACATTAATCCCTCCATTGGGATTTTGCCATTCCCTAAAGGATCTCTGTCGGAGTCAGATAAGTGAAAAAATAATTCAAATCATGTGTTTTATTAGAGAGAAAAGCATAGATCAAATGTCGGTAGAATTAAGTAAAAGGCAAATGAGATATATCCTTGCAGACACACCTGCTCACCCTAGCCCATTCAGTGTTTGATCACATACAGTAATTGATTTTTATGCTGTCTTAGTTTTCCAGGGCTTCCATAACAAATTACCATAAGTTTGGTGGCTTAAAACAACACTCATTTATTCTCTCATAGTTCTAAAGGCTCTGAGAATCCATTCGTCTCTCCTAGTTTGCGGTGGTTGCCAGCAATCATTGGCATTCCTTAACCTATGCCTCCAGCGCTTCAATCTCTGCCTCCGTGGTTACGTGGTGTTCTTGTTTCTCCGAATCTCTTTTCTTCTTCTAATGAGGGCAATGTTCATATTGGATTAGGGCCAACCCTAATCCAGTAGGACCTCATAGTGAATGACTGCTGAATGAAACAGTGGCGGAGATGAGGGAGTGTGTCAGGAGAATGGTGCAGATGGCAGAACTATCTCAACTGTTTCCCTGTGGGGAAGCAGGCCCTAGCCAGAGGCTGCTGGGTATAGGGAGCAGGGAGAAAGCTGGAGATACCCAGGCTTAGGCCAAGGACCCACTGCCTGGTGCTGGAAATGGTGTCTACATAGCACTGTCCTATAGGACTTTCTGTAATAATGACAATGTTCTATGTCTGCACTGTCCAATAAAATAGTTACTTTTGGCTACTGACCCGCACTTGAGTGCAGCTAGTGCAACTAGGCAACTGATTAAATTAGATTTATGGGAAATTGAATTTATTTAACTGATAGCCACATGAGGCTAGGGGCTACTGTTGAACAATACAGCACTAGAGACATTCACATGAGAACGCTAAAGCCTCTCCATTCTGAGTCGTCAGCGTGTAAGTGCTGGAAGCTGACTGGAACTCAAGAAGCAGCAGTGAAGGCTCCAGCTGGAAGGCCCTGGCTGCTCTGAGCGCCCTAAGTGGCAGCTCTGGTGTGCTGGTCAGAATGACGGCTCCAGTGGCTTCACAGCAGCCCCCATTACCTTCCAGGGCCTCAGCCAGAAACTCACCTGATGCCAAGACCTTAACAGCATAGAAACCCTTTAAATTGAATATGTTGAGTTTGTAATTTAAAAAAATTCAGGCCAGGCAGGGTGGCTCACACCTGTAATCCCAGCACTTTGGGAGGCCGAGGTGGGTGGATCACGAGGTCAGGAGATCAAGACTATCCTGGCTAACACGGTGAAACGCCGTCTGTACTAAAAATACAAAAAATTAGCCAGGCGTGGTGGTGGATGCCTGTCATCTCAGCTACTCGGGAAGCTGAGGCAGGAGAATGGTGTGAACCCAGGAGGCGGAACTTGCAGTGAGCCAAGATGGCACCACTGCACTCCAGTCTGGGCAACAGAGCAAGACTCCATCTCGAAAAACAAAAAATTTCATTGGCTTATGCTGGTAACATTTGCCGTAGGGACAGCCATTTGTATGTGCATCTTTTACAAAACCGCATTTATGTTCCACAACTCTTTCCCCACACCATTCTCAGCTGCCTACCACTTAATGTGGTATGACTAGGGGAAGTGAGGTGGCTGCTGGGTGGTGGTGACCGTGGCCGAGCTGTGATGGGTCATTCTTGGTGTCGAATCATCACAACCCATTCCCTTCCCAAGGACCTGGTGACTTCTTCCAGCCACTCTTTTGGGAATGTGGAACCAGCCAGGGAGGTGGTGGTGGGAAAGACAGAAGGGATAAAGGCAGACAAATGACCAGAGGGTGGGAGGCAACTTTAGTTTTAACCATGCGTGCAAATAACCACAATGGCCAATGACAGTCAATAGCACCAAGGTCTAAAACTGAGCAGGGAATGGGTGTGCCGAAGGGAGCAGAGTGGGACAGAAGTCAAGATGAACAAGAGAGGGGGTGCGTGGGGCCCTATGGCAGTTCTCCCATGGGTCGTTGTCCACTGAGTTACTGATGACA
>NW_012107363.1:3335693-3337172 GCF_000951045.1 Mandrillus leucophaeus | reverse complement strand
CAGTATCACACGTGAACCCAATTTATTAGTAGTTGTAATTTTGGCAGAAATTGTGACCTACAGGAGGTGTGAGTTCTGCAATAAATGGTTATTTTATTACTCTCAACAGTATCTCCAAACATTTGAAAAACAGTGGCGTGTATTTTTATTAGACCATGATGGCTTTGTCTTCAGGCAATCCTGGTTGCTTCTGAGGATTCAGGGACCTTTGCAACAACACAACAGAGCCCTGGCTGGGAAGGCTGGTCTGGATTAAGGATCACTTCTGACTGCTTAGCAGGGTACCTGCCAGGCCTGAAATGATCGTTCAGTCCCTTCCTCCTGCTTTTGCAATCGGATGCTCCCACTGATACCCATAATTATAATTATAGGTCTGTTTTAAATAAGAGTAATAACTGTGAAGAAAAATGTTGCCATGGAATCAAGGTGAAGGTATTTCAGAGTAGAACAGAAGTAGACAATTTCCAAACATGAGCTGAGTATCCCCACCCAGATGTCCTGCCAACATCTTAAACTTGACACACATTTAAAATTGTACTTATCTTTCTCCTCCCCATAACTGAGCTGCGCTGCCCATCTTTTAGTTCCCTGTAAATGCAAACCTTTGGATTTATTTTTCCTTGTTGTGCTTTTTTCACTTTTTTTTGTGTTTTGTTTTGTTTTGTTTTAAACACAGAGTTTCACTATGTTGCCCAGGCTAGACTCAAACTCCTGGGCTCAAGTGATTCTCCCGCCTCAGCCTCACAAGTAGTTGGGACTGCAGATGAGAGAGCCATGGCGCACAACGCCTGGCTTTTCCTTGTTCTTAAATGGCGAGTTACTAAGTCTAGTTGATTCTGTCTCTGTAAATTTCATAAGAGGTGTGTGTGTGTCTTAGTTTGGATCTCCCCAAACAGACGTTGAGACAAGGATTTGGCTGCAGGTAATTGAATATGGAGCTGATCTCAGAGTGCATGAGTGAGGAAGTGGAAAGTGTGAGACAAAGAAAAACAAGTAAAGGGTGGGTGGTTACTGCTCTGGTCAACGAGGGCCCACTTCCACTAGTGGCTCTCTGAGGAACTCTGTAGAACCACGGTTCTCAAACTTCAGCAAGCCCTTGGGCATGCCGGATCTTGCTATGTTGCCCAGGCTGGTCTCAAACTCCTGGCCTCAAGCGATCCTCCCGCCTCGGCCTCCAAAAGCGCTGGGATTACAGGTGTGAGCCATCACGTAGTGCCTGTTGATTAATTTGAAAATGCCGTGCCCCAGACTGGGGGTCCTGATCCAGTAGCCTTGGAGTGGGCCCCAGGAAGGGCCGGGGTGTGAACTGCATCTCAGAACTACGGCGCTCCGAGAGGGCAGCGACTCGCCAGAGTCGGTCAGCCAGGGCTTGCCTAAAGGCGGAGAAACCAAGAGTGCCCGGAGCGCCTGGGCGAAGCTTCCTGGTTCCCGGCCCTGCCCGGGTGGCAGCGGCGTCCACGTTTCCCGGGCGACGAAGGT
>NW_012107363.1:3333305-3334388 GCF_000951045.1 Mandrillus leucophaeus | reverse complement strand
TGCGTGCAAATAACCACAATGGCCAATGACAGTCAATAGCACCAAGGTCTAAAACTGAGCAGGGAATGGGTGTGCCGAAGGGAGCAGAGTGGGACAGAAGTCAAGATGAACAAGAGAGGGGGTGCGTGGGGCCCTATGGCAGTTCTCCCATGGGTCGTTGTCCACTGAGTTACTGATGACACTCATCCCACCCCTACTGTTCACACCAGAGGTCCACGTGCAGCTCCTGGCCGTTTCACCCAGAAATAGCTAACAAACATGTATAAAGACAGGTAAATTCCCCTATTTTTTTCCCCAAAGTTGCTCCCTTGGTGCCAGTCCCAGTGGCTTCTCCATCCACCCAGGTCCCAGCAATACAACCGAGCATAGCATGACCCCTTCCTCTCTTCCTACCTCCCCACCACCCTGACTCACAGAGAGGCCCGTGTTCCCTGTCAGATGCAGGTCAGCAGTGTCCTCAGGCGCAGGAGAGGAGCACGGGAGTGCTACAGGGTGAGCAGGCAAACACCAGAAGGTGGCCCCAAGGTGAAGCCATGGTCGAAGCTGAGAACTACAGCCTTACCTGCAGACGCCAATCTGGGAAACTAAATGGAGAGAGTGAAGAGTGCCACAGGCCAGCCCTGACAAGCCAGAGGGTAGAGGCAGACAAGTGTGAGAAGAGGAGGGTGAAAAGGGAGAAGCAGAGAAGGGAGGGGAGCCTGAGGACCTGACCAAGGCTGGAAACCTGTGCTTTGTTTTCTCCATGTCATTTTGTGATGATGCCCTAACTTAAATAAAACCAATAACAAAAAGTCACTCAGCTCCCTCTCCAGCCTCCGACTCCACCAATATGGCCTTATCTCAGGCCCTTGTCTCTTACCTGTACTGGCCACCAGATGCCCTGAGCTCTTCCCCTTTAGCCTGCCTTCCAGTGTCTACCTAGAAATGGCTTCCCTCTCCCTCTTACTCCTGCAGTGGACCCAGATCGTTTCCCAGTGGGAAGATATTTTTATTTTTTGAGATGGAGTTTCACTCTTGTCTCCCAGGCTGGAGTGCAATGGTGCTATCTTGGCTCACTGCAACCTCCACCTCCTGGGTTCAAGC
>NW_012107363.1:3176304-3328045 GCF_000951045.1 Mandrillus leucophaeus | reverse complement strand
CCGCCCATGGGACGGACGGAGGCCGAGAGGCACTGCGGGACCGCAGTGGGGCCAGGCTGGAGACAGCAGCGCTGCGCGGGCAGCTAGTCCTCATCTTGCCGGGTTGGTCGCGGCCCGACAGGCATCCCCTGAGCGCCTGCTGCGCGAGTTGGACCGTGCAAAGCAGCGGGGACTGGCGAGCCCGAAGGTGGAGGCTGCGTTAGCCCCCGGGGCGCGGTCGCGGCGGGTCGGGAGAGGGGGCACCGCACATGCCAGGCCCTGGGGCGTGGGAGCTGTGCGGATTGGCGGGTGGCGGGGCCAGGGTTACACAGAGCAGGGGCCGGGAGTGCAGGTGGCCCACGTGCTGGGCGTTCGGAGGGCTTTGCACATTGAACTGGGCAGCTGTTCAGGAAAGGGAGAGTGATCCGCACCGCAGGGAGAAGACTGGTGGAGGCTGTTGCCAGAATAGTGATTTTGAAGCCCCCACTTCCATGCCAGGAGCTGCTCGGAGCCTCTCATATGAATGACAGCAGCCTAGATGGTAGACCCTGGGCACTAGACAGGCGTCACTGTATTTGGAATGCAGCAGCCCAGACAGTAGACCCTGGGCACTAGCCAGACCTCACTGTATTTGGAATGTAGCAGCCCACACAGTAGACCCTGTCTAGACGCTGGGCACTATCCAGGCATTGTTATTGGTGGATCTTTGCTCCCAGAGCTCCCAAGGTGGTGGCGGGCAGCTCCCAAGGTGGCGGCAAGCCTCTTGCTCTCTGACTTGGGGCTCTTGGCCTCAGGGATTCCAAGCAATGGAACCTTGGGCCATGCAGTGAGTGTTATAACTTTATGAGAAGCTGTGCGTCACGGAAGAGAACCATGGAACCCAGTGACTAGTGTTCAGCTCGATTAGGAGGAACCCAGGCACTTAGCCACGCAGGAACAGTGGCGAGCCTCTAGCCTGGGAGCGGTAATGGGTGCCTCGCTGGATCAGAGCGCAGCGGACACCCTGCTGGATCCCGAGGGGTGGAAGTCAGCGGCGGGTCTGCAACAGCCGCGATCAGCAGTGGTGGGTGGCAAGCGAAAGCTCAGTTCAAGCCGGAACAAATATGGACCAGAAGACTGTGCAGTTGCAAGATTTAATAGAGTGAAAACAGAGCTCCCTGTACAATGGGAGAGGACCCAAAGGGGGTTGCGTAATTCGTCCTGAATGCCTGGGTTTATATCCTGATCGTTGTCCCTCCCCCTGTGCTCTCAGATGATAGATGATCAGATTATTTCTTTACCTCCTGTTGTTAGCGTCACTGGTATTTTAGTGAGCTCTCTTTACTACCTGATTGATTGGGTGTGAGCTGAGTTACAAGCCCCATGTTTAAAGGTGAGTGTGGTCACCTTCCCCAGCTAGGCTTAGGAATTGTTAGTTGGCCTAGGAAATCCAGCTAGTCTTGTCTCTTAGTGCCCCTCTCAACAGGAAAACCCAAGTGCTGTTAGGGAAGTTGGGTGACGACCACTCTAACTGCTTCCTGTTGAATTGAGGCGTAGTAGGGGTTGTGCCGTTGAGATATCCTCAGGAGGGGTGCCTTTGATGTCATCAACATCGGAGCGTGGGCTCGCAGGCCGGTCCGTGGGTCCGTTGTAGATCTTAGGCATGGACTGCATTTGGGGCTCCATTTGAAGAACCATTTGTAGTTTTACAGCTTTGATTTCTGAAAGAGGCAAATTTAACAAGGAGGTTAAAGATACAGGGATTGAAATGTATGGCCTGAAGTGCAGGGGCATATAGGTGTGGGCGGTGAAAGTGGGGTTTCCTTTAGAAAAACTCCTGTATGATGGGGCATCAGTATTTCTGGGAAGCCACATTCTCCACAGAAACTCTTGGTAAGGGGAGCTGGTAGTACAGTGGCATGGCCCTGAATGGTCAAGCCTACCTGGCGCTCTGTGAGGGTGATGGCATGGGCTAGCGATTGCCCCGGGTACCCTCAGTCCTGCTGCTGGATCATCTGGTTAGTGGCTTCTGACTGAGAGGACCTTCGTCCCCTGGGGCAATGGGTCTTCCAGTGATTTCCTTGACATAAGGGGCATGGATGAGGGGGCGCCTTATTTCTATTCAGACAGTCTTTCTTAAAGTGTCCTTGTAGACCGCACTGCAAACAAGCCCTATTAGGCATTCAATTTGCCCAGCCTTTCCCCTTTCCAGAGCCTCCAAAGTCTCCTCCCCTAATTTCTACCCAGCTTACCTCCCCTACTGCGATACAATCTCCAAGCCTTGGTTCCTTGGTCAGGGCCTCAACTGATGACCCAGTACTTTAACAACAGGAACTATGTCTACGACAACACAATAGATCAGGATGAAAGCAGTTGAGTAAATTAAAGCGAGGTGCATATTCCTATAGTAGCAAATGGGGGCAAACGTCCGCTAGCCTGAGGGCCCATTTGTCCCCTTCCGCCTGCTCCTCCTGATCTCTTGTAAAAAAAAAAAAAACCGAGGTTGCCAAGTTCAATAGGGTTTACCTGCTCCTCATGATCTCTATTTAAAAAAAACTGAGGTTGCCAAGTTCAATAGGGTTTGTAAGTTTTACTCTGGGCCTGAGATGGAGTTTTGAAGTTTTTTTCCTGATGTCTGCATTACACTGTTTAACTGACAACAAGGTGGTATTGGAGTGTTACAGGGTCACGGAGAAGACCTTGAATTATCAATTATAGGTTTTTAATTTACCCTGGCTTTTAAAGGAATGAGGTGCACTGTTTTTTTCTTAACTACTTGTATATCTCTCTCTTCCTTTCTCTCTTTTACTTTTCGTCTCTCTCTTTCTCTCTCTGACTTTCTGCCCTTCTCTCTTCCCCCTCTGTCTCTTTCTCTCTCTTCTCTCTCTCTATTTCTCTTTCCCTCTCTTTTTCTCTCTTGGTAGATGGATTTTGGGAACACAGCGGAAGTACATTCGCTCGTTGCCCCATTTGCCACTATAGGAACATGTGCCTCCCTTTTTTTTTTTTTTTTTTTAAATTTAAGTTCTAGGGTACGTGTGCACAACGTGCAGGTTTGTTACATAGGTATACATGTGCCATGTTGGTGTGCTGCACCCATTAACTCGTCATTTACGTTAGGTATATCTCCTAATGCTATCCCTCCCCCCTCCCCGTGCCTCCCTTTAATTTACTCAATTCGCTTTCATCCTGATCTATTGTGTTGTTGTAGACATAGTTCCAGTTGTTAAAGTACCGGGTCATCAGTTCTAAGGCCCTGGCCAAGGAGCTAAGGCTTAGAGATTGTATTGCAGTGGGGGAGGTAAGCTGGGTAGAAACTGGGGGAGGAGAGCATCTCACACAGCGGGAGAGCAATCCTCCTAGCCATTTACAAACTTGGGGCCCTGGCAACAGTGGTAGGTCCCACATAACTGCCCATGTCGAGAGCTGTATACCTAAATTGGGAGGGATGCCAGGGACAAGACTGTCTGGGTTCATACCCTAGGTGCCTAAGGACACAGCGTAGAGCTTCCTTAGATCCCTTTGGAGATACAACTTGCATTAATACTTGGGAGAGGAAGTGAAAGTCTGAAGCATTAGTACCTAGTAGAGATCAGAGGAAGCAGATTCAGAGGTAAGGAGAATTTTGGGGGCTACACTTTCAAGAAAGTCGTGGTTGGGACGCAGGAGGTATGGGTCAGAGGAGAGAGAGGGCGCGCGCATGGGCGACTGTTGAGTAGAGACTTCTGGACCTGCCAATGCCGGGAGTTTGGGGTGACAGCCTCTAGTCAGCCCATGGCTTCCCCAAGAAAATTGTGGAAGTGGAAGCTGGTTCCAGCAGACCAGTGCTCAACCCAGAAGGGTTGGGGGTTGTTAGAAAACCTTTTCCCAGAAAGCCTCACACCTGAGTCTTAAGTCCGGCGGCCACGCTAATCGTTTTTAACCGGCTGGCCGGTGCCCTGTACTTTCCTCCGATTGTAAGGAAGGATAGGACAGAATAGCAAGCCAGACTCAGGCTCCAGCACCGCAGGCTGTTTCAGCTCAAAGGACTCAAAAGTTCCTCTTTCCTCTAGGCCTTAAAGAGTGAAGGTGGGGGGCCCACGCCCGGGACTCAGCCAGACCTGGGTTCACTAGCCATTCCCTTCAATACCTTCATCAGCCAAGCCACTTGGAAAAGGACCCAGTCTATCCAGAAAATTCCAGAATGGTTATTTGGTCAAGAGAGCTGAGTTTGGGAGGCCTGCTGTGTTAGCGGGAAGCCAGGTGTCTATATGTCGAGGGAAAATCAGTGCAGAAGCCTGTGCCAGAGGTCCTGTGTCCAGGTGGACCGGCGCCGGTGGGTGGGGACATGAGGTACCATCGTGTGTGGCCAGAGTGAACCAGCTGGCACTGGCTGGATTCCAGAGGGAATGCTTCCTGACCCTGGGTTTAGTGAGCCTTGGGGATGGGTCTGGATGTCCAAGGTGCTCCCAAGAGGGCACGGTGCTCTCAGGCAAGGCTGTGCAACAGAAAGCAAGGCCTCCGACGAACCCTCTGCACTGTGTGCCTGGTGATCCCCAGGCTGTGCCTGGCTCTCTTCTGTGTCCTTGGCATCTGTCTTCAGGAGTGGACGAGGGAATTCTTCTCGCCTTTTCTTTTGGGAAAATGATGTTAGCCATTCGCAGGGCGACTCTCTTTTGCTATCCTTTTGGATTTCGAGTTTGCTTTTCTCTGATTTGTAAGGTGTTGCCAGCTCTCCTGTTGGTGGGGGTGGTTTGAACCCATAGATGGGAGCACATGGATTCAGGCTGCATGTTTTGTGCAGGCTCTCGTCACACGATGGCACCCACTGTAGAAGGAGGTGACGCAGCTCTGCTCCCAGAATTCCCCAGGGGACCCCTGGACGCCTACCGGGCAAGAGCATCCTTCAGCTGGAAGGAGCTGGCGCTGTTCACGGAAGGGGAGGACATGCTCCGCTTTAAGGTGAGGTGTGCGGTTGCGTGCAGCTTGTCTTTTTTCCCGGTGGGGTCTTAATTCATTAGCACAATGGAATTTCTGGCTCTTACAGCTCCCCCTCTGCCGGGTGAGGCTCATCCCAGGCAGCGCAGCCGCTCTCCTTTCTGCACCCCAGGATAGGCCTCAGGGAACTGATGAGGAGTCTGGAAATGAACATGGATTGTTGATGTTTCTGAAGCCTGCAGCCCTCTAGTCTGTTGGGAATGATAGTCATATCTCTGTCTGGGTGTCTGTTAAGTCAGACAGCGTCCCATGAAGCCTGTGACCTGGAGGTAAACTATATAAGGGCACATGGAGAGTTCATCTTTTACTCCAAATAAACCTTCCCCATCTCCTGCATTTCCAGAAAACCATCTTCTCAGCTCTCGAGAACGACCCTCTTTTCGCCCGTTCCCCTGGAGCCGATCTGTCCTTGGACAAGTATCGTGAGCTGAACTTCCTTCGATGCAAGCGGATCTTCGAGTATGACTTCCTCAGTGTCGAGGACATGTTCAGGAGCCCTCTGAAGGTCCCCGCCTTGATTCAGTGCCTGGGGATGTATGACTCTTCTCTGGCTGCCAAGTACCTCCTCCATACCTTGGTGAGCGTGCAGCCTAGGGGAGAAGGACACAGCTTTCGCCTGCTATGCTGAGCCTTGAGGGATGCCTGTCCCAGGGCCAACCGGGAGGCAGAGAAGCTCCAGTGTTTCCAGCTATATTTGCAAATTTTTTAAATTATCTTTTTTAATGTTTTTTTAAAAATTTCAGTCCCCCTTTTCATTCTTTTATTTTCAAGCCCATCCACCATCATGTATTTGCAAATTTACACACATAAGTCCTTGAATAAAATACAATGTGGTGAAGCTTCAAGTCCCATCAGAAGAGGAGCTGGTGGGGCTTTTTTCTTTTTTTTTTTTTTTTTGCCTCATACAAAAAAAAAAAAAAAAAAAAAAAAAAAGTAGGCCAAAGTAAGAAACCTGTGTTTTCCTTCCTTTGTAACATACCAGCAGAGCTGAGCTTGGGCAAAATGGCTTTGCCCGTAGCCTTGCCTGCAATGTTTGATGGACCAGTGGCCTCTGCGCTCCACACACCCTCCTGTTCTGTCTCCCTGCTGTCCTCAGACCCCCAGGACTCCTTGCAGGCATCTTAAGTCCCAGGTGATTCTGTGTGCCTTACACAAGCTGCTCGGCACAGGGACACAGGTCTTACCACTCACATGAACTCAGGGACCCGGGCCGCTGTGTGTCGGGAGACCCTGGCCTGGGGCATCTGGGCTGCTGGCTGCTGGCTAACCTCTCGTTGCTTCGTTCTCCACCTCAGGGAAAGTGCATTGTGGCAGGGAACCAGGGTGGGCGTGGTGTTAGCGTGCCGTCGTCTGTTGTGATGTTCCGGAAGAGCCGTACTCTTCTTACCTGCCCTTGTTGATAGGACAATGTTATACTTTCAGGTTTTTGGATCAGCAGTTTACAGTTCTGGTTCTGAAAGACATCTCACCTATATTCAGAAGATCTTCAGTATGGAGGTAAGTTCTGGCTCCCGGGGAATTGTGAGCCTAGTTCTCTTGCTTGATCTCCGTAGAGATTTGTGAAAAGGGACAATTGTAGAAGGGGGTGCCTAGGGGGCTCATGCTCTTCTTGTTCCCTAGTGTTCTCAGGCTTCTCACCAATTAGCACTGTTCTTTAGCAAACACAGGCACGTTGACTTCCTAGCACCAGGTGAATTGTCGCGGAGGCCTTCCACTGTCTTCTGACAAGCAGTTCCTGCCACCTTGCTGACTTGGAGCAGCTGCGGTCAGCTTGGTTTAGGCTGCTGTGGTTGCCAGCCAAGCGTGGCAGCACGACTCAGTCAAGTCACTAGTTGGGTAGATGGAAATTTGGGGCTTTGATATGTGGTTTCATCTTTAAAGGAAAGATGGCAGCACTTGCCTTCTGGGCATGTGCACCAAGAACTTTTCTTGCTTTTCATCGTTTTGTGCTTTGACTTTTAGATTTTTGGATGTTTTGCTCTGACTGAGTTAAGCCACGGCAGTAATACCAAGGCCATTCGTACAACTGCCCACTACGATCCTGCCACTAAGGTAGGTGTTACCTTCCGCTGGCTCCCTGGGTTTGGAGCGTATGAAATGTCAGGAGTGCAAATGTGGTTGCCAGGAATAAGAAAAAAAATTAAAGCAAGAGGCCTGTCCACATACATGTATGTAGAAATACACACTGAGATTCATCACACTGAAAAGTGGGGCTCAGGAGACCAGGCGTTGGAAGACAAAGCCTGTGCCCACCACGAGCTTTATGGGGAATTGACCGTGGTTTGGATTTGTGTGTAATTTGAGTGCAGTGAAGAAGCCCTCATTCTGTAACATTTATAACCTTGTTTACCTGGCTGCCTATTCATAGTGGATTCATAAACTGTTCACATGGCCCGTGGTTTCTACGGTGGGCCCCGTGGATACAACGTGCTCCCTGCCCTCTGCCCTTTGTGGCTGTCCCTCTGTGAACAGCCTACCTTGTCCATTTCTGCCACCGCAGTCTGATTCCTCGGGCCCTTGCCATCGTCTTGACCTCTCTGGTACCTGCATCGAGTCCGCTGCCTGGGAGCTTCCGGTGTGGTAGAGGGAGACGGGCCACAGATGGTTGCCCTGGGGCTGTCAGTGCTGAGGAGGGGCGCAGGAGTGGAGGGAGATGGGCCACAGATGGATGCTCTGGGGCTGTCAGTGCTGAGGAGGGGTGCAGGGGTGGAGGGAGATGGGCTACAGATGGATGCCCTGGGGCTGTCAGTGTTGTGGAGGGGCGCAAGCCTGGGATGGAGGTTGGGGAGGGTCCCCACCCACCCCGCTCTGTTCCCCTGGCCCTGCCTCCCTGCCGCCACGTCACTCTCCTTGGCCTCCGCTTGTCCCTGAGGCCCAGGTCTCCCTGCCAGTGTTTCCTCACCCACCTTCCACCCTCTCCCGTTGGCAGTGGCCAGGGAGGACCGTTGTGTGGCAGGAAGTGAAGCTCTGTACCTGTGGATATGCGGAGAATGAGTGACAGGTGGAGGTATCAGAACTGCCACGTGCTGAAGAGTGAATGGGGAGAGCCTGGCTGAGACTGGGAGCCCTCCTCACTCTGGCAGGCAAAGAACTGGTGGTCCCCTGAGAGAAGAGAGCAGAAGGCATGGCTGGCAGCCACCCCACCTCCTACTTCTCAGTGAAACTTCAGAACCTGTAGGATGATTGTTCACTACTCTCGGTTTACAGAGTCCCACTGGCTGGACAGGAGGAAGCCCTCCCGGGCACCTCCCACCCTGCAGGGGCTGGAACCAGAACCAAAACTTACCGCTGACAGCCCCTGGCAGTGACTGGCAAGCCCCGTGTGGAGGATCGGTGTCTCCCAAGGCGGCCCAGGGCGGCTCTGTGGGCCACCTGTAGGCTGTCTGCCTGAAGGCGCTCATCTTTGTTCCCTTGCATATCCCGGCCACGTTACACAGTTTTGCTGGTCCACATCCTCCCTCCCAGCCTTACTCACGGGGCTCCTAGCAGATGCCCCTGGGGCAGGCCCAGCCCCAGCAGCCCAGCTCCTGCCTGTTCCCACCTGCTCTTCGCTCCCAACCCATGCAGCACCCTCAGTGTTCCTGGGGGGTCCGTCCACACCCCTTCTAGCCAAACCCCGAACGCTGTGATGCCACAGCCCTTCTGCTAGTTCACACATGCGTTCATTCCTTCCTTCCTTCTGATGCGCTGAGCGGCTGCCTTATGCTCGGGGTGTTTGGGATGTAACTGTCAATCATGGAGCTGTGGGTGGGAGAGACAGCCAGAGGGCAGCGGTGTGTTGTGAATTAGATGTCCTGAAGGACTGAGTGGACTGCAGGGCAGGGTTTCCACCTGAGCGGTGTGGTCAGGGATGAAGACTGTGCATGATAATGGAAACTCCCCAGAAGCATTTGCCTGCCTGTGGAGTATTTTGCATCTGAAGGTTCTTTAAGCCATAAGGCCCAGGAATAGGCTCTGTTTAAAAAAGAGGCCTGCCCGTGCCATACAAGAGCTGAAATGTGCGATCAGTTTCGACTTTTGCCTCAGAGATTTTGAACGTAGAAAATGGAAGCCTGTCTAAAAGGAAAACACCAATTCTGCATGTGCTTCAGTTGCTAATTATAACCAACCTTTTTCCCTTGTGCAGGAATTCATCATACATTCCCCTGATTTCGAAGCTGCCAAATTTTGGGTTGGCAACATGGGCAAGACAGCCACTCACGCAGTGGTGTTTGCTAAGCTGCACATGCCGGGGGACCAGTGCCATGGGCTGCATCCCTTTATCGTGCAGGTAGGACACTGGGGTGGCCCTCAGTGGGGGCAGTGTTTACCCCCAGGAGGCATTGGGAATGTCTGGAGTCATTTTTGTCATAACTAGGTGGGGGATGCTTCTGACATCTGGTGAGTGGACCAGGGACGCTGTTGAGCACCCCACAATGCATCCCATAGCCCCGCCCACAGTACAGGCAGCCCCGCCCACAGTGCAGATAGCCCTGCCCACAGTGCACAGACAGCCTGGCTCACAGTGTATCCCACAGCCCCGCCCACAGTGTATCCTACAGCCCCACCTGCAGTGCAGAGACAGCCCTGCCCACAGTGCACAGACAGTCCTGTCCACAGTGCACAGACAGCCCCACCCACAGTACAGATAGCCCTGCCCACGGTGCACAGACAGGCCTGCCCAAAGTGTATCCTACCGCCCCACCCGCAGTGCACAGACAGCTCCACCCACAGTGCAGACAGCCCTGCCCACAGTGTACAGACAGCCCCGCCCACAGTGCAGACAGCCCCGCCTATGGTATATCCCACAGCCCCTCCCACGGTGCACAGGCAGCCCCACCCACCGTGTATCCTGCAGCTCCGCCCATGGTGCAGACAGCCCTGCCCTTGCCTTAGAAAGAACCAACCAGCCCAATATTCCCCAGTGACACAGCTGAGAGGGCCTGGCCAAGGCTTCCGGCTGAGACCATCCAGTTGATTTGATGCACAAAGTTTTTCAATTTCGATGAAGTCCAGTTTTATGTTTGTTTTTTTCTTTTGTTGCTCATGTTATTTTTCAGTTGACCTGACATTTGAGCTATTGCAAACCAGAGAGATTTTTTTCATTTCAAGGATACAGGACAAAACCGAAGTGTTTTTCCTACTGTCATGCAGCCAACACAACGCTCTGACATTAGATGTGTGTGGGTTTCTCCCCACCAGCACGCAGCTCTGCAGCAGAAAGCAGCTAGGCGTCCTCTAATTTAACTCCATACTGATGCTGTTCGCCTGGGGTGAGCCTCAGACCCCCCACAGTGAGGGCTCAGTCCCACAAGAAGCTCCCCAGCCCTTTGGATGCCGATGGCAAGTCCAGGTTGTGGCCTGTGCCTCTGACCAACCCCCTAATTGCACCTTGGTCTTCATCCTGAAGCTACCTAGGGGTCTGCAGCCATCTCATGAGCACGCACAAGACTCTCACCACTGCAGAGAGTCAAGGGTTTTAGGAGTTGTGTGCTGGGAAGCAGGGACAAGGCCAAATATGTCTTTATGACAGCATCGTAGTTACCTGAGGCCCGTTTACCTTGTTTCTGTGATTATAGATTTCTACCTGGAGTGGAGTTGCCTGGACTAGAATTCAGCAGCTTTCGGCATGTCTGATTTTTGGGCCATAGAACCGCAGTGTTTTAGACTCATTCATGTTGTGCTAGAAACACTCCGCAGGATTGTGGCGCTCCTTTCGCCATCAGAGCGCCACTGCACCAAGTGCTCAGGACACCTGAGTCCCCTCCCAGAGCCACGGCCTCCTGCCTGATAAGGAGGGATGGAAACGGTGGTCTTGGGGTTATTTGGACAGGATTGTGCTCCGTGTCGCAGACCTGAGCTGATGGGTGGAGGGGCGGGCATCTTTGGCAGGTTTCTTTCTTCTTTTGTGTGTGTGTGTGTGTGTGTGTGTGTGTGACAGTGTCTGAATCTTTATTGGGTCTTGCTGAAAACTTTTAGAAAAGGAGAGGATGTTTACATTTGGGTTTAGCCCTTTTGGAGTGTTTCTTTATTTTAGAGCTCAGTGAAGTTAGATGGTGAATTCACAGACATAAACAGAAGCCAGCTAGCAGGTCATGCACATAGCTACATTCCCAGCAGCACCACTTCCATGTTTCTCTAAAGCAGCTTTTCCACTGTGGCACTGTTAACAGTTTGGGCTGGTAGCGCTCACTGGGGCGCCCTGTATGCCCTGGGCTGGGCTGAGCACCTCTGGCTTCTGCCCACTCTGTGTCATAGCTCCCTCCAGTTAAGACAACCAGAATCTCTCCAGACACCACCCGTGTCCCCTGGTGGGGAAGGGGAAGGCGGCGCGTCCCACGGTTGGGAATCCCTGCGGTAACAGTGCCCGAGGATGGAGCTCCACGTCCTTTCCGTTGGGTTCCCACAGTGTGCAGCCATCAGCTGGCTGGCCCTGTATCTTGGGGCATGGTGATTGACCAGAATAATCATAGCCGTTTCTCCCCCTGCACCTATTTGCGCAGCCATTTTATCACTTTACTAAGATCTAGTGGGAAGTCCTGAGTCTAAAACATGAGTATGAAATTCCCGATGTCCTCCCGGCAGCACCGGCCCCCGTGTTAGTCTCTCTGCTGCCACAGCAAAGCATCACAAACCAGGGCTCTCGGAGCAGCGTAATATACTCTCCCAACTCTGGAGGCCAGCGGTCTGAAATGGAGGAATCTTTAGGGCGGCATTCCCTCTAAAGGCTCCAGGGCAGGATCCTTCCTATCTCTTCCAGCTCCTGGCGGCCCCAGGCCTGTGGCCCCAGCGCTGCACTCTGCCTCCGTCTCCACGTGGCCCCCTCTTCCCCACGCCCACTCCTCTTCTGACTCGCACAGGACACTTGCCGTGGGATTTACGGCCCGCCTGGGTGATTCAGGTTGACCTCATCTTGATGCTCTTAAATTCATTATATCTGCAGGACTCTATTTCCAAATAAGCTCCCATTCCCAGGTCCTGGGTTAGGACTTGGATGTATCATTTCTGGAGGATGGTTTAACCCACAGCTGCCCAGCGTTGAGCCTGTGGCCCACCCTGTGGGTTTCTGAACACATTTGTTTTGATTTTTGTGTGATTGTAACAGTTGCTGTTTGCTGCTTTCTGTGACTTTGTATAGATCCGGGACCCGAAGACCCTTCTCCCCATGCCCGGAGTGATGGTCGGCGACATGGGGAAGAAACTCGGGCAGAACGGTCTGGATAACGGGTGAGTGATGGAGGCTGTTGAGCCCTGAGCTTCCTGCCGAGGCCCAGGTTGCGTGTCGCTCATATCTGAGATCTCACCGGCCCCATGAGTGCTGTGCCCTGCCCTCTTAGACTGAAACGCTGTGGGGACCTACGCCTAGCCCCTGTGCGTGCACTAGCCGTGTCCTGCTTGAACTCCACTTTGGGAGGCCAACTTGATCAGAGACCTCAGCAAACCAACTTCACCTTGGCAGGCGGCTCCCCTCTCTCAGATCAGACCCAGGCCTCTGCATGCAGCTGGTGGGGCCCTTGCCTGGGGGGCCGCCTCTGTGTGAGGTCCTCGCCGGCATCCTGAGCCTCCCCCGGCTCGGCCTCCACACACATCCATGCTGATCTCGAGGGACCCATATCTGCAGTTTCTGCCTCCGGAGTGGGCTTGCTCCTTTCCGGGTAATCTCAGTGTCACAGTGGTTAGAAAGAGAATTCCGCCAGTTTATTTGTTTCATCAGCCCACAGATATCCATTTAGCAGCACAGATGTGACACCGGGTTGGTGTGGCCAAGGCCTGGCTGAAGGGTGGGATGGGCGTGCACACCCTGGCTTGGGGAGGGGCCTGGAAAGACTAATGAATGCTTGATGGCCACATGGAGGCCTGGGTGGCCGGGAGAAGCGGCCAGTGATTCTGGAATGTGCAGCGTTTCAGGTGGAGGGAGCAGTGGGAAGTGTCAGGCCCAGGCGGGTGCTGGGATGGGGGCAGGGTAGGGAGGCCAGGCCTCAAGGGCCTTGAGGGTCTTTGAGGGATTGGATTTTGGGGCTCCGGGTCATTAGCAGCATGACCTTTGGATTGAGATAGGTGTGCAGCCAGCCCTTTGTGTCACCTTGACCAGCTTTCTTGGTATTTCCTCATCTGTAAAGTAGGTGACAACAGACGTCCCTGTGCCAGGGCCCTGCCAGGTCCTGCCTGAGCAGGCCGGGCTTGAACTTCCTGGCCACTGGCCCGGTTGGTGCCTCCCTCACTAGGAATACTGGACTCCACACGCCATCTCCCTGAGAGCCTGACCCAGCAGGGTGCAGACCCCTCTGTGCCCACGAGATGATTTATAGCTTGGGGGGAGTGGGACAACGTGTGACCATGCCTGAGCCTGATGGCCTGCAAGATGTCTCCAGAGTGTTTCTAGATATGCGGCTTCATAGCAAGGCTGGTGGAGGGGAGAGGAGGCTGCCTTGAGGAGCTGCTGGAAATAACTGGTGGTTGTGACCAGGATGTCTCCAGAGGGAGAAGATGGGCCAGTGGGCATCTGCCCAGCCGTGGAGAAACCGCCTTCTGCCTGTCTCTTCTAAGAAGTCAGGGTGACAGGCAGGGAGTGTTTTAAATCTCTGCTAGTCCTTTAAAACCGGCAGGACGCCAGACTGTGCTAAAGAGGAAAATCTTGATTGATTTGTATACAGTGTCAACTTGAGAAGAAAGTAAAAGGACATTGTTAAAAAGCAACTTCTTGTGATTTCAGGCAAAAAAAAAAAAAAAAGCGAAACAAGACACATTTGCACAGCCCTCCTAACTCCACCTGTCCTGCAGAATTCTGGGTTCTCACTGGCCTATACCAACATTAACACAAGGAACCTACTCGTTAATGCTGGAGTGGGCAGGGAGGAGAGCGTTACCCCTGACCTGCGGCTGCCAATTCTCTTGCATGACTACTTTCTCAGGGTGCCTGGGAGGCGCTTGGCAGGGACAGTGCCTGTGTGGCGGGTATGGAGGGTCGCTATTCAGGCCCTTCGCCCTCAGGGCAGCGGGAAGCCCCCAGCCATCGGGAGAACGTGATGCGGTTTGGTCTGTTTGAGAAGGATGGCTCTGGCCTCGGGGTGAGAAGCTCTGAAGCGCCGTGCAGGAAATGGGGTGTGGGAGGCACTGCGTTGTTCTGGAGAACCTGCATCCTTTCATTAGACCTGGCTGATCCCGTTCAGGTCTCTGCAGCCACAGGCACCGTTACCCCGTCTACTGAAGTGTCCTATGTGTACACGTGAGGCCCGGCAGGCGTCTCCTCCTGGGCGTATGGCGGTGGTGGATTGTCACATCCAGTGGGCGGCCTGGGGTGTGAGCAAGGCTCTTCACTGCTCTTTCAGTTTCATGAATGAGAGGCTTTGACATTATTTGGGGACATTGCAGAGAAACCCTGCACTTGGTTCCCCCCTAATAAATGTATTTCTAGAGATTGAATCCACACCTCTTACTGGGATAATAGTCAAAGGAGCATTAGATCAAACCATTAATGATTAATACATCACACTGATACGGTAAAGGCTCTTGTAAGACTCAGAAATACGGTCTGCTATAGGATCACCGTGGACACAATGACGACAACCCTTTGATACTGCTTGGGAGCTGCTCCACCAAGCCAGGTCCCCGTGCCTCCAGAGCCTTTCCACCGTGGCTTTCTGCAGGGTGACAGGGATGCAGTGGGATGCGCCCATCTTTGATCCCTGAGCCTTTGAAGGCCGAGGTCGGGCTGGGATGGGAACCAGCAGGGGTGATGCCGGAGACCTGCTCTCTGCCCCTTTCCAGAAATGCACCTTCCCGTCCAGGGCTGGTGGGTCTGGGCAGTGCGCCCAGCAGGGGGCGCAGTGATACCGGTGTTCCCTCCAGGTTTCCCTGCTGAATTCTGCCTGGATGTCCATCTTTTCCAAGATCAGCGTTATCATTTAGTGACTTTTGTTACCAATGTTGAAATCATTTATCTTGAAAAAAGTGGTTACAATTTATAGGTTAGATTTTGTCACTTTACAAGAACTCCTGGGTATGTGGGATGACTGCCTACAAATCCGAGGTAAATGTAAATTGTGTGGATTAATTTTAGCCAAATAGCTCTAAAAGCAAAACCATAAAGATGTTTTCAAGTGATAGTTTCAGCCAGACTCTTAAGGTGGGCTGCACTTAAGGGTCTTTCTCCTTTTGTTTGCCCTGAACTGAGGCGGTGGCTGGGAGGAGGCCCGCCAAACTCAACGGTCTGCTCTGGCGGACTGGGCTGGGCTGGGGGGCCCTTCGAGGCCCCAAGGGAGGAAGGAAGCTGCTGTGATATGAAGCGGGAGGCCCAGGGTGCGGGGTGAGTGCTGAGGCCTGGGCGCTCCTGGGGTTGGGGTGTGTGAGGGTTTCTGCGCCACACTCAGGCCTCTTGTGCCATATGCATGTCCGGTGACACACACACACCCCTCCTGTGCTGTGCGCACACACACCTGTGACATACGCACACATCGCCCGCCGGGGATCTGGCTTGCGTTTGAGTTGACCACATCTGACCGCCACTGGAAGAGCTTCTGTGGAACAGAAGGGATCCCATGAGACTTCGTGGAAGTTTGCTTTCCTTGAAACTCACGGGAATGTTTTTGCAAGTATACATATATTCCGTGTGGTGAGAATGGGCAAAGAATTTCCACTGCTTGAAAAGCGCGCTGACTGTGACCAGCTCATACTGGAAAAGGCATTCCGTGGCTTTCAAGTAACAGGCTGGAGCACGCTGGGGCTGTTGGCACCAAGGCAAGGTTTTTCTCACGCGGTGGGGTGTTCTGAGTGTGCGGCTGTGGCATGGGGGAAGCTGCCACCCAGCTGGGCAGTCGGGCCTAGGGCTTTGGAGGAGCTGGCCCCTCCCACTGCCCTTCGCTTCCTGCAGGTGGGCAGGTGCCCGGCAAAGCGGCTGAGAGCCCTTCCCTCACCAGGTCGCCCAGGTTTCCCTAAGGAGCTCCAGCCCCATCCCCACCCGGCCCCAGGGCCTGGCTCCTTCTGGGAGCATGGAAACTGCTGTGTCTCTCCCTCAGGCTGTCCCAGGAGTCGGGATCCTGGCCTGGCCCTTATGCCTCAGAGGATGTCATCTGACCCCACCTGGCTTGTTCATACCATGCCACTTATGTGCCCGTCCCTTAAGTCTGGGAGGCCCCATGCACGGTGGCCCCCTCATAGAAGGGGGTGAGCCCGGGGAGACTGCTGAGAGGCAGCTAGCTCACCCAGGAACCAGGAAAGGTGACGGTCGAGGGACCCCACCCTGGGGTCCGCCTCATACCCTTCCCAGGGTGGGGCACACAATTCCCAGGTGGGCCGAGGGCTGCCTGGTGTCAACAGTGACTGCAGGGAGGGCACGAGGCCAGAAGAGAGCCTGGTGGATGGGGCACCACAGGCAGGCGGGACCACCTCACGGCAAGGCGTCGTTGCTGTTAGAGGGGCAGACGGAGGTCGGCTTTGGGCGGACTCTCCACATTGGCCACTGCCATTCCGAAGGCCTTTGGGAAAGGGCCCTGCTCCCACAGGGAGGACGGGCTGAAGAGGTGGAGTTAGGGAAGAGCCAATATGGTTGTTGCAGGAAATCCGCTCAGGGGAGCTGAGTAGGGATGGAGGTGCTGGGTCCTAGGTGGGGATGGAGGGGAGGAAGCGAATCGGGCCAGGCCGGCAGAGCTGACAGCCCGGGACCAGGTGGCGACGGGGGTATGGGGGCATCCAGAGCAGGACTAAAGGAAGAGCCCGTGCAGGAAACGGGGGTGCCTCCGTTTCCCTCCCAGCGTGTGCGATTGTCCCTTGTAGACGGTGTTTTCTGTGGGTTCGTAAAAGACTATTGTGTAAGGCAGGGGTCCCCAAGCCCGCAGTACTGGTCTGTGGCCTGGTGGGAACTAGGTCACCCAGCAGGAGGTGAGCATCCAGTGAGCCAGCGAAGCTTCCTCTGTGTTTAGAGCCACTCCCCATTTCTCGCACGAGCAACCGAGCTGCTCCTCCTGTCAGAGCGGTGGCGGCATTAGATTCTTATAGGAGCGTGAATCCTACTGTGAACTGCGCATGTGAGGAATCTAGGGCGAGTGCTGCTCTTTATGAGAATCTAATGCCTCATGATCTGTCACTGTCTCCCATCACCCCCAGATGGGACCATCTAGTTGCAGAAAAACAAGCTCAGGCTCCCACTGATTCTGCATTATAGCAAATCGTATAATTATTTCATTATGTGTTACAATGTGATAGTAATAGAAATAAAGTGCACAATAAATATAATGTGCTTGAATCATCCCGAAACCACCCCCACCTCCCCCTCATTCGTGGAAAAATTGTCTTCCATAAAGCCAGTCCCTGGTGCCAAAAAGGTTGAGGATTGCTGCCCTAAGGCATTGCATGTGATGTTAGGAATCAGATAAGTTGCTATAGGAACTATTGATATTTTGAAGTTTGTTTTGGGGGGTTTTTGCACAGTTTATGTAATATTCATAACCTAGCGTAACCTTATTCCCTAGACTGCTGTGAAATAGGTTTTCCTGACCAGACGACCATAACAGATATCTTTGGTTATTAACACATCATGAGCCATAACAATGTGTGTGTAATCCTATGCTCATCTGTTCAAAAGAAGTGAGTTTGCTTGCCGAGGGAGCACCAATGCCATCACACCACTTATTTTGTTTGACTTAAGAGTTTTAAACCTCAGTTTGCCAATATTATCACATTGTGGATTCTGGTTTGAGATTGAAGTATGAGAATCAGAGATTCCAATGTTTAGAAACACAGTTCCTGTCTTTTCTGTTGAATACCTGGAGTTCTGTACCTGGAGTACAACTTACCATATACACAATGCTTTTATTATTATTATTACTATTATTTTTGAGATGGAGTCTTGCTCTGTCACCAAGGCTGGAGTGCAGTGGCGAGATCTTGGCTTACTGCAACCTCCGCCACCCGGGTTCAAACAATTCTCCTGTCTCAGCCTCCTAAGTAGCTGGGACTACAGGCACAAGCCACCACTCCTGGCTGATTTTTTTAGTAGAGACGGGGTTTCATCATATTGGTCAGGCTGGTTTCAAACTCCTGACCTGAGGTTATCCTCCTGCCTCGGCCTCCCAAAGTGCTGGGATTACAGCCACCACACCGGGCCTTTTTTTTTTTTTTTAGAAACAGGGTCTCACTGTGTTGCCCAGGCTGGTCTCGAACTCCTAGGCTCAAGCAATCCTCCTGTCTCGGTCTTCCAAAGAGTTGGGATTCTGGGCATGAGCCACTGTTCCTGCCTAGACTACTTTTTTTAATAGAAAGTTGGTTGAATGTTCCTGTCTACTGCCGTGCCCTCTGTCATTTTCTTTGTCTTCGGGGATTGTATCACCTTTTCGGCTGCCCTTGGGGGAGAAGAGAAGAGCCTCAGGGCAGGACCCCCTTTTAACAGAAGCCCTGCTGCTTCCCCGCACAGTTTCGCCATGTTCCACAAGGTCAGAGTTCCTCGCCAGAGCCTCCTGAACCGGATGGGAGACGTCACCCCCGAGGGCACCTACGTCAGCCCCTTTAAGGTACAGGCATGGGGTCCGTTTGTGTGCCGCGCTTCCCAGTGCCTTCCTGTGCAGGGCCTGGCTCTGCTCCTCCCTGCGCCTGGAAAGGAGACCCCTCCACACGGGCCAGGCGTCGCTGGGGCATACTTCTCCTGGTTTGGGTTCTGGTGCTCCCACTAAAAGGGGACTCAGGACAGCCACAGCACCAGGTGCTGGTGTACAGGGGGTGAGTCTGGGTCTGACAATGCCCACTCCCCTTCGAGGGCTGCAGTTAGAGGACTGCCCACTTCCAGTGATGCTTTCCTGAAGATTCAAAGGAAACGGGTCTCCTGGCGAACTGTCCACAAAGGGGGACGACAAACAGAGTCCCCTGGTGTCCAGAACTCACGCCTGGTTTAAGTTCATGGAGAGCAGAAGAGAGATCATGGTCTCGGGGGGCGATGGCCCAGGTCGTAGCTGATGGCCCTCAGGAATCATGAGCTCACAGCAGGTGGGCCCCCCCCCCAAGCACACACCCTTGGAATACCAGTTCCCAGCAGCATGCAGCATCTGACATGCAGGAAGCACGATGGAGAAGGAGCGTGATGGGGATGCCCAGAGACACACAGGGTGCCCAGAATGGGAACAGCAACATGAGACCAGGAGCCGCTCACAAACGGAGATCCAACATCAATTAAAAATAAAGTGATTGGAAGAACAAGCACAGCAGATGGGATGACTATCTCAGGAGGATGAATTAGGGATTGGAAACTTGTCCTCTAGAAGGCAGAAGGAGAGGATTAAAGAAAATGAAGGCTGGGTGCAGTGGCTCATGCCCGTAACCCTAGGACTTTGGAAGGCCAAGGTGGGCAGATCGCTTGAGCCCAGGAGTTCCAGACCAATCTGAGCAATGTGGCAAAACCCCATCTCTACTAAAAATGCAAAAATTAGCTGGGTGTGGTAGCACATGCCTGTAGTCTGCTACTTGAGAGGCTGAGATGGTAGGATAACTTGAGCCCAGGAAGTCAGGCAGCAGTGAGCCATGATTGCACCACTGCACCCCAGCCTGGGCAACAGAGCGAGACCCTATCTCAAAAAAGAAAGAAAGAAATGAAGTATAGAGAAATAAAGGAGAGAAATGTCTCTAAATGAGAGAGGAGAAGAAGGCCTTTGGTTGAAGGGACTCATGGAGGACCAAAGAGGAAAAGTAAGAAAGTACCTATGCACGTACCCAGGCAGACGGTAGAGAAATTGAGGAATTCCTAAGAGAAAATTCTAGAATCTTCCAGATCTGACTCCAGTGGAATAAAAAACACTTGAACTTCAGATTTCTCAAACATGACAGTGAATGCATGAAGACAGTGAAATCGTATTTTATACCCTTAAAGGGAAATCACTTTAAATATATATGTATATATATTTCTTGAGATGGAGTCTTGCTCTGTCACACAGGCTGGAGTGCAGCAGCACAATCTCAGCTCACTGCAGCCTCTCCTCTGCCTCCCAGGTTCAAGTGATTCTCCTGCATCAACCTCCCGAGTAGCTGGGACTATAGGTACCCGCCTCCATGCCTGGCTAATTTATGTATTTTCAGTAGAGACGGGATTTCACCATGTTGGCCAGGCTGGTCTTGAACTCCTGACCTCAGGTGATCCGCCCACCTCAGCCTCCCAAAGTGTTGGGATTACAGGCATGAGCCACTGCACCCGGCTTAAATATGTTTTTAAGCACAATGAGACTGTGATTCCTGTGTTAGAGTGTGATCAATACACTCAGACACACAATTACCATGCTGCCTTGGAAGAAGGACCTAGATGGTCAGAGGAGCAGGCCTGATGGGGCAGCAAGGGGCAGGGCAGGAAGGACGGTCAGATCACGTGGCAAGGGCTGTAGGTTGGATGTGCCCACAACAGCCTGGACAGGCCTTAGCAACAGCCGCTGCTGATGCCGGTGATGCGTGTGAGGACGTAGTGGATGGAAGATTCCAGCTAGACGCATGTAAAGGAACTGCCTGTTCACAGGCACACAGGGAAGGAGAGGTGTCCGTGAAACCCCCTGGCATGGCTGCCTTTAATGGACTCCGCCCCTGCCCTCTGGCAGTACAGGCCACATCTGATTCTTGCCAAGGTTAAAGGTGGGCCTTGGAATCTCCAGGCAGATGGTTTGCAAGTCCCCAAAGTGGGAGCACTGTTACCCAGTGCTGTCATACCGTTCCCTCTACGAGGACTGTCCCTTCTCCAGGCAGCTGGGTGTCCCCTCCCCAGTGCCCCCATTCCATCCACGGTTCATCAGTGACACCTGTACCTGCTGCCGCACCGTCCTGTGCCTGGGGCACCCTGGGGATGAGGCATGGGCAGGTGGGCACCGGTCTACTCTGAATGAACAAACGAGGGCACCTTCGCCTCTAGGCCGCTCTGTCCAAGGTGGCCGCGCGGCCGGGCTTGCGCTCATCATCTGCACTCCTTCCGCAGGACGTCAGGCAGCGCTTCGGAGTGTCCCTGGGGGGCCTGTCCTCGGGCCGGGTCTCCATCCTGAGCCTGGCCGTCGTTAACCTAAAGCTGGCCATAGCCATCGCTCTTCGCTTCTCAGCCACTCGGCGTCAGTTTGGACCCACCCAGGAGGAGGAAATAGCCGTGCTTGAGTATCCAATGCAGGTACAGGGTTTTCAAGCATCCTTTCCTTGTCTTTCTATTTTATGTGCAAATTCACTTCTTTTACATAGTTGCAGTTTGGTTACTGGGAGTTGATCAAAGCTCTTAAGGCAATTAACAGGATGATTAGTTAGCGGGAGTGCAGCACCTCAGGCCACAAGGCTTCCAGTAAATGGTTTTTAATTTAAAAAGAGTATATGTGAAGTAGCCAAAATAAGGACGATGGAAAGAAGCAAGTCTTTTTTTTTTTTTTTCAGATGGAGTCTTGCTCTGTCACCAAGGCTGGAATGCGGTGGGCATGATCTTGGCTCACTGCAACCTCCACCTCCCAGGTTCAAGTGATTCTCGTGTCTCAGCCTCCCGAGTAGCTGGAATTATGGCATGCACCACCATGCCCGGCTAATTTTTGTATTTTTAGTAGAGATGGGGTTTCGCCATTTTGGCCAGGCTGGTCTTGAACTCCTGACCTCAGGTGATGCACCTGCTTCGGCCTCCCAAAGTGCTGGGATTCCGGGTGTGAGTCACCGCACCCGGCCAGAAGGAAGCAAGTATGGGGCGGCTCTGGGAGGTGGATGTGTGCACAGCTGCACGTTCAGGTGAGGCCGCCACAGCTTGGCAGGCAGTGGCCTTGCATGCCCTGTACATGCTCTTTGACATTTTCATCCCATCCCTAAGAAATGATGCCTGGCAGGTGATTTGGAAGAAGCAGCAGCTGAGCGTACAGCCCTGTTCACTGCGATGGCATTTAGAACGGTGGCGTGGGCACAGAGCGTGGGCCCTACACGTCCTCAGAGACGGGGCAGCTGTGGACGTGCACACACGCAGCCCAGTCAGCAGCGTGGAAAAGCACAGATGTTGTTTCACGGAAGGGGGATGAATTTTCGCAGTGAACTTTCCTGTGGTGCTTGCAGGGCATGAGCCCTGTGCCATGGGTTTGGTCTTCACAGCTAAGAGGGTTGGGATTACTCCCATTTTACCGGTGGGGGAACTGAGGATCAAATAGGAAATCCAGTTAAAGTGCACAGGCTAACTCAGGCCCAGGTCCCGGACCAAGCTGTGCATGAACAAAGGTAGATTTGGGTGAAACTTCGAGGAAATTGTAACAGAATTGCAGTTGTTTTTTTCCACATGCTTTGACCAGAGCTATGAGCCTGTTTAGTAAGTGTTCTTGTTCATGCCTGTGTGGCACCCATCCCCTCCCGTGTATGGTCACAGCACTCTGGGTGCCAAGGGCAACTCGGCAGTCAAGAGAGCGCACTGGGGCCACCATGCTTGACCTCACCACCAAGGCCCACCCCCAACTGGCTTTGTGCCCTCAGGCAAGGTCTTTAGCTTTGCTATGCTCTCATTTTATCATTTGTAAATTAGAACTGATGATAAAACTTCTTCCTAGGATCAGTGTGAGGATTAAAAAAGTTAGGGCATGGAAGCAGCTGGTGCCATGGCAGCTCAGCACTCTTGACACGTTAGACCATGGTGGTGATGGCGGTTTCCTCAGGATCCTCTCAGGCTTGTCCTGCCATGTACCCAGCCACCCACCCACCGTGAGTCATTCATCTGTTCATCCATGCATCCACCCACCTATCCATGCATCCACCCACCTGTCCACACATCCACCCACCCATCCATCTACCCATCCACGGATTCATCCATCCACCCACCCATGCACCTACCTACCCACCACCCACCATACATGCATCCATCCATCCACCCAGCCACCCACCCATCCAACAATAGGTGGACCCTATGCTGTTTCAGACAAAGTGAAAAAGACGTGCACTCTGCCTTTCGAGGGGCTGCCAGCTCTGTGTGGGCCTCAGCTTTCCCATCTGTCCCAGGGTGACAGCCTCGTCCTCACAGGCTCATGAGGCACGTGCTGTCAGCCAGTCAGTCCGTGTGCCGGGGAGTTGGCCCCTAGCAGCGCGGCCTTCTGAGTTCACAGATGGACTGGCACTTTGTTCTGTAGTGACTTTGATGGGACAGCTGTGAATAGTGGCCGTTTAGGGAATTGCGTTTGGGGTTGTCCGTCAGGGGCCATGGGTGAAAGCCGAACTGGCTGAGTTGAAAGCGTGTCAGGATGAAGGTTTTCTGATGTGCCGGGAAGACACGTGGAGACCTTCAGCTCTAGTGGGTGCACGGCCCTGATGGCCTCTCCCTGCACTGGCTTTCACGGTCCCTAGGATGGGCTGCCCTTCCTGGGAACTGTGGTGTGTTCACACAGGTGTCTTGTCTGTTCTAGCAATGCCGCTTGCTTCCGTATCTGGCAGCTGCCTACGCCTTAGACCACTTCTCCAAGTCGCTCTTCCTGGACCTGGTGGAGCTCCAGCGAGGACATGCCTCGGGCGACTGCAGCGCCAGACAGGTGAGGTGGTGTCTGCTTCCTCAGCAGCATCGTTTGAATCTCACACGGTTGGAGCAGCACAGATTCAGCCTTCATTTCAAAGCAAAATCAGTCGTTTGATTTGCAAGGACAGAGCCTAGGACGCATTCCTCCAGTTGTTCCCACCCACTCGGAGCTCTTGGCCTCTGCTGCAATTGAACGGGCTGGGCACGCGTCCACACTCCTGCCTCTCAAGGATGTGCTGACACGACTCTTGGTTCCAGTCTGTGAGTTCAGCTGTTGGGCTTCTTTTGAGAACCTGACGGTTTTGCAAAATCCACATTACCCGCCCCTCAGTGGCTTTCATGGTTCTGAGCCTTTTGTAAACAGCTGCACAAAGGTCTGAATCCCACTGACTGGATTTGAGTTGACAGTCAGAGGATTTGTGCCAGAAACAAGCGTGCAAATCCCGAGATCAGCCTCGGCATAAAGAGACGTCGAGAACGGATTTCTTTGTAGATGGTTATGAACTGATTTTCCGTTGTCCCTCCTGCTGCCTCCTGAGCAAGAGGGAAATGTGAATCGAAAGAAATAACCATGTTTGGAAGCAGAGGAGAAATACTGCAGCTTGCAGTTACGTACAACATCAGAAAAATCCTGCATCTAATTAGCATATCTTGAAGTATTACTGGTGTCCGCATTCACGGCAGGTGATGGCGAAGGGATGACCTGCAGGATTGGTGGCAGAGCAAATCCCAGGCTCGGGAGGCCTGAGGAGGGAGCGCTTCTGACCTCTGAAGGGTTAAGCCTATATTTTCCTGGGAGCGTGAGTCAGTGGAGCTCTCGCCAGCTCTGACACTCTCCTGTGAATAATGTTGTAAAGGGTGACCAGGCTCATTGTTTCTGAAACTCAGCGGTTTAACCCAGGCAGAGGAGGGCCTCGCCTCAGCCCCTTATGTGAAGTTGAAAACACTCATAAAATGGGTCATTGGACTTAACGTTTGTGTGTGTGTGTGTGTGTGTGTGTGTGTGTGTTTGTGTGTGTCTTCCTCTTGTTTTTCTTTTTTAATTTATTTCTTTTTTAAAAGTAAAAATTCTTCTTTTAGCTTGAATCAGTCTCTAAAGTTTTTTGTTTGTTTTTTTTGTTTGTTTTTGAGACGGAGTCTCGCTCTGTTGCCCAGGCTGGAGTGCAGTGGTGCGATCTTGGCTCACTGCAATTTCCGCCTCCTGGGTTCGAGCGATTCTCTTGCCTCAGCCTTCCAGAGTAGCTGGGACTACAGATGCCCGCCAGCACACCTGGCTAATTTTTTGTATTTTTCAGTAGAAACAGGGTGTCGCCAGTGTTGCCCAGGCTGTTCTCAAACTCCTGGGCTCAAGTGATCTGCCTACCTCGGCCTCCCAAAGTGCTGGGATTACAGGCGTGAGCCACCGTGCCTGGCCCAGTCTCTTAAGTTTTCATCATTAGATATCAAGTAGAAGCAAAGGAGTCTTCTTCTTCTTCTTCTTTTTTTTCCCTTAAAAGAAAAGGCTGCATTACCTGCTGGTCCCAGGCAGTCTCCCATCCAAGTACTAACCAGGCCCAACCCTGCTTAGCTTCCAAGATCAGGCTCATTCAGGGTAGTGTGGCCATGGACAGCAAAGGAGTCTCAATGAAACATGTTAGGCCCGAGGGAGGCACAGTGAGCACCCACGCAGAGCAGACCGTCAGTTACCAAGGCACTTGCAGCCCTTCTGGAATGCACTGGTCCCGGCCCTTCCCTGTCCTGGGAGGGAGCACTGTCTGCGGTGCTGGGTCTGATTCTCTGGCCTTTCTTCATGGTTTCACTGCAAACAATTGCAACCTTCCATGGCGTGTCATTCACTCTGACATTTGTGACCTTTATATAAACTGGGCCATGACATTCTTCTGCAGTTTGCTTCTGGGAGCCATGTCAGGGCCCTGAAAGCTATTTGCTGTGTGGAGCGGTGTTTTCATTGTTGTGAAGTGGTATGAGCATACCACAGTGCACCCATACTTGGATAAAGACCCTTTTTTATTTCTAATTACAATTAGGTTTCCTCTTCTGTCATTTTCAGGATGTCTTGTATTAGACTAGAGGTGATAGGGTGGTTTGATGTTATTGCTGACATCTGACTTTTTGGTGTCAAAAGTCTCCTTTCACCTGTTCTTGTTGGATTCCCTCACCCAAAGGCAGAGCTTGGACGTGAGATCCACGCTCTGGCATCAGCCGGCAAGCCCCTGGCCTCGTGGACCGCCCAGCAAGGAATTCAGGAATGCCGGGAGGCGTGTGGAGGACACGGCTATCTAGCCAGTAGGTTTTGGAGAAGCGCATGGTGGTTTCCTGTCCTTAACCCTGCTGTTTGACTCTAGACCAGGGGTCGGCAGACTGTGGCCTGAAGACCAAATCCAGCCTGCCACCTGTTTTTGCAAATAAAGTTTTATTGGAACACAGCCAGCCACCCCCGTTCATTTGCACATTTCCTGCAGCTGTTTTCACACTGCAAGGGCAGAGTTGAGTAATCCCAGCTGTGACAGAGACCATGTGGCTTGCAGAGCTGAAAATATTTACTCTCTGGTCCATTGCAGAACAAGTTTGCCAACCCCTGCCCTAGATAGATCCCACTGCTTTCAGATGCCTGATGCTTTGGCCAAAATACAGGCAGAGAGCAGCTGATCTGCTCATTTGAATTTTAACTGTTTGGTTAACAGCTTGGTAGTAAACTAGCACCATGTTTTATTTGGATAGAAAATTCTTACACTTAGAAAAAGAGTCAGTTATATCAGCATTGACGATAACCGAGGCAGCTGTTGTGTGGTTAAGAACAGGGGCCACCAGCTTGCCTGGGATTGAGTCCTGGCTCCGTCCAACAGCCTGGTAACTGTGGGCAGGTTGCTTAACCTCACTGTGCTCAGTTTTCTTATTTTTACAGTGGGGGTTGATAATAGTGTACCCACAACATAGGTTCTTGCCAGAATTAAGTGAATTAACACGTATGAAGTGTAAGCTTGGTATCTGGCTTGTAGTGCGTGCCCACTGACTTTTTTATTTGCTAATGCTGTTATTATTAGAATTATCATCAGCATTATTTACAGCTTATCTGCAAAACTTCCTGTGTGCTAATCTTAAATAATTAACTGGCAAAAACTGGTTGCTCAAAGAAGACCATGTACACACTCAAAACAGCCACAGCATCCGCAAAACTCTCTTGCCCTCCAGGAGCGCTTTAGGCCCTTGCCAAGTTTGTGAGAGTTTTGGCGATGCTTTGTCTAGAACTACACACACGCTTTCAGCAATCATCCGCCCACCACTGCAGTTCTAACTCGCACCTGTTCCAGCATGGGCCAGCAGCAACGTGGCCTCTCACTCCCACCACACTCTGCCTTTGTCGCTTCCTGCCATGTGGGTAGCCATGGCTGTACATAAGTTGCTCATTTGCATGCTTTGCCCTCTGCGCAATGCCCTTAGTAGTTTTTATTTGTCGTTGTAACTCATCGGGATTCTATAAATAGTTGAATAACGAAATTGAATCTTGCAGTACTACAGACAACAAAGACAATGGAATCAAGATTCATCATATACATATACATATACATATGCTGGGATTGAGACCAACACAACCGAAGCTCCATCTAGGTTTAGAAAATCAATTGCAAATGTTTCGCTGGGGCCTCTCCCGGCTCTTGTTCAGTGGCCAACCTGTTACATGACAGGAGGCACGTGGCAAGATTTGACAGCAAGTCAGGAGAAAACGATCAGGTGTTCCAGGTGGTCACAAGCCTAATCACAAGCCTGCTGGCAGCGTGGCTGCAGTAGGAGTCCGTTCATGCTCTCAGGACCCATCAGTCATAGTATGTGAGTGTGAGAAGTCAGCTCCACTCCCTTCCTGCTGGGCCCATCCCAGCCTCACGTTCAGAGAACACTTTCCATCAGAGCAAGCAGGCTTGAGTGCGTGAGGGTCTGGAAAGCAAGCCTTATAACCTATGTGAAGGCATCCAGCTAATTGATAGGAAAGACAAAAGAAAAGTTGTCTTGATATTTCCTGTATTAAAAGAAGAGTTCGTTCAGTTACGGAAGGAAGAAGGGCAGCCCGGGGGGCGTCAGCTTGCTGAGATGGTTCCCTCCTGTCAGCGACCCCATACCAGGGGAGGCTCTGCGGGATGACCGTGCAGGGCTTGCTGACAGCAGTGAGGAGGAGCTGGGGTTGGGACTTGAAGCAGGGGTGACAGTTTTTTGTGTCTGGTCAAGCTGGGTTTAGGGCTTTTTTTTTTTTTTGGACAGTCTTGCCCTGTCCCCCAGGCTGGAGTACAGTGGCATGACCGTGGCTCACTTCAGCCTCAGATGCCTGGGCTCTTAGGCAATCCTCCCACCTCAGCCTCCGGGGTAGCTGGGACTACAGGTGCTTGCCACCATGCCCAGCTAATTTTTTTTTTCATTTTTTTGTAGAGATAGGGTCTCACTATGTTACCCAGGCTTGTCTCAAACTCATGGCTTTTTTTTTTTTTTTTTTCTGAGACAGGGTCTTGCTCTGTTGCCCATGCTGGAGTGCAGTTGCACAATCTCAGCTCACTGCAACCTCCGCCTCCCAGGCTCAAGCGATTCTCCTGCCTCGGCCTCCTGACTAGCTGGGACTACAGGCACACACTCACCACACCCGGCTATTTTTGTATTTTTAGTACAGGTGGGTTTTACCATGTTGGCCAGGCTGGTCTTGAACACCTGGCTTCAAGTGATCCACCCGCCTTGGCCCCCCAAAGTGCTGCCATTACAGGTGTGAGCCACTGCGCCCAGCCTCTTAGGGCATTTTAAATTCTCACATAGTGACTGGCTGTTTCACAATTATGCATCTTAAATGATGGTACTATTGTGGCTTTGTTGCAGTGAACCGGTTGGGTGTCCTTAGAGATGACAACGATCCCAACTGCACATACGAAGGTGACAACAACGTCCTGCTGCAGCAGACAAGCAACTATTTGCTGGGCCTCCGGGCACGCCGGGTCCAGGGTGAGGCTCCGCTGCACACTGGTGGGGGCCCTGGAACACAACCCGGTGGGGTGGGTTCTCCTGGCCCCACTGATTCAGCTGTTCTGTGAACGCACCCTAGATGTGCAGAAGGAAAGACATGTTATCAGATAGTGCCGACCGACTCCCCAAGGCATGGGCAAAGGTTGGGATGGGGAGAGTCCTTGAGACCCAGACCCTGGCTCATGGGTCCGTGGCTGTCGGGTCCTCTGGACATTCTCCATGCTTTGGGGTGCCCCCGGCTTGGGGTCCCCAGTGGCTTGGGTTCCCGTCTTCCACCAAAGTCACTGGAATGTGTGTCCTAGATGGAGCTTGCTTCCGCAGTCCGCTGAAGTCAGTGGACTTTCTGAACGCCTATCCCAGCATCCTTGACCAGAAGTTTGAGGTCTCCAGTGTTGCCGACTGCTTGGACTCCGCAGGTAAACATGCAGGTGGAGGGCTCCCGTCATTCCCACCAGGAAACGCACCGTGCCTTGGTGAGGCGGCCCTTGGCAGTTCCAGCTGGGGCAGCAGTGGTGGTGGGAGGCCCTGCATGCAGCTTGTCCTGGGCTGGCTCGTGGAATATCTCTTTGCACCCGATGCCAGGTTAGACACTGACTCCACAGATGAATTGAAGGACGCCCACTCACCACCCTATGCCTTGCCTCTTGCCTTCCCCTCCCGTAGGATAAAGGGCGTGAGGGGCCACCTGGCCTGGTCTTTGTCCACTGAGCAGCCTCTGCCCCCTGCCCTGGTGCCTGGGCTGCTGCTGTCCCTGGGCCCTCCCAGCCACCTCACCTGTCGATCTTCCCCACCCCCAGCCCCTCCTGGCTCCCCAAACAGCAGATGCCCCTTCCCTCCGTGGCGCATCTCACACGCTTCCTTCCCTCGGCCCCTGTAGCACAGGCTCACCTCCCGTGGGTGTGGTGGTCGGGGTGGGGCCTCCTCTCAGGGGCCCACACAGAGCTGGCCATGGACAGCCTCCTGCAGGTGTGTCATGGGAGCTGCTGTAGGCTCCACCTCACCCACGCAGGGTCTGCTCAGAAAGGTGGAAACGAGAGCTGGAAATGGGGCGTCCGGCCGTGCTGGCAGCATGGAAAGCAAAGCAGCTTCCTTGTAGACTGCACTGCATCCTGACAGGGGATCCGTCTCTGGAGAGCAGCTGCTCTCGCGTTCCCTGGTTAATTCTGCACGTGCTTGTTATGCAGTTACTCTGCAGTTCGGGGCCAACGGCCGGCATGACCAAGACCCCGTGCCTGCCCTCGTGGGACTTTGCAGTCTAGACCAGCAGACACAAAAACATCCCAAGGCCTCAGT
The DNA here is from genome assembly GCF_000951045.1 of Mandrillus leucophaeus. Lineage (NCBI taxonomy): Eukaryota > Metazoa > Chordata > Mammalia > Primates > Cercopithecidae > Mandrillus > Mandrillus leucophaeus. The sequence goes on along the minus strand of NW_012107363.1, from coordinate 3,298,380 downwards.
CTTAGGGCAGCGGGAATTCTGCAAAGCAGTGATCCTGGCTGGTGAGGTGGAGCATGACTGGTGACCGCCTTGCGAGGGTCTTGGCCTTTGAATTGAGGTCTCAGTGAAAGGCAGGGGCAGCCATGGGTATGTCCGATGGATGGGTGTCTCAGGAGGAGGAGGAGGCAACAGGGCCCAGCCCGTGCGGAGCTCATCTCGATGCGAGCGTGCATCGTGTTCCCCTGCTGTGAATGACGGGAGGTGAGCGCCAGAGGCCTGGTGGAATGGGGTATGCTACTTGTTTTGATGATTCATATTTTTAAAAATGTTGAAAAAGGCCACTCTGGTTGCTCTGTGGAAACGGAGGTGAGAGGCAGTTGGGACAGGTGAGAGGGGCTGCCCTGCGCCCCCACATAGAAGCACCCGGCGGAGCTCTGCGTGTCCTACAGGGCACTCCTAAAGAGCACTTGGCTCTGGCTCCCTGGGTGCAGGCAGGGACAGAGCAAGGATTCAAACCCAAGCCTGTGGGACTGCAGAGCTCTGAATCTCTTGTTACTGCTCCTGGATGCTTCCTGCCCAGTGGTCTGGGTGAGATGTGACAGAAAGAGCAGGGCTGGAGCTGCCCCCACCTCCATGCCACCCATGTCCCTGTGAAATGCCTTCCTCCCACCACAGCCCCCATCTGTCAAGCCGCATATCACAGAGAATAGCTCGAACCCGCAGCGACGCCTCCATCTCCCCATCACCTCACTCAGCGGTTTTTAGTGAACGTCTTTGCTTTGCCACCAAAGCACCTATTTGTGCAGAAGAGAAGGGCCGAGAGGGGTCCCAATGCACTGTCCCGGTGGGCCGGGTAGAAACTAACCCCTCCGTGACACCCGAGACTGGAAGAGCAGGCCCACCCTCCGGAGCGAGACATCAGCTCCCGCCAGGCTGCCGCAGGTTGATCCCGGTCCCTCCTCCTGCCGGCCGTGGAACCTACAGCAAGTTCCTCAGCCTTCCTGCCTCGGTTTCCTCATCTGCAGCACAGGGATGGTAATGGTATCCCCTTCATAAGGTTTTCGTACGGTGGACTGAGTTCAGCGCCTAAAGCACTTAGTGCAGCACTTGGCGCCAAATCAGTGCTCAGCTCAGCAGCCACAGAGTTTGGGCAGGAACCGCTCTCAAGGTGCGGCACACTCAGCTGGGCGGATAGAGCAGGGATTTGGAGATGGAGGACGCTCTTGGCTTGGCATTCAGGAGATCAGAATGTGAGGGTCCCCAGGGGTTCTGGGAGGCCCCTGGATCCTCGGGAGGAGGGAGCGCAGGCCGCCGCCACGCAGGGGACAGGCGCACGTGGAAGACGCGTTCCGGCCTTCAGGACCGACGCCGTGGATGTGATAGCAGCCCCCGAGCGTGTGCCCTTGTCCGTCTCCAGCCCTGCGGGCTACTTGTTCACTCGGCAAAGAACACACAGCCATGGCCGAAGCCCGTGTGGAGCCTGGGCCGGGCCAGCTTCCCGGCGCCTTCCGCTGCCAGCACCGTCAGCATCGTATCAGGAAGCGCCCGCGTCACTGCTTGGTTTCCCGTGGGCCCTGCGCTGGGTTATAGCTTCTGACGGTGACTAACCGTGCACACCTCAGCCTGTCTATTTGGGTGCCAGTAGGAAATGGGGACACGTTTTGATGACCTATTTCTGATGTTTGCAAGTCACCTTTTTTTTTTTTTTTTTTGGACGGAGTCTCTCTCTGTCGCCCAGGCTGGAGTGCAGTGGCGCGATCTCGGCTCATTGCAAGCTCCGCCTCCCGGGTTCGCGCCATTCTCCTGCCTCAGCCTCCCGAGTAGCTGGGACTACAGGCGCCCGCCACCACGCCTGGTTAATTTTTTGTACTTTTTAGTAGAGATGGGGTTTCACCCTGTTAGGCAGGATGGTCTCGATCTCCTGACCTTGTGATCCGCCTGCCTCGGCCTCCCAAAGTGCTGGGATTACGGGGGTGAGCCACCGCGCCCGGCCCCAAGTCAGTTTCTAAGCTTCCCAGATGCTGCCACAGGAAGAACTAGAAAATGACCTAATCATTGTAGTAACTTCAACCCAACCAAAACCTTTTTCCTAAAACCATCACTCCCTATATTAATAAAATCAAAACATAGACGGCGCAGCCAGCTTCTCCATGTGCCCATCACCCTCTCCTCTTCCCTCCCCTTCCCCTGAGACTGTGAAAGCAAAAGCAATTTTACAGTCTCTCCATCGTCGGGAGAGACACCAAAGTCATCTGCTTTTCCTGCAACTGCCCTAATGTTTACAAGATGCAACAAAGTGAAAACGTTTTCCAGAGTAACAAAGGCAAATGACTTTCTCTTGTGGAAAGTGGTGTGGGAGCGAGATCACCATTATCCCTCACACCGCAGGGAAGCTTGTGGATTCTGCCAGCCCTGTCGTCTCAAGGGCATTTGGTCACAGATCCCAGGGCCCAGGGCTGACTGCAGCCTGCGTCATGTGGATCTTTGGTAAAAGCTGTGTAAGTGATGTGGGGCCCTCAGGCTCTGCAGGATTGAAGAGACACAGGCCTCTTCCAGGGTTGCGCTCGCCTGTGAGGAAGGGTGGAGGATTTGCCAAGCCCATGGCTGGTCCTTCAGGGGTTCCTATTCTTACTTGGGTAGGGAAGGCCAGGTTTTCTGTTGAGTTCCTCTGATTTTTGCACAGGCCTGTGTGCTGAGCTGAGTGTCACAGCCCTGTGCCTCGGGGCCTGTGCTGTTGCTTCCTGCGACGGGCCCTGTTCTCCTTTAGCTGGCTGGTGTGCATTCGTAGTAAGCAGTTGCAGTGTTCACTACCCGGACACGTGTGTATGTGTGGACTGCAAGGTCACAGAATGTAGGCCAGAGGTGACATGGGGCCATGTGTGAGTGGTGGAGTCACGTGGGGTGAGCGGTGAGGTCACGTGGAGTGCATGGTGAGGTCATGTGAGGTGAGCAGTGGGGTCACGGGTGAGCGGTGGAGTCACATGGGGTGAGCGGTGAGGTCACGTGGAGTGCATGGTGAGGTCATGTGAGGTGAGCAGTGGGGTCACGGGTGAGCAGTGGAGTCACGTGGGGTGAGCAGGGAGGTCACATGGAGTGCATGGTGAGGTCATGTGAGGTGAGCAGTGGGGTCGAACGGTGGAGTCACGTGGGGTGAGTGGTGAGGTCACGTGGAGTACATGGTGAGGTCATGTGAGGTGAGCAGTGGGGTTCATGGTGCAGACAGTGTTCCCAGAGGATGGGAGCACAGGCTCTTGGGTCAGCACTGCCCCCCGCTGTGACCTTGAGCTAGGCTTTAATCTCTCTGAGCCTGTTTTCCTCCTGCAAGACAGTGGAGAGGGAATGTGGTCACCTCGTGCCACTTGGCAGGTGCCAGGCCGTGGTGCCCTCGGTGGGGGACTGTTGTGTGTGGGGGGCCACTGTCCTGAACACTTCATTGGAAACAATAGACACAGGTGCAGGTGAGGTCTGCCTTGGTGGGTCAAGGAATGTTTCCCACAAAGCCGGCACCTGAGGGTGTCTTGGAGGGTCTGTGCGTTGTGCTTTTGGGGAGCACCGGCCATTCTGGAGCACCAGAGCGGTGGGCATGGTCAGACCCGGGCCCGTGATCTGGCTGAGGAGTTGGGGTCGCCGTCCAGGCCTTGCTTTCCAGGGCTTGCCTGGGTCAGAATCCGAGTTAGGAGTGCTCCGATGCTGACGCAGCGGGTACTGGACTCAGAGACAGGAGAGGAAACCGACACCTGAAAGGCAGGCAGTGCATGCGAGGAGCTCTCCATGGGGTCGAGGACGGAGTCCCAGCTGCGGAGGGGGCAGGTTGAGGGGCAGTCATTGGGTGCACAGGGCAGCTGGGGGCACCTTTGAGAGTCCGTCTGGTGTGTGGCACATGGAAAGGCTGTGGTGACCCAGGATTCTGGGAGAGTCTTGAGGACAGAGGTTGCTGACGCTGGGCGTTTCCTTGGGTCGCCAGCAGCCATATTCCAAGCAAGAGAATTCGCTGCCCGTCAGTGCCCGTCTTCCACGTACTTTGTTTCAGCGATACTGTTTCACTTCCAGATTAACTCTGGAAATGGCACACATGGCACCCACCTTTCGTTTGCTGTCATCTGCTTTTTGGGGGATCTTCTCCCCTGCATGTGAACACATCAGACTGACATGCTTTTTTTTTTTTAATGAAAAACCAAGAACCAAAAGCAGAGTGTAAGGAAAAACACGGTGCAAACATAACTCATTTCTCAAGCGTTCGTCTCACTTGCAGCCCACAGCACAGTCTAACTGGCCGTCGACGGGAAGCCTCATGGGTTAATTCTGGTTGCAGAGATAGATTGGAAAACTCGGGTAACTGCCGTGAAGTGTCCACCACAGAGGGACACCTCCCGGGGCAGTGTTTGGGAACGGCCAGGACAGGCTGGGAGGGAAGCCCAGCTACGGCTGATGCGTGGTGGGACACGGGGGCCTCTGGTGTGGTCAGAAGGAATTTGCACAAGGGGTTTCTGGCCAGACCGTTTCCTTGGTTTTGTTGCTGTGTAAATAAGTCATGGAAAGCACAACTGCACAGCGTCCACCTTTCCTTGCTGTTCGTGACCATCTGCCCTGGTGGGGAGAGCTTGGGATGTGGCAGAGCCTTTAGGAACAGGCGGTGGTCATGAGGGCCTCCCCTCAGCATTGGTTGCAAAATGGACCTGAATTTTCCTGTAATGTCCTGAAGGGTAGCATGTGAGGCTCAAGGATGAGCCCTGGGCAGCCTGCCAGCAGCAGAGGGCCACGGCCTGGGCACCAAAGATAGCAGACAGTGACTCTTTCGGTGCAGAGGTGGAAACCCCAAGGCAGGATGGGGCAGGGCTGCGCCGCTCCCTCTGCGGGGGAGTCCTCCTGCCCAGGCCCCTGAGCTCCAGGAGTCCTTGGCTGCGGCTGCATCATGCTGGCCTTTGCCTCCTCTGTGACTTTGCCGTCTCTGCATCTTGTAAGGACACGTGTCATTGGACTTAGAGTCCACCCTAGTCCAGGAGTCCCTGATGACCTCCCTCAGTACCTCAACGTCATGACATCTGCAAAGACCCTCTTCCCAACAAAGGTCATATTCACAGCTATGGGAGTCAGTTGGGGCCACCATTCAATGCCTCATGCCTGGCAGGACTTGGCAAGGGGAGCCTTGGCTCCCTGAAGATGCCTGTATGGAGGAAACCTCCGCCCAGCCCTGCCTGCGCCCTGCGGGGTCAGCGGCACCTGCCTTTCCTTCCCGCTGGGGAGCTGAGACCTCCCGCCGCCGCCTGATGTCTGAGCCTGGGGAACGGCCTGCTCTGGTTTATGACTCAGTTCCTCTCAGTTATGCTGAGGGTGAATGGATGTAACAGCCGAAAGCAGTCGGGTGTGCTGTGGCAGGAACTGCAACATTGGGTGTTTTCTTCCCAGTGACCTGGGCTGTGTGACATAGAAGGAAATCCCAAGCCCCCCTGAGTTCAGCCTTTGGGCTCAGACTCGGCGTGGCTGACCCCATTCTCCTGCCTGGGATCTCTGAGCAAGACCGGCTGCCAGGCAGAAGGCCCCCTGCAGCCTGGAGGCGCCTCGTGTCCGGGCGCCAGGCCCTCTGTGCCTGGGCAGGGAGTGGGTGTGAGCGTGGCCTCCATGTGCGGCTGGTCCGCACCCCTCCCCTACATGCTCACCATGTGCCTGGGCCCATGTCCTCATCAAGGGGGTGGTAGCAGTACAGCCTGGTGGGGTCTCAGGACCATGCCTGGTCCATAGGGAGTACTGTGGGAGGCCAGCTCTGGCCACGCTGTAGCGGGCCCTGCAGATGTGGGCACCACTGCCAGGGGAAGGGGAGGATGAAGAGGGGGCTCCAGCTGTCCTGCCTGACACCCCACCTTGGGGCCTCCTTGTCTGCTGCATCTGCTCCCTCCTGCCCTTTTGAATCTTGTGGGGGGGCCCCCCAGGGTACGAGGCCTCAGGTACCCCCTCCCCCACCGTGTCAGTCCCCAGTTCCACAGCTCCAGCAGGCAGTGAGGTCCAAGGGCCAGGCAGGGGGAGGTGAACGGAAGCACCCCTTCCTCTCGCCACTGGGCACCACCGCCGGGCAGTTGTCCTGCTGCCCATGCAGTCCTGGCTGATGCTGCAGGGACAGCACCATGCTTCACACAGACCGAGCCTGGTGCGTGCGAGAACGTGCAGCTGTCGCACTCGAGGGTCCGCTCTAGTGGCGGAACCGCGCCCCTGTGGCCTCCAGGCTGCTGGAACAGTGTAGAACACAGGACAGCCCCAGCCTGAGCCAGGAAGTGCCTCCAGCCAGAGGGGCCCTGGGCAGATGCCGTCCCTGTGACTCAGTTTCCCTACCTATAAAATCAGACCCACCCCATACGCCTGCTCGTCACGAAGATGACACCGTACCTGCAGGATGCTGGCAGTGCCTTGTCCCTGGGGGTGAGTCGTGACAAATGCTAGTTTCTCTATTGTTACTTTTTCTCCTCCTGTTTCTCGTTCCAAAGTCGCCCTGGCAGCATACAAGTGGCTGGTTTGCTACCTGCTCCGAGAGACTTATCAAAAATTAAACCAAGAGAAAAGATCAAGAAGCAGTGACTTTGAAGCAAGGAATAACTGCCAGGTAGGTATTTGTTTTCAAAATTCCCTTTTGTATTATTTGCTCTTAATTCCCCAGTCGTTGTGTCCCTGGCAGTTCAGGCCCCAGACCCTGAGCTCCCGTGACCCTGGGCAGATGACTTGATGACTTTGCTGCTTGCTCAGCTCCTCTGTAACACAGGGATGGCGGCACCTGTCTTGCTGGGCTGGGGAGGTCATGGATGTTACATTTACCGTGCCTGACGGTTCCCAGCCCGTAAACCAGAGCAGTGAAGCGCTGGGTTGTGAGAGCCTTGGATGCACAGACGGGCAGGGACACCACTGCGGACACTCAGGGTGCTCCCTCCTGACTCATGGGAGTGACGCCAGCGCCCTGCTTGGTTTTCCACAAGTTGCTCTTGCCTTCCCGAGGGGCTGGGGTGGCAATGGTGAGTGGGTCGTCATTGGCCTTGGAAAGTGCTTTGGTTCTCACGCCTGGACAGGGCTGTCTTTTGTGTTCTGGGAAGCCACAGGGGAAAAACAGCCTGTTATAAAACGCCTTGTCATGCCAGGAACCTGGTTCCGTGTGATTCCAGCCCTGTCCCGGCTGTCTGCCCTAGAGCAGAGCCCAGCCCCTCCCCTGTCTAGGGGGCAGCTATTGGGGGCAGTGGGGCTCCCGGATGTGTCTGTGGGTGCCGTGAGCACTCTTGGTGGAGTGCGCCAGCCCTAACCATAGCTATGGGGAGACTCAGGCCATGAGTGTCGTGCAGGGAGGCCATGGATACGGAGAGAGCCGCTGTCGCCCCTTCTCCCTAGTGTCAGTTCATGAAGTTATGGGTCAGCTTCAATAATGAAGCCGCTGTGGGGACCCAGGTCCACATCTGCCTGTCTCTGGGAAGGCCTGGCACTGCACAGCCTGCTGCTGGGGGGCAGCCGCGCCCCTCAGGCCAGCACCTCTAGAACCTGCTGCACACACCTGCCCTGGGATGAGGAGAGAAGGCGGGAAGGATGGGCTCCTGCCGAGCTCAAAGAGACCCAGATTGGACCGGGCGCAGTGGCTCATGCCTATAATCCCAGCATTTTTGGAGGCCAAGACAGGTGGATCACAAGGTCAGGAGATCAAGACCATCCTGGCTAATACAGTGAAACCCGGTGTCTACTAAGAATACAAAAAATTCACCAGGCATGATGGTAGGCACCTGTAGTCCCAGCTACTTGGGAGGCTAAGGCAGGAAGAACTGCTTGAACATGGGAGGCAGAGGTTGCAGTGAGCTGAGATCACACCACTGCACTCTAGCCTGGGTGACAGAGCAAGATTCCATCTCAAAAAAAAAGAAAAAAAGAAAACCAGATTGAATTTATAGCTGAAAAGAAATGAAGTCAGCAGGTGGCCAGGGTCAGTAAAACTTGTAGTTTAGGCCCATGGTGACCAAAAATAGGAGACTTGAAGTGACCCTTCCAGAACAGGCTGCCTTCTGTACCCACCCTGGCTGATAACACGGCAGGTTGGGTCATTCAGAAACCAGTGGATGCCTGTCAGCTTCCACCGCTCGCTCCTCTGCAGGCCACATCCTCGTGTTAGGGTGGAATAGGCTGCTGCACTGGCTCACGTCTGTAATGCCAGCACGTTAGACAGGCTGAGGCAGGAAGATCGCTTGAGCCCAGGAGGTTGAGGCTGCAGTGGGCCGCGATCACATCACTGCACTCCAGCGTGGGCAACAGAGCAAGACCCTGTCTCAGAAAAGAAAAAAAGAATTTTTTTTAATGGAATGGAGATTCTCCAATGAGTTATGAAACAAGGCCCCCAGAAACGGAGGGCACAAAAGGACCCCATTCCTAACAACACCTGTGTCTCTTAGAACTGCCTGGTAGATCCTTAGCACCCCCTTCCAGCCCCGGCCTATTCTGGGGCCGCGGCATGTGTGACCCCACAACACCCCGAGTGCGTGACTCAGCTGCTGAGAAACCACTTACCTTCAGCTTTTCCTTCAAGAACTTGGTAACAGAATTTCAGGGAGTCCTGCGGCAGAGGCCAGGAGGGGTCCTGGGTTCTGAGTCCAGCTGAGACGGTGACCCTGGGCCGAGCTGACAGACACCCACAGACACCAGCCACAAGGCCTTGGAGGGAAAGCAGTTGCCAGGGTGGAGCTTCGTGCTCCAGACCTGCTCTGGGTCGCAGAGCTTTCAAGAGCAGGGGACGTTTGTGACAGCTGAGAGCCCTTGGGGCCTGGGCTGGATGCTAAGGGGCCCATGGGAGATGCAGCCCCTTCCCCTGCAATACGGCATGAGAAGAGAGCCTCAGCCTAGACCAGCCTTTTCAGGAAGATGGAAGCCGGAAGCTGTTAAAAAATAAAACCATCGGATTTGGCTGCATAAAGGTTCAGCATTTCTGCATTGCAAAAGATGCTCTGAACAAAGTCAGAAGCCACACAGCAGACTGGGGAAGCCCACGTGGCGTGTCGCTGACAGAGAACATCCCCAGGAAGGAAGGAACTCCTTCAGATAGATGCCCGCCTGGTCGGAAACCAGCCCTAGCAGCCGCTGACCTGGAGGCAGGGCCAGGAGCTGCAGGTCAAAGCCATCCTTCGCAGGCATCAGGCTGGGCTCGGGCAGCAGCGCCGTTCGTGGAGAGGGTGGCGGCTGTGTCCTTTGAGAAGGTTACTGGCCATTTTTGTTAGAAGTGTGCTTCCTCTTTGACCTGATGGGGAAAATTGATTAACCTTTAAACATTTTCTGGCTCTTGCCAATAACCGCTATCTACCATTTACCCACCGTAAGCCAGGCATGCGCAGAAAGGTCTTTAACAATGCATTTCTCTCATTTTTCGGCTGAGTGACACCTTCACGTGTTCAACAGCCAGCAGATATAAAAGATGGGTGGTGGCGTCCCCGCACCCTGCCTCGAGTCTGGGACTAAAAACGTTGGTGGTGGCGTCCCCGCACCCTGCCTCAAGCCTGGGACTAAAAAGATGGGCGGTGGTGTCCCCATAGCCTGCCTCCAACCTGGGACTAAAAAGATAGGTGGTGGCGTCCCCGCAGCCTGCCTCCAGTCTGGGAGTAAAAAGGTGGGTGGTGGCGTCCCCACAGCCTGCCTCCAGCCTGGGACTAAAAAGGTGGGTGGTGGCATCCCCGCAGCCTGCCTCCAGTCTGGGAGTAAAAAGGTGGGTGGTGGCGTCCCCGCAGCCTGCCTCCACCCTGGGATCGACCCCTGTCACAAGGGCTCCAGGTTCCCTTCAGGAATTTGCACATCAGAAGGCGGACAAGGACAAGGACATTTGTTCTCCCTGAGCCACATGCTGGATTCTGTATCTGGGTCGTTTCATGTTGTCTACTTTGGGAGTGAAGGAAGTTGAGGCCAAGAGAAATGCCCAAGGTCCCCCAGCTCGCCTGTGCCGGGGCCAGGATTGCACCTGAGCCAGCTGTCACAGAGCCCAGCCCTTTCCCCAGGCTGCGTGGCTGCTCTCTGAATTTGGACCATTTGGGGTTTGGTTTTTTGCCTGAACTATATCCATTGCCTCTTAAAGTGTACTTCAGAAATCAGAGTGTACCGGACTGGGACCCTCCCCTCTCTCTGTGCTGAAGATTTCCTGGGGTGTCCAGGTTTACTGCTGTAAAGGGACAGCTGACCATAGCTGCATGGAGCCTGAGAAGTGCCTGTCCCAGTCCTAGCTGGGGACAGTTTGGCAGCTCTGGAGGGGCAGCTGAGGTGGTCCAGAAGATCCCCGTAGAGCACAGTCCAGCCCCTGCCCTGTCTGGGGGCAGCTGGTGGGGGCAGTGGGACTCCCAGATGTGTCTGTGGGTGCCGTGAGCACTCTTGGCTGGAGTGCGCCAGCCCTAACCATAGCTATGGGGACACTTTGGCCATGGGGAGGGACTGCACCTGAGACATTACTGTCCCCCCGGGTCTCCGGAGTTCATACCACGTAGGATGCTTCCTGGGCCCCAGCCCGCGTTGGTTAATGTTGTGGTCAGCTCTGCTGGTTGCCATTGGCAGACACTGTTTAGGGAGCCCATCCTCGGAGCCTGTGTCCCCCCGGTGACTGCTGGCCTTATGTGGACCTTTCCTGGAACAACAGCGCAGTGTCATGCAGGCAAATCCTGGGAACCGAGATGCCGTCGAGCACAATAGAGCTGCCATCGCAGGCGCTTCCTGTGAGAGGGCTGCCCTGACCCCAGCAGCACCACACGGGAGACAACACTGAGGCTTGTATGATGCCTTTTGCTCTCTTGCACAGCTGCAGAGCCGAGTGACTCTGTGTTTCAAAACTCACTGGCACTCGGGATGCATTATTTGACAGCAGCAAGGTTCCAGAGGGGGCTGTCTTTCTGGCCCCCGTGGCCTGTCTGGCCTGTGCCATCGCTGTATCACACTCTGTCACTTTCATGGCAAAACACACTGAAGCGGCGGGGCGACTGCAGGTGACGGGGAGAGTGGTGCAGGGCACAGGGCTCAGACTCAGATTTGGTTCTGAGGACCACCTCTCTGTGCCCGGGCCCTGCTGGGATTGGCTGGGATTGGGGTTCGCAGAGGACCCATGGCGAGAGGAGAGGCCCTTGTGGTGTGGGAGCACGTTTTGGGGTGTGGGCGGATTCAATGGAATTGCCATGTTCTTGTGGACGCAGGAGTAGCTTGCGGGGGTGCAGGTGCCGTCGCCCGCTTGTTTCATGGAAGGTTAAAGGAGGAGGCGGTGAGGCCTGGAGCTGCAGCACCACGCCTGGCAGCTCCCCCACAGGCCTGTATTATCAGCCTCCTGCCAGAGGCCTCGGGTGGGAGCCTGAGGGCTGCCCCACCTCACTTGGCAGGGCTCTGGGAATTCTGGGTGCTAGTCCTAGCTGGGGTCTGTCGTGCAGTCCCCACGGCCCCAGTGCAAGTCCAGATCCCGCCAAAACCAAGGCCCAGAGCTATGGCACGTGTGAGATCAGGAGAGGGCAGGAAGCCCCAAGGCCCCGGGCTGGCACACTCCATGCTCAGACAGCAGGGAGCAGGACAGGCCTTCGTGGCACCAATGGGACGGCCCACCCATGAGTGTGCAGGACCCAGCGGGGGTCTTGGGACAGGACCAGTCAGGCTGGCACGAAGCAGAGCGGGAAAGCAGCTTCTCCCGGTTTCTGTTTTCCCGAGGCTCCTGATCCCAACAGGGCCCTGGAGGACACTGGCTATGTCACTGGAGACCCTGCTGCCGTGTGCTTCGCCCTGCTGTGTTCTGGGAAGATTTGGGGCAGCAGCATAGGCCAGGCATGCAGCCGGGTCCTCCTGCAGCAGTCAGTCCCCCATACCCTGTATTTCATCATTTGGCTGGATTTTTTTTTAATTTTAAAAATGGCACCTGCTCATCCTAACAAGTCAAGCAATGCGTGTGTTGTTTTCCTAATTTAAAATATCTGGTGAGATGATAAATGGGAGACAGGGAAAGAAAGGCTAATAAGTGAAGTTGATGATTATCAGCAAATGTTTTTGATATTATAGCAGATGCTGGCAAGGCTGTGGAGAAGAGTGACATGGATACATGGTTGGTGGGAACACAGATTAGTTCAGCCACTGTGGAGGGCAGCTTGGCGATTTTTCAGAGCTAAGAGTTGCCCTTCCCCTCGACCCAGCGATCCCATTACTGGGTACATACCCCAAAGAAAAGCAATCATCCTGCCAGCCGGACACATGTACCTGTACGTCCATCGCAGCACTATTCACAATAGCAAAACTGTAGAATCAACCCGGGTGCCCCACAGCGGTGGACTGGATAAAGAAAATGGGGTACATAGACACCACGGGATACCGTGCAGCCATCACTACCAACAGTCATGGCTTTTGCAGCAACATGGATGCAGCTACAAGCCGTTATCCTCAGCAAACTAACGCAGCAACGGAAAACCAAATGCTGCATGTTCGCACGTATAAGTGGGAGCTAAACATTGGGCACTCATGGACATAAAGATGGGAGCAGCAGAGCCTGCGGGGGACGTACGGCATGGAGAGAAAGGAGAGAAGCCTGCTCTGGAGGCTTTGGAGGAGGGGGTGGCAGTTCCTTTGGAGAAGCGAAGTCAATTCTGAGCTCAGGGAGGAGCTTGACAAGCCCCTTCTCCAGCTCCTCTGTCTTCCTGTGTGGAAGAAGCCAGGTCCTGGGCCCTCAGGGGCCTCCTGGTGGGCGCCCGCACTGTAGCCGCAGAGCATCCCGAAGCCTGCCCCAGGCCCGGTGTGCAATGACCGTGCCTCTCCCAGTCCCAGATGGGAGCTGAGCTGAGATTGAGGCCTTGGAGGGCGTCAGTGGAGCCAGAGCACTCCCAGCTCCATCTTCACATAGGCCTTTTCCATTGTGTTCTAGAAACGTCTTATGCTGCACGGCGTCTGTGTGCTGCCTCACCTCATGTTACTGTCCTAGGACTTGCACGGGAGTGCAGACCCGCGTTCGTGTTTCCTGAGAACTTCCTCCACCGGGAATCTGGGCGGGGCTGGGACTTTCATGGTCCTTATGATGCCGTCCTGTGTTCCAGGTGTCCCACGGCCGTCCCTTGGCGCTGGCCTTCCTGGAGCTCACCGTGGTGCAGAGGTTCCACGAGCACGTGCACCAGCCCTGTGTGCCGCCCTCGCTGCGGGCCGTGCTGGGGCGGCTCAGTGCTCTGTACGCCCTGTGGTCCCTGAGCCGCCACGCGGCCCTGCTCTACCGAGGTGAGGCTTCTGACTGCGGGCTTGCGTCCTCCCCAGAGTCAGGGCCCCGCTGTTGTATCTAGGAAGCTGCTTCCTGCACCATTGTCCTCCTTCCACAGGACTTACTGAGCATGGCGGAGGGCGCTGTGGACAGATGAGGAGCCCACTTCCATAATGAGAGGCATATGGGGCAGAACAGTGTCAGGGTGGTGCCAAGAGACCCAATTTTCCTTTCACTTGGGGTTCGGTTCAGAGAGCACTTCCAGAAGGCCCCCTCGTGCCAGGCAGCCTGCCGGGCTCTGCAGAGAGCAGAAGCCCACCCCCTAGGTCCCATAAGGCACAGAGAGACACGAGCCAGGAGTGTCTAGATTTGGGAACCCTGGAAGACTTCCTGGAGGACGGGGTGCTGGGGCTGATTCCTGGAGGATTGGTGGGAATGGGGTAAACCAAAGTTTGTCAACCTTTTGTTGGTTGTTGCCCCCAGCAAGTCTTTTTAGGTGGTTCTTCCCAATGGCTGGCACCCATGCATCTTTGGTACTAGGATATACCACGTATCCATTCATGTCCTGCATCTCTGGGCTTGTGAAGAATAAGATCCTCCCCACCCCAAGAGCCAGCGTTTACCCCCTGGAAGGTGGTGCTGACCCCGTGGAGGCCTTGACCATGCCCAGGTGCACCAAGGAAGGGACACGAGTGTCTGCCAGAGAGGGCGGGCACAGGGCAGGAGCCCCACTGCTACCTGAGAAAAACCCTAAGTGATACGACACAGTTCTCGCCAGCAAAAATCATAGCAAATGCAGATCCCGCCACAGATGCGCTCCCAAACGCACAAGGCCACGGCCTTGGACCTCTTAGGGCCCCACCAGAAACCACAGCGGCTGGAGGCGACACCAAGAGCCAAGTCCCCCTGCAGCCTCTGAGTCCCTGCAGGCGCCCATCACCCCCCTCCCCACTCCCCTGGGTGGTCCCAGGTACCCCCTCGCCCCTGCGCCCCCTGCCATGCACCCCTGCTTCGCTCTGCCCAGGAGCCCCTTCCTTGCTTCCTCCCGAGGGAGGAACCCACCCAGCCTCCCTGAGCCCCAGCAGGTGTGAGCCCAGTGGCCACCCGTCACCTCTGAGCCTGGGACCTTGCCTCCCTCGTTGCCCCAGGCCAGAGACCATCAATGCCTGAGTGGGAAAAGGGTGTCAGAACTCGGCCCCTGAGCCAGCACGTTCCTCGGGTCACAGCTGGGCTGGGGACAGCAATGACACTGATGTGTTCACCCAAAACAGGCCTCCTATGTGGCCAATTTGGAAAGTGCACTGAGGGCATGTTGGTATTGGGGTTGGTTTTGGACTGAGGACCCAGCCCCTACATGACCGAGGCTATGCTTGCAGGTGGATACTTCTCTGGTGAGCAGGCAGGAGAAGTGTTGGAGAGCGCCGTCCTGGCCCTGTGTTCCCAGGTGAGCTGTGGGTGCTGCCGTGTTCTCTACATCCATGTTACACAACCGTCCAGAGCCGACACGCACCCCCTTAGCGTCACCCAGAGCCGACACACACTGCTTTAGTGTCACCCAGAGCCGACACGCACCCCCTTAGCATCACCCAGACCAACACGTACCACCTTAGTGTCACCCAGAGGAGCCGACGTGCACCGCCTTAGCATCACCCAGAGCTGACACGCACTGCCTTATTGTCACCCAGAGCTGACACACACCCCCTTAGCGTCACCCAGACTGACACGCACCACCTTAGTGTCACCCAGAGGAGCTGACGCGCACCACCTTAGCATCACCCAGAGCCAACACGCACCGCCTTAGTGTCACCCAGACCGACACGCACCACCTTAGCATCACCCAGACCGACACGCACCGCCTTAGCATCACCCAGACCGACACGCACCGCCTTAGCGTCACCCAGACCGACACGCACCGCCTTAGCATCACCCAGAGCTGACACCCACCCCCTTAGCATCACCCAGAGCTGACACGCACCCCCTTAGCGTCACCCAGAGCCGACACACACCCTCTTAGCATCACCCAGAGCTGACATGCACCACCTTAGCGTCACCCAGACTGACACGCACTGCCTTAGTGTCACCCAGACCAACACGCACCACCTTAGCATCACCCACAGCTGACAAGCACCCCCTTAGCGTCACCCAGAGCCGACACCCACTCCCTTAGCGACACCCAGAGCCGACACCCACCCCCTTAGCGTCACCCAGAGCCGACATGCACCCTCTTAGTGTCACCCAGAGCTGACACGCACCCTCTTAGCGTCACCCAGAGCCGACACCCACTGCCTTAGCATCACCCAGAGCTGACACTCACTCCCTTAGTGTCACCCACAGCCGACATGCATCTTAGCGTCACCCAGAGCCGACACACACTGCCTTAGCGTCACCCAGAGCCAACACGCACCGCCTTAGTGTCACCCAGAGCTGACACGCACCCCCTTAGTGTCACCCAGAGCCGACAAGCACCCTCTTAGCGTCACCCAGAGCCAACACCACGCACCACCTTAGCATCACCCAGACTGACACGCACTGCCTTAGTGTCACCCAGAGCTGACACACACCCCCTTAGCGTCACCCAGAGCCGACACGCACCACCTTAGCGTCACCCAGACTGACACGCACTGCCTTAGTGTCACCCAGAGCCAACACGCACCCCCTTAGCGTCACCCAGAGCTGACATCCACCGCCTTAGCATCACCCAGAGCTGACACGCACTTCCTTAGTGTCACCCAGAGCCGACACACACTGCCTTAGCATCACCCAGAGCTGACACGCACCACCTTAGTGTCACCTAGAGCCGACATGCACCTTAGCATCACCCAGAGCCGACACACACTGCCTTAGCGTCACCCAGAGCTGACACGCACTGCCTTAGTGTCACCCAGAGCTGACACGCACCCCCTTAGCGTCACCCAGATCGACATGCACCCCCTTAGCGTCACCCAGAGCTAACACGCACCCCCTTAGCGTCACCCAGACCGAAATGCACCCCCTTAGCGTCACCAAGAGCCGGCATGCACTGCCTTTGCAACCCAAACATTCATGTTTGTTCAGGGTTTAGTAAAAACTGGAGGATTACAAGAAAATATGCCCACATCAGAAATTTCTGCAAAAGTAACCTGTCGGGCTGTCTCCAGATCTGCACACACCCAGACCCTCTCACACACCGTTTGCAGCTACTTTGAGAATTCTCTGAGCGTTTAGGGGACTCAGCCTCCAATTTGTGTCCTGGCGGTGTCCTTGTTTACTATATTCTATTACCTGTGTCACCCAGGAAATCAGAGGGCCCCAACCCCACGTTCTGATCTGGCAGCTGTCTTCCATCCAGGGACAGAAGCCCCCTTGCTGTGCTGGTTAGCGCGGTAGACGCTGGGTAGGGGGGAGGCGGCTGTGTGAGTGAGGGTCTCAGATTTCCTTTCATCGCACTGAATTTGAGGAGCCACTTGTGCTGGTGCTGGTGCTGCCGCGGCGGGCAGGACCACTGTGTCCACGGAGACGTCACTCCACTTTTGCTGGTAGGAACCAGACCGCGTACTGCTGCATTTTAGCGCAGCATCTCTGGTGACTGGAGACGTGGCCTTTCATCTCCCCTGTCGCTGCTTTCACACTTGATCTGGGACCAGTGGAATGTCCCTGTGACTGGCTGTGAGCCTCTCTCGGGATTCACTGTATAAACCCCTTCCCTGAGCCTGCCGTTCTGGAGACGGGTGTGTCTAATTGTGGTACACGTTTGTGGCCACATTTACTCCTCTTAACATCGAACCAGCCACAGGGAGGGGTTTTCCTTGGCTCCTCCAAGAGCCAAATTTTACCCGCTTGGGGCCGTGTTGACCCTGTGGAGGCCTTCGGAGTATGCAGGTGAGCCAAGAAAGCACAGGGGTAACCTTGCAGAGGGGGGCGTAGCGGGAGGTGGTGTTTATAAAAAGTGCCTGGGTGCGGTGACTCACGCCTGTAATCCCAGCACTTTGGGAGGCCAAGGCAGGAGGATCACTTGAGGCCAGGAGTTCGAGACCAGCCTGAGCAACGTAGTGACACCTCATCTCTACAAAAAATAATTTTTTTTTCTTTTTTTTTTTTGAGACAGAGTGTCACTCTGTCACCCAGGCTGGAGTGCAGTGGCGCAATCTCGACTCACTGCAAGCTCCACCTGCCGAGTTCACGCCATTTTCCTGCCTCAGCCTCCCCAACAGCTGGGACTACAGGCGCCGCCACCACGCCCAGCTAATTTTTTTGTATTTTTAGTAGAGACGGGGTTTCACCGTGTTAGCCAGGATGGTCTTGATCTCCTGACCTTTTGATCCACCCGCCTCGGCCTCCTAAAGTGCTGGGATTACAGGCATGAGCCACCACGCCCGGCCTACAAAAAATAATTTTAAAAAATTAGCCAGGCCTGGTGGCACATGCCTGTAGTCCCAGCTACTCAAGAGGCTGAGGTAGGGTGGCTTAAGCCCACGTGTTTGAGGCTGCAGTGAGCCGTAATTGCACCATCACACTCCAGCCTGGGCAACAGAGCCAGATCCTGTCTCAAAAAAATAGAAAAAAAGCCACATCTGATTTCCCAGTGAGGCTATGGCCAAGGCTGGCTGACTGTTGTGTGCCACTCTGTGTGTGCCTGTCCACACCACTCTCTTGGGGAGGCCACGGTCAGCCAGGTGGAGAGGGTGCCAGCCATCTGCTAGGCCAGGGCCATCAAATTCAGCCCAATCCTGCTGTTCACCTGAGTGTCGTCTGCGGGTGTCTTTGTGCTACCACGGCAGAGCAGGCAGTTGCCAGAGACCGTGGCCCACAAAGCTGGTAACATCTCCTAGCTGGACCCTTACGAAACACGTTTGTTGGGCTCAGCACCTGTGCTCTGCCAAGTGCTTCTCTCAGGGGGCAGTGGCGTTTGTCTGCGGCCTTCATGCCGAGGCACGTGGACCAGGACCAGGTGGCCACACCCTGCAGAGCACGGCATTGAAACGCAGAGGCGCACTCAGTTTCTCCATTGTGACCTTTATTACTCTGTGCTGACCGATTGCCTTTGATCCATATCATTAACGGTGTCTCCCATTCCTGGGTTCCATGCAGTGTAGCCACGGCATTTCATAATATTTTAAGGAGAATTTTTTTTTTTTTTTTTGAGACGGAGTCTTGCTCTGTCCCCCAGGCTGGAGTGCAGTGGCACGATCTCAGTTCACTGCAAGCTCCGCCTCCCGGGTTCATGCCATTCTCCTACCGCAGCCTCCCGAGTAGCTGGGACTACAGGCGCCCGCCACCACACCCGGCTAATTTTTTGCATTTTTTTAGTAGAGACGGGGTTTCACCGTGTTAGCCAGGATGGTTTCAATCTCCTGACCTCGTGATCCGCCCACCTCGGCCTCCTAAAGTACTGGGATTACAAGCTTGAGCCACCGCGCCCGGCCTTTTTTTTGCATTTTAAGAAAGTTCTTGAGAATCCACTCATATAAATTTCATGTGTCATACTGAAGAATAATTTGTTCAGTGGAATAGGAGAGTAATAAAACCACTACCAACCGAGGAGGCTTCGTATGCTTATGGCTTTTCCAAGTGCTCATAAATGCCTTCTCTATTACATGTTTTCTGGACATATTTTCCTTTACTGGAACAGCAGTTGCCCACATAAGCCAAGGCTTAGAAATGAGCCTCCGGAGGCAGCTGCTAATTCACGAGCTGCAGGGTCGTCACTTTTAAGGGCCTTTTCTACCTTGTTGGGAATAAACAAGCCCTGGAAGTCCTGAGTGAAAAGCAGGATGGTGGACACATTCCAGCGCACAGCAAGGGACTCGAATCCAGGCCAGTGAAGAGATCATGCATTGGCAGCAGAGCCGCACGTGCCGCTCAGGTTACCCGTTGCTAGTGGGTCCTAGCAAACATGGACAGGGCTGTTACCCTTTGGTCACCATGGAAATTCCCGGGAGGTGCCAAGTGTCTGGGCTTTGTTTTCCAACAGCTGAAAGACGACGCAGTTGCCCTGGTAGACGTGATCGCTCCTCCTGACTTTGTTCTGGACTCACCGATTGGCAGAGCCGATGGCGAGGTAAAGGGAGGACAGGGCCTCGCAGGGGCGCCCCAAGGGCCGATGGGCATTTCTGCAGAGCTGAGATGCTCCTGTGGGTCGGGGGTCTGGTGGCTTCTGGAAAGTGGTCACACTTGGGGGAGCTTCTGTGGGGAGGGCCCAGGACAAGTCGGGACAGCCTCATTCTGGTGTTTCGCCATGCTGGCTCTGTGGTTGCAGGGGATTTGCCCATCCCCTGCCTGCCTTTTCCTCTCGAGATGGGGTGGTGGCACTGCCCGCCTGTACAGGCAGAGGTTGGAGGTCCACACACTGTGGCCTCTGCCCTCTTCCCACTCCCCACTGGCCTCCCCCGTCCCAGGTCTTACCCCCATCTGACCATGCAGGCTCCTGGCCCTGCAGGCCTCTCCCCCATCCCTGTCCTGGAATCCCCAGGCCCCTCTGTCCCCTCTGACCATCCATGGCTGTCACTGGGGTTACTTTCCCCTGTCCCACTTTCCCCCAGCTGCCTCCCTGTGGCTCCCCAGCCGCCCATGTTCCATAATGATTTCTTCAAAGTAGATGGAGTCGGGCTGCTCCCCGAGGGAGCCTCCACCAGCCTCCTTGACCCTGCCACACCCCAGCCCCAGGCAGCCACTGCATCCCTCCAGGGCCCTTCACCCCACGCTCCCCTCCTGCCCACCAGATCCAGCCTTACTGGCCTCTCCATCTGTCATGCCAGGCCCTTGCCCACCCCAGGGCCTTGTGCCTACTGCTCTGGCTGCCTGGAGTGCCTCGCATTCTTTCAGTATAAGCTGACTGTCGCTGCCTTGGAGAGGCCTTCCCTGGCGTCCAGCTGAGGCAGTGCCCCAGGCACTGTGGCCCTTGCTAACCTCATCACTGACCCTGTGTCTCCCTCCCACCTGATGATGCCCTCGAGGGGTGACACTCACAGGTCCTCTGGGTGCCCTGCAGCACCCCACTGCTTATAGGGCTGTGTCCATCTTCTGCTAGAGGGACTCGGCATGTCAGTGCTCATGTCCCGTGCCCTGAGGTCTCCTGGCTGTGAGCCACAGAGGGGTCAACCCCATTCCTGCCCCCTGTCCCCACGACTGAGTTCTTTCTGCTGAGGCATCTGCCAGCACCTGGGTCTCTGCTCAAATGGAGATTCAGCCTTAGTGGGCAGGACCCCACCCTCAGTCCTCAGGGAATGCTGAAGTCCGTGCATGAGTCCTTACTGGCTTAGCCAGGGAGCGCCCAGTGCCTGGCCTCAGCATGGCCCAGGCTACACCTGGGTTGGGCTAGGTGTGCCAAGAGGCAGGTAGTGCCAGGGGCCGGGTGAGCAGGGCAGGAGGTGAGAGTTCCCAGTAGTAGGAAAGGCAGGGATGGTCATCTCTGTGGAGGGCCTGCTGTCCCGCATCGGGGGGCTGACCACTGACCATCCCCTGAGCCCGTACAGCCCAGATGATCACTGCTGCTGAGAACTGAGATCCAGAGAAGCCCAGTGGGTTTCCCGGCCAGGGAGTGGCGGAGCCAGGATTTGAAGAAACTGTGCCCTGCTGTAGGGAGAGAAGACTTGGGGGGAGCCTTGGATCCTGGGGGAGCACGTAGGAGGGGGACTTGCCCTACCCACCTCCCTGGGAGAGGCAGTCTCACCAGGAGGTAGGGGGCTCACCAGGTAGACAGGCATTCGAAGAGACAGTGGAGCCAGACCCGCCATGGAGGACCCCCGAGCACACAGGTCTGTCTGCCCCGTACAGGAGCAGCGTTGAGTGTCCATTCGCTGCGCCTGGCTCTGCAGAGGCAGGGAACAACCGAGGAGAGGAGAGACCGTGCCCATGATGGAGGGGCCCCTCTGGCTCGGTTCCACAGATAAAACCAGAGCCGACTGGAGGTGTTGCTGGCAGGATGGTTTATAAAACGTGCATTCCTGGTTGAGCGTGGTGGTTCACACCTGTAATCCTAGCTCTTTGGAAGGCTGAGGCGGGCAGATCCCTTGAGCGCAGGAGTTTGAGACCAGCCTAGGCAACATAGCAAAACCCCATCCATAAAAATTACAAAAGCTGAGGTGAGAGGATCTCCTGAGCTTGGGGAGGTCCAGGCTGTGGTGAGCAGTGATCGTGCCACTGCACTCCAGCCTGGGCAACAGAGACCTCATCTCAGAGAAAAAAAAAGAAAGTACATTTCTCCCAGTTGCAAGGAACTGGTGTATTAACCAGGAGCTGCCGGGTAAGAAATTCACTGTAAATGAACAAACAGAGCCGTAGGGGAGTTGAGACCATCCTTAAACCAAACCTGCTGCTCCAAACTGTGAAACGTAAGCTGGGACCTAGGCCCTGTGGAGCAGCAGCCTGGATCTGCGTCTGTGGAGCCCAGAGTAGCAGAGTGGGGAGGAGGGGTTGCTAAGTGTATTTAGCGGGGACAGGCAGAGGGGTTTCTTCTGAATAAAAGGATCAACATAAGCTGGATGCAAAACAGACCACCTCCCCAGGCTCTGGAGATGGGCTGGGCTGCCCCTTCCCACCTGCACGGTGAAGTGTCTGCTTAGCCGCGCTTCGCCCTTTGTTTGTACAGCCTTCCTCCAAGACAGGAGCGTCTCTCCCCATCTTCCCAGTGAGGCTGCTTAGGCTGAGAGCAGTGAAGTCTGCACATCCCGTAGGGGACTGCTGGCCTGGGGCAGGACAAGAGGAGCAGGGTGTGGTGGCCCAGGTCCCGGAGTCAGCCAGTAAGGGCCACCAGGCGAGGGCGTCCTGCTGCTGGTGGCCATGTGCCACCTGTGCGGCCTGTAGCGGCCTGGGGTGTGAGAGCAGATTTCAGAGCGGCCATCGATGCAGCCTTGCAGAATCCTGTGGTGGCTGCAATTACTAAGAAACAGGGTGTCCACCGCCCACAATCATTTCCTTTTCTTTTTTTTTTGAGATAGGATCTCACCCTGTCACCCAGGCTGGGGTGCAGTGGCACGATCTCGGCCCATTGTAGCCTCAACCTCCTGGGCTCAAGCAATCCTCCCACCTCAGCCTCCCAAGTAGCTGGGACTACAGGTGAACTCCTCCATGTCCAGTTAATTTTTTGCATTTTTTTTTTTTTTTAAAGATGGGGTTTCTCTACGTTGCCCAGGCTGGTCTCTAGCTCATGAGCTCAAGTGATCTGCCTTCCTCAGCCTCCCAGAGTGCTGGGATTACAGGCACGAGCCACCTCACCCAGCCAATAATTTCCAAAGAAGAGGGCGAGGGCGAGGGGGTGATTTTCATTATAAGTGTGTTTATGGTACTTTATAATTGAATTTTCCTAATTGTTTTCTACTAAAAAAAAAAAGTTCATATAAATTTAAATCATTTTAAAATTTCTCTAAAAAGTGAGAGAATTTCCGTTTTGTTGTTGTTGTTGTTTGTTTGTTTTGAGTTTCACTCTTGTTGCCCAAGCTGGAGTGCAATGGTGCAATCTTGGCTCATCGAAACCTCCGCCTCCCAGGTTCAAGTGATTCTCCTGCCTCAGCCTCCTGAGTAGCTGGGATTACACGCATGTGCCACCACGCCTGGCTAATTTTGAATTTTTTTTTAGTAGAGATGGGGTGTTTCTGTGTTGGTCAGGCTGGTCTCAAACTCCTGACCTCAGGTGATCTGCCTACCTCGGCCTCCCAAAATGCTGGGATTACAGGCATGAGCCACCGCGCCCGGCCGAATTTCCTGTGTTTTTAACAAAAACTTTGAGGAGTTGCATTTGCACACTCAGCTGTCTAGGAATCTTTTCCTTCTTATTTCTTTGTCTTCACTTGCTGTGTACGTGTTGTTTGCAGCTCTACAAAAACCTCTGGGGCGCTGTCCTGCAGGAAAGCAAGGTGTTGGAGCGGGCGTCCTGGTGGCCAGAGTTTTCTGTGAACAAACCTGTCATAGGAAGTCTGAAATCAAAGCTGTAGTGGCGCCGGCACACATTCAGCCAAGTCTAATGAAACGAAGGGAACTAATCAGACGTGGACCTCAACTTCTGATTCCAGAACACGCTGGAGATTGCTGCTGCCTTCTGAGCCCGCACCTCTGCGCCTAAACTGCTGATTGACCTCACCGCCCAGGCGGACGGGAGGGAGGCGCCCGGCCGGCTGGGCTACTCTGGGATTGTGGTGATTTGCAGCGTGGAAAAGAAATGCACGTGATCATGTCTGCCTGACGCACCGTGGGTTTTTTGATCATTAGAATTTCGCACATTCAGTTTTCAGGGTTCAGCTCCTGACTCTAAAGTAGTAGACAGCTCATAGTCAGGGGTTTTCTGGTCAGACAACCTGTGATTTGTCTAGATTTTTTCCAGAGCTCCACTTCATTAAGAAGGCAGTGGTGCCAGTCTGGTTCTTTGTCAGCTCTCCCTCGGCTTTGTCACCTGATCAAATTATGTTATAACCTTATTAATTTGCACATAGATCATCTGAATGTCATGGTTTAAGACTTAAAGAGGAACATCTATTTGATTACTTTCTTTTGTGGAGCTGGAAATGTCTGTCGAGGAAATGTTTTTTTAAAAAGTAATGATTTGAGTGGGCAATTCAGTCTCCAACCCCCACCCCCCTGCCAGTTATATACAAATCACTTTATTCGTAACATGTTTGATCTGTTTGTTCCTGCAGAACCTGCCCAGCAGGTCCTTGCACACATGTGGCCTGTCCCCATGGTGCTGGCCACAGCCTGATTGCAGCAGACCGGGGCCATCGGTGCACGCCTTCCCCGGTCACTCCTGCTCCCCGCAGGGCCGTGGGCTTGGCTTCCCTTCCCAGTGTTAGGTTCCCAGAGCAGTGCCGTCTTGGCGTCTGGGTCCTGCTTCTTAACCTGTCATCTGCTCAGGGCATGGAAAGGGCTTTGTCATCAGTAGCAGGGAGTCGGGTCACTCTGGTGCCCCCTGACCCCTGTGGCCACGCTCTTGTCACCACAGTTCATCAAACAGATGTGACCCAGTGTGTCTCAGGACGGCCCAGTGTGTCTCAGGATGGTGCTGACCCAACCAGGACCAGTTCTTATTTTTCCGAGTAGCCCAGAGAACTTCTGAGCGTCTGAAGGGCATGGTCCAGAATAGTTTTAAAAACTGAATTTCCAGCACCGGAAACCACTTCTCAAGCTCATTTTCATGTTTCGAAAAGGGGCAGGACACCCCACCACCACATCCCACCCCTTTGGGGCTCCAGGGGCCTCTGAGGGGTAATTAGTGGCTTCTTTGATGAGCACCTACCGCCTGCCAGCGCCTTGCTGAGCACTCAGGATTTATCATCTTATGCGACCCTCAGCCAACTGTGTGGGGTGAGTTGTGCCGTTAGCTGTGTCTGCAGAGGAGGAGACCGGCCCCAACAGGCTGGACACTGCCGCAGGCAGACAGCAGGAGGTGGCCGAGTGGGATGAGAAGCCATGGGGCCTCCCTGGTGCCCGAGGGCCCCAGCACAGCGCTCAGACGCAATAGGTAGGCTGAGACGCTGGTGTCCATCATCAGTTGAACCCAGGAGAACCCCCACCTGAATTCATCTTGCTCTGGTTTAGAAGCTTCCTTGGGTTTAAACAAACTCTTCATGGTTTAAGTGTGTTTTGTCGATGATACTCTTCCTGCTTTCAGAGAGAATGGGAATGGGAGAGAGTGCTCAGGCCCTTGGCGATTTCGGTGGGGCGGTTCCTAGTACAAACCCAGAGGACACGTCAGTGGTGCCTGCCAGCGTCGGAGGGCCTCATTCCCCACTGAGGCTGCCACCCACAGGCCCCACGGGCCCAGGGGTCCCCAGCGCCACTGCCTGGGGGTCCCAGCCCAAGAGAGCAGTTGGGCCTGGGTGGGCTGTCAGCCAGGGTCATGCAGATTTCCATCGGGGTCCCCCTCACAGGACGCCTCAGACTGTGTGTGTGTGAGGGGACGGCTCCTTTGCCTAGACCTGTAGCTTTTCTAAGCAAGAAGGAACAGGCTCCGAAGTCCTCTGATGTGCCCGCAGCTAGATTCTTGGTGGTGGCCAGCCTGAGTTGGAGTCACGGTCACTCCTGCCTCACTGCCCTCTGGAGCAGGCCCCAGCTGTCCTTGTCTCCCAAGTAACTGAGCTTCGGGCATCTCTGGAGGGGTTTTCATGTTTTGCCTTTTTTATCACTTGGGACCTTGGTTTGTGGTCTAGTCCAGCGCTTGGTCTGAAACTACCTGTTTTTCCACCAGCAGGTCATAGAAGTTGTTCAAGGTCAAGGGTATGTTCAAGCTTTACAGAAATAAACACATTTGACTTTGGTGTCAGACACGACAGGTCTCATGCAGGAGCACTTTGTGTTGCTTGTAGCCACAAAGTCCCCATGTCAGACACAACGGGTTCTCATGCTGGAGAGCTTTGCGATGCCACAGTGTCACCATGTGAGACACGACGGGTTCTCATGCTGGAGAGCTTTGCGATGCCTGGCCACTATGTCACCATGTCAGACACAAACGAGTTCTTGTGCAGAAGAGCTTTGCGACACCTGGCCACTATGTCACCATGTGAGACACGACGGGTTCTCGTGCCAGAGAGCTTTGTGATGCCACAGTGTCACCATGTGAGACATGACAGGTTCTCATGCCAGAAAGCTTTGTGATGCCTGTGGCCACGATGTCACCATGTCAGACACGATGGGTTCTCATACCAGAGAGCTTTATGATGCCACAGTGTCACCATGTGAGACACGACGGGTTCTCGTGCTGGAGAGCTTTGCAATGCCACTATGTCACCATGTCAGATATGACGAGTTCTCTTGCAGGAGAGCTTTGCGACGCCTGTGGCCATGATGTCACCATGTGGTTTGCATTTTCATATCCACCTGTTGGAAAGGTCCTCGTTCCCCAAATTTGGGAGCTGGCACACTTTACTGGCAGTGTTGACAAAAAGCCAAGCTCTGTGAAATATTTGAAGAGGTTTATTCTGAGCCAAATGTGAAGACTATGACCTGTGACACAGCCCTGGGAGGTCCTGAGAATAGCTGCCTAAGATTGCTGAGTTACAGCCTGATTTTATACATTTTAGGGGGACAGAAGTTAGAGGCAGAGACGTCAGTCAGTGCATGGAAGGTGCACATTGGTTCAGCCCAGAAAGGTCTGAAAACGAGCTTCTAAGTATAGGTGTGTTACAGGAAAGGGGTCACCATCCAGACCCCAAGAGAGGGTTCTTGGATCTCATGCAAGAAAGAATTCAGGGTGAATCCATAGCATAAAGTGAAAGCAAGTTTATTTAGAAAGTGAAGGAATAAAAGAATGACTACTCCATAGAGCAGCCTCAAGGGCTGCTGGTTGCCCATTTTTATGGTTATTTCTTGGTGATATAATAATCAAAGGGTGGATTCATGCCTCCCCTTTTAAGACCATATAGGGTAACTTCCTGACGTTGCCGTGGCATTTGTAAACTGTCATGGCGCTGGTGGGAGTGTAGTAGTGAGGACGACCAGAGGTCACTCTCATGGCCATCTTGGGTTTGGTGGGTTTTAGCTGACTTCCTTACTGCAACCCATTTTATCAGCAAGGTCTTTATGACCTGTATCCTGTGCTGACCTCATCTTATCCTGTGACTTAATGCCTTAAGTGTCTGGGAATGCAGGCCAGTAGGTCTCAGCCTCATTTTACCCAGCTCCTATTCAAGATGGAGTTGCTCTGGTTCACACACCTCTGACATTTCCCCCATCCCTTTTGTAAGAGAACCTTTAATCCTAAGGGTTGCAGAGGGATGAAGAACCATCTTCTGTAACTTCTTCAGGCTGAATAGGGTCAATGATACCCTTGCCTGTTAAGGTCTCTTCTGTTCAGGGTAGAGAAGAGCTCAGCCAGAAAGCCTTGGAATGGTGAAAGCCATTCATAACTTGAGTTCTGACAAAAGGTGATGTCTGAAAGATTATTGTTTAAGAAAACATTCAGTAAGCTTATCCTGCATTCCTACACAAAGGGTAGAACAGCAGTATAACAGAATAAGCAAAACTATCACAAGTAAACCGAATTAGAAGGCTTTCCATGAACTGAGCAGTTGGTGGAACCAGGCTGACATGGGGTTGTTCGCTGATTCTAATGTGCCCAGAATTAGAATACTGATCCAGATTTTTACATTATCCATCCCTCTTGTTTCTTCTGAGCAGCAGGCAGAGATCACTGGTTGGTTCACAGGAATAAGCAGGGTTAGCCTAAATTGCAGAAACAAACTTAAAAACAACTGATGAAATTAGAATTTAAGAAGTGTGCCATAGTTCTTGAAACTAATTTCTGTAGTTTCCCATTTTCCATTTTTACTAAAGACAAATCATGGTAAGACTGATTTGCTTCATTATACTTGGCCTGATTATTTGTATAAAGTACAGCAAGAATAATTGTTTTTCACATAAGCTCTTTTTAAATTGGCTTTGATGGAAACTCTGTTCCATAGAAGGAATCTCAGATAAGACTTATTTAGAGCCAGGCCCTGCCACGGGTTTGTACCCTCAAATATTTATGAGTTGAATAAATTCCTCTCCTCTTGAGGCCTCAAGATAACTTGGGACTCCTGGACCTGTTAGAAAGTGATATTCTTTACTTACCACAGGTCAGGAACCCCATACAGGGACTGTGAAGACAAAATATGAGGCGTTTCCCCAAGGGGCTTTTATTGGCTTTACAAGTCAAGTGTGATTCCTTAATGCAAAGCATCCCATTCCAGTTAAAGCCTTGGTAAAATAACCAGTTTTTCTAATTGTGTCCTGTTACAAAAGAAATCAGATTTTTATTGTGCTTATGCAAATAACTATATTGCCATAAATTAAGAATACTGACAGTTTCCAAATTCTGAAGAAATCAGAGAAATATGCTCCAAATTTTGTTCACAGGAGTATAGTTTACTCAGGAGTATATTTTACTCAATTGCTAAAAGCTGTAAATAGCTCAAAAGAAAAGTTTCCTTGATTCTGAAAAACAAAACAAAGGATCAGCAACATTTTAAGTAAAGTTAAAAACATTACTTCAGTTTTTTATTGGTTCGGTTAATTTAGTTAACGCCTGTTTTGCTTGATATTCATTAACATTTCAGCTTTCTATGAGAGTTCTGAAAGTTTTTTCTCTCTTCTAATATCACAATTTCCAAAGTTATTAAAAACCTGCATTTAAGACTACCTGTTAGAGCTCTATAGTTGGTTGTAAACCACCTTCTAAAAAGGATTACAACAAGACAATTGTCTGTGGATAACAAAATGTTTTAGGGCAGCCACAATCAAAAACATGAAATTTGGTTGCCTTCTTGGCATACAATGATTTTATGTAACAATTATAATTATTAATAACATACACTAAATCACATTAGAATTATAGGATTTTCCCATATTTTTGAAACATATACCAATAACACATTTATATAAATATAGCCCAAAGAAAACCAAACACCAGTTCACATTTGATAATGCTTCCTGAGTGGTTTTTGTACCAAATAAGCCAAATGTCACTGTTGCATTAGTGCACCATTGATGTCAAACCCAATTAATTCTTAATGAAATCTTATAGACAAATATCTTCAATGTTAATCAGTTTGGCCATAAGGTAAGATTCTCATAAGCCTTTGATAACTTACCTTTACACATTTTTATTAAAGAGCAGATCATAGGGAGGTTTTTGCTCTAAGAAAAAACCTGTTGTGCTTTTATTCCAATGTTCAGTTTACAGAAAAACTGAATAATACTGCTTTAACTTTAGCCAATTTGTTCAGACACAGAATTTTTTTACAAGATTAACTTTTCACAAGCCTTCCACAACTTGCTTAAAGCTTCAGCTTGATTCTAATTTAAAATAATCCTTTTTCTTTTTCTTTTTTTTTTTTTTTTGAGATAGAGTCTTGCTCTGTCACCCAGGCTGGAGTGCAGTGGCGTGATCTTGGCTCACTGCAAGCTCCGCCTCCTGGGTTCACGGCTTTCTTCTGCCTCAGCCTCGCAAGTAGCTGGGACTACAGGCTCCCGCCACCACGTCCGACTAATTTTTTTTGTATTTTTAGTAGAGACGGGGTTTCACCATGTTAGCCAGGATGGTCTTGATCTCCTGACCTCGTGATCCACCCACCTCAGCCTCCCAAAGTGCTGGGATTACAGGCGTTAGCCACCATGCCCGGCCTAAAACAATCTCTTAACCCTTTCATCTAGGTAAGAAAAATTCACATTCTCATGTCTTCTTATAATCTTTTAACAAAAGACACATTTCACTTTTCTTACACATCTTGCACTTAAAACTTTTTTTAGCAGTCTTAATTACATGTTACAATGTTAATTCTTAGTGACTTACTTTTGGTGAAAACCTTGGTAAGTTGGGGATTCTAATTGTGTACCAGGTGTGGAAGTTAGCCTAGGACATGCCAGGCAGAAGTGCAGATAAAGGCTGACTCCAGCATAGCTAGGGGCATGGCTAACTCCACATGTCCCTGGCCTTATCTGGAATCTAATGCTCCAGAGTAGGAAACTGAATAAATTTTAAAAGTCAAAGAAGCAGTTTATGACCTTAAAGCATTTAGCAAACTTAATATCTGACCTGCATAATTTAGACCACATGTTTACTTGTTTGAAGATATTTTCATTTTACCAATAATCTTTAAAAATCCTTATTTCCCAAAGATTACTTAAGTCATATGAACTAAAAGGTATTACACTTTTTACTTTTCTGACAAAATATTTAAGCACTTATTTTTAAACCAATTAAAGCTCTTTCATATATAAACATCACACACATAATACATATAAATACATAGGAGATAACTTATTTTCCAAGCCAGGAATTGAACCCTGAACCTGGGCCACCATTGTGAAAAGAGAAAGCATGGCCGTGTGGTTACAAGGTCAAGCTCCCAAGAACATAGAAGACAAGAAGGAAACCTCATCCAGTTTTTTCAGGGACCTGCAGCAATGTTTGTAACTGACCGGTTTGCTGAGCTGTCTTGAAAAGCAAGCTTACAGGTATCCTAAGTCCATGCTCTATCTCAAGGCACTCCTCTTTATGACAGAACAATACAGAAAGATGCGCAAATCACACCAGACCTGGTTGGCTACAGCTGAAGACTAGCCTCACAAATCCTTTATTCCATTTATCAAAACTTTACAGGAGATAAACAATTATTTTTACAATTTATTCAACCAGTTTGCACAGAGAGAGAAAAGCATTGCCTGAGGCAGCATGGGGAACGCGAGGCGCTCAGGGAGGTCAGAGAAAGACCTATCCATTGCAGCCGCACTGAAAAGTTCCGGTGGCTGCTTGTCGGTCATGAAGGGATCTTTTCCACAGTCCCATCAGCTCTCAAGTTTCCCCGTTTAGGGAGGAAAAAACTCCCCAAGTCCCACAATCCTGTACGTGCCTAATTCTGTCACTCACAGCCATCAGCAAAGAGTGCAAGGCAGATTAATCCAAAGAGAATAGCAGTTAACATCCCGTAGTGCCAAACCTGTTCTTAGCCAGAAGGGACTTTACCTAGAGGGACCTTACTGAGAGGGGCCTCTAACCCAGGGTTGGTCAGGCGTCCTTACCTTTTCTTAAGAGGCCCCTCTAACCCACTGTGTTTTAGGAGAGACTCTAAGTCCCCCAAGTTGGGCCTCTAACCCAATCCCATCCTTTACCCAGGTACCCCACCACTTATTCAAAGTCCGCCAATCAGTGGTGCAGTCTACTTCTTTTGGATCGAGAGGTCTCCTCAGTATCATCCCTTCCATGATTCACCAGAAAGATGTTACCAGACCCCACCACTTACCCAAAGTTACCCTTTGGGTCAAGGGTTTCCACACTATGGTTCCTTCCATGGTCACCAGAAAGATGTTACAGGAAAGGGCTCCCAGTTCAGACCCCAAGAGAGGGTTCTTGGATCTCACGCAAGAAAGAATGCAGTGCCAGTTCATAAAGTGAGAGCAAGTTTATTAAGAAAGTAAAGGAACAAAAGATTGGTTACCCCTAGACGAAGCAGCCCTGAGGGCTGCTGATTGCCCATTTTTGTGGTTATTTCTTGATATGCTAATCAGGGTGTAGATTATTTATGCCGCCCCTTTTTAGACCATATAGGGTGGCATCCTGATGTTGCCGTGGCATCTGTAAACTGTCATGGCACTGGTGGGAGTGTAGCAGTGAGGAGGGCCAGAGGTTACTCTTGTTGCCATTTTGGTTTGGGTGGGATTCAGCCAGCTTCCTTATTGCAGCCTGTTTTATCAGCAAGGTCTTTCTGACCTGTATCTTGTGCTGGCCTCCTATCTCATCCTGTGACTTAGACTACCTAACCATCTGGGAATGCAGCCCAGTAGGTCTCAGCCTTGTTTTACCCAGCTCATATTCTAGATGGAGTTTCTCTGGTTCACACGTCTCTGACAGGTAGATTCAAAAATTTCCTGATTGGCAATGGGTTGAAAGAGGTAAGCTTTGTCTAAAGAGTTGAACTCAGCTTGAGTTAAGGTGGGGGGAGGATGATTGTGGAAGCCAAGGTTTTTGTCATGTTGATGAAGCCTCCAGATAGCAGGCTTCAGAGAGAATAGATGTGTTTGTCTCTTACAGGACCTTAAAAGGTGTCAGACTCTCCAGAAAAAGCCTAATAAGGGAAGCAGATTCTCTGCAGAAAGCAAATTTCCCCCACGAGAGACAGCTTTGCAAGGGCCATTTCAAAATATGTCAAGGAAATATATTTTGGGGTAAAATACTTTGATTTCCTTCAGGGCTATTATCTGTCATGTGATGCCACACTGGAGTCCGGTTGAACTGGGTATCTTATTGCTACAAAGAGTCTGTTTTGTCAGTCTAGGATCTCTGTTGTCATTTTAATGTTGGTCATTTGTGTCTAAATTCCAAAGGGGGGGTGGGTATAATGAGGCTTCCCCAACCCTCCTTCCTATTCATGGCCTGAACTTGGTTTTCAGGTATCTTTGGGTCCCCTTGGCTGAAAGGGGATCCACTCAGTCGGCTGGGGGACTTAGAACTTTAGTTTTGGTTTACAGCAGGATTTGATGGGCATGCATACTAATTAATGTGAAAGTGTTGTCTGTGGGCAGCGGAGGGCTTGGGCCGTGTCCAGGCCACACACTGCAAGGGTGCAGCCCCCACACATGGTCCCTGCTCCCAAAGCTGTTGCCCCCACTGCAAGAGTGGGTTAGGTTAAGGTGTAGCCATGACATTCTAGAAACTACATTTTTTTGTGATGGTCATTTTGAAAATAAAACATTTGAAAACATTGCACAGGAAAAACTTGAATAATTGGAATAAAAATGTTCAGTTTAATGTCATCGCTTTCTGCCACTCGCTTTCTGATTGTAAAACTAACGTGATTGTTAGGTGCTATTTTGGTAATGTAGAAAAGTTTAAAGATGAAAATAGATATCACTTATAACTCCACATGGAGAAATGGTTGCCCCGCCGATTTAATTGATTTACTTTTGGGCCCAGAATTTGATTCATTGTACCCCTTGGTTCATGCCCGTGATGCTCTACTCAGCACTGAAGCCGGAAGCCGGACATTGACAGTGACTTGCCCCTGCCCCAAAGTCCTTCCTGCACCCCCTCGAGGGCCCCCGTCTCCTGGCCCTGGTGTCTGCTTTCCTCTCAGCTGCCGGGAACGTGTTAGTGTGCACTGTTCTCCTTTCCCTCACCTGCTGGTATCATGTTAGCGTGCACCGTTCTGCACACTTCCTTCCACCCACAGGCCGGGATCATGTTAGCATGCACCGTTCTGCTCACTTCCTTCCACCCACAGGCCGGGATCGTGTTAGCGTGCGCCATTCTGCTCACTTCCTTCCACTCACGGGCCGGGATTGTGTTAGTGTGCACCGTTCTGCTCACTTCCTTCCACTCACAGGCCAGGATCGTGTTAGGGTGTGCACCGTTCTGCTCACTTCCTTCCACTCACAGGCCAGGATCGTGTTAGGGTGCGCCGTTCTGCTCACTTTCTTCCACCCACAGGCCGGGATCGTGTTAGTGTGCACCGTTCTGCTCACTTCCTTCCTCTCACAGGCCGGGATCGTGTTAGCATGCGCCGTTCTGCTCACTTCCTTCCACTTACCTGTCGGGATCGTGTTAGCGTGCACCATTCTGCTCACTTCCTTCCACCCACAGGCCGGGATCGTGTTAGCATGCACCGTTCTGCTCACTTCCTTCCACCCACAGGCCGGGATCGTGTTAGCGTGCACCATTCTGCTCACTTCCTTCCACCCACAGGCCAGGATCGTGTTAGGGTGCGCCGTTCTGCTCACTTTCTTCCACCCACAGGCCGGGATCGTGTTAGTGTGCACCGTTCTGCTCACTTCCTTCCTCTCACAGGCCGGGATCGTGTTAGCGTGCGCCGTTCTGCTCACTTCCTTCCACCCACAGGCCGGGATCGTGTTAGCGTGCACCATTCTGCTCACTTCCTTCCACCCACAGGCCGGGATCGTGTTAATGTGCACTGTTCTGCTCACTTCCTTCCACCCACATGCCGGGATCGTGTTAGCGTGCGCCGTTCTGCACACTTCTTCCTCTCACCTGCTGGGATCATGTTAGCGTGCACCGTTCTGCTCATGCCCACTTTCTTCCTCTGTGTACGTGTGTGTGGTTTTCGTATCAGAAGTGGGTCGTACTCTGTGGACATCTTTTTCCACTTAAAGTCATGTCACAGCCATTTTCCCAGTCCAGTAACATGAATGTACAAGATTAGCAAACTTCCTCCTAGAGATGGAGAGTTCAAGGCTTCTGCTCCGTGGCAGCCATCCGTGCGCATGCATCACGGTAGGTGGGTTGGTCCCAGTGGCTTTGCTGAGACACGCTCTGCACAGGGGAGGTTTCTGAAACCGCCAGGGTGGGAGGCAGTGAGGCGGGTGGAGCAACAAGTGGGAACGAAGGAGCAGAGTCTAGGGCAAGCTCCTGGGTGGACAGCAGCTGCACTATCTGTTGGATGTGGGACTTCCCTCATTGATGAAATGAATAAGAGAATCTTCCCCATCCTGCTGTTGTTGGTGTTAAAACGGGTTAATGCATGAAAGCAACAGAGCCCGGCCTGCAGACAGTGCTTGGTAAGTCTCCTCTTCCCAGCATGTTCAGCAGGAAGCCCTCATTCCCTCTAGAATGTAGAAGTCTTGCCAGCAGTGGCGTGTTTGTTCTCTGCCTGTTACCGACCTGACGGGAACATAAAATTGGTGTCTTCTGTATAGATTTCCTTCTTATTGCCCCTCCTGTGGCTGAACATGCCTTCCCCTATGCTTGAAGTCTGTTCATATTTGTTCTGCTGTGGTAACTGCCCATTCTTATTCTCTATCTAATAAAGCATTTCGTTTTGAAAATATTTTGTTGGCTTGTAAAATATTTGTACCTATTAAGCACAGCAAACCTGTAACATATTCACTGTAAATCATTATTCCTCAGGCATCATTTGCCATTTAACTGTATTTTTTTTCTTTTTGATGTAACCTGCTAAAGTTTACATTTTTAAATCAGAAATACTTGCACATTTTAAAACGAAGACTCTTATGCTCTAGCCTTTGAGATCATGCTTGGAAAGTCCTTTCCCACACCAAAATTATTTACATTTTCATCTCTTTTTCTCTGAGTACGTTTCCGTGTTTAATTGACTGGGAATGTATTTCGAGATGTGATGTGAGACAAGGATCTGAAATGCTTCGCCCACTGAATCATGCACTGACCGAAACGCCACCTGTATGAGTGCTAAAATCATTGTTGCTGGACCTCTGTCTGCACTGTTTAAATTTACTGTTGTTTCTCACATCAGCTTCTGTTGTTTTCATGGTTGTAGTTCTCATACTTTTAATATCTGTTGGAGCAAATAAAGCCTCATTTCTCATCTTTCCCAAAAATGTCTTATGTATGTGAACTTTGGTGTTATTTGTCAAGTCTGAGCATTCTCCCACCCCCATATTAAAGAATGTTCTCTGGAGTTTGTCTGGAGGTTTTGTTTAACTTTTAGATTCACATCAGGAGAGTCTGTATCTTCATGGTAAGTGGTCTTCCCATCTAAGACTATTTCTTCAAGCTGTTTTTGATAAAAAGCTGTGTGGTTTTTGTCTGTTTATTTTGGTCACCTTATTGAACCCTTATTTTTATTATTACGGTTTTTCATGGATTCTCTTTGATTTTCCTTCTCTATCATTGGCAAATAGTGATGGTTTACCCTTACCCTTCTGATATGGCTTGGCCGTGTCCCCACCCAAATCTCCTCTTGAACTGGAGTTCCCATAGTCCCCACGAGTCATGGAAGGCACCTGGTGGGAGGTAATTGAATCATGGGGTAGTTACCTCCATGCTGTTCTTGTGATAGTGAATGAGTTCTCATGAGATCTGATGTTTTTATAAGGGACGTTCCTCCCTTTAATCGGCACTTCTCCTTCCTGCCATCATGTGGAAAAGGACGTGTTTGCTTCCCCTTCCACCATGATTGTAAGTTTCCTGAGGCCTCCCCAGCCATGCTAAACTGTGAGTCAATTAAACCTCTTTCCTTTATAAACTACCCGGTCTTGGGCAGTTCTTTATACCAGTGTGAGTGAGAACGGACTAATACACCTTCCAAAACTTTTACCCGTCATTTAACTTTCCCATCTAATGACATCTGCTGGCCCTGCCGGAACAATCTTCCACACCGTGCTGGGGCACCATTGCCTGGTGTCTGCCATTATGGGAATGCCTTCAGCCTTCACATTAGTTTGATGCTGTGTGGAGGGTGGACTGCAAAGACAGTCTTGCTTGGCAGTGGACACAAGTGTGTGTCCGTGACTGTGCCCGCGGCCAGAAATCTCTGTGACTCACCAAGGGAGATGCCTGCAGAAAGAGAGAAGTTTCTCATCCTGAGCATAAACACAGAGTGAGCTTCCTGAGGCTACACGGAACCAGCTGGGATCCATGCATGCAGAGACATCTCAAAACCACAGGCGGATGAAGCAGATAAAAATCAGCCAGACCCCATCATCTGTGAAAGCCCAGAAATATCTTGGGGTTGAGGTCTTTGCAGCTGTCGTCACTAAGGATCTTGATGGTGGCAGAGGCGTGGGAACGCTTTCATTTTAGGATGTGTAGTTGACATGGAGCAGCCACTTGGAAGCTTGGTTTGGATACACTTCTGACGGCTCAGCCCAAGCGTGAATCACGTTCCCCCATCATTGTGTATCCACCCCGCCCTCCAGGTTTCAGGTGGTTCCAGTCCCTGGGCTGCCGGCCAGCAGGGAGTGTCCATCTGACCAGTGTTTAGCGAGCACCTAGCTACACATAGCACTGTGTGGGGACAGCATGTGCCATAGGAGCACCTCATCACAAGAAGCTGCCTTCCTGCTTGATGTTGTTCATGTGGGCCTTTTACTAAGACACTTCCCAGGCTTTTCATGGGTCCTATAGGGCCGTGGCCCCATCTGAAGCATGTCCCAGCCATGGATCCCCTGGAAGTCAGGGGGTCTTGGCTTCCCTCCTTATGTGGTGGACCCTTTGGGCTTCCTGTCCAACTTCCAACCCTTCCTTCTCACTAACAGAACCCCAGTTCTGTCCAGATTTCTCCCTGGATGTGGACAGCCCCAAGCCTTGGGAAGCTGCCCTGCCCCAGCACTGGCTCACCTTGGCTGAAGTGCCCCAGCACCTTCCATCCCCTTGGCCCCAGGGACTGGCTCAGTGATGAGGCCGAGCCCAAGGGTCCTGTTGGGTTCAGTCTTAAAGACTGGCTGGGGACGTTGGGACAGAAGTGGCTTCTTGCTTCTGGGGGACATTGCCATGGCCACTGAGGAGCTTCAGGTGGCCTTAGCCATGTTGCCACCATGATAAGGCCAAAGCCACCCTACGGAGTGGGGCATGCCATGGGAATCACGGACCACAGTGGAAGCACAACTACAGGCCATGGCTGCAGGAGGACAGGGCCCTGGATGGATGACGGCTCTTCCCTCTCTGGCTTGCAGTTCTCCTGCAGAATTGACCGAATGCAACACCCTGGAAAAAGGAGGAAATGACCCGAACAGCCCAGGGTGTGGCCTTGGTCCTCCCAGATGGGATACTCTGCAATGCATCTGCTCGGTGAGCCCAGTGGTACCCAGGCTACAAAAACCAGGGCAGAGCACTTTTGGGTCCCTCTGCGGTGCAAGGTGGGCATGCACAGATGTGACTCTGTCCACCCTGGGTGGCTCTCCTGAGCCCTGGGGCCATGGCTGGAGTGGAGCCCAGGCTTCTATTTGGAGCTGCTGCCTGCCTGTGAGCATCCTGTCTCTCTGGACCAGACCGAGGAACCTTGGGGTTGTCCTTCCTGGTGTGGGAGCCACCTCCTAATTGCTCGAGGCAGCTGGGCTGGGTACGACAGGCTCCCTGCATGGAGCCCCAGCATTGGCCACAGTGGGGACTGCTTGGCCCCACAGGCACCTGCGGAGGAGCCCAGCTGGGTGGCTCCCCTGTGGCCCTGCCGGAGCCTCTACTCTCCATGTGAAGAGGGGAAGACGCGCTCGGTCTCTGGCCTGAGCGGGCCTGTGCCGCGTGTGCTGTGCCGTGGTTCCCGGCACTCTCGCCTTTGCATTCCCCTCTGGGGCCACTTGCTGTCATGCCGCTTACATTAGAGGGTTTTTCTTGGCCTGTGGGCTTTGATCCTAAATCTGGGAGGTCAGGGCCGCTCTGCATGAGAACCCAGAACCCGGTGTTCCTGTGGCTTCCGGGAAGGCTCCACCCACCTGCACCCATTGAAGTGCAAGGACTGACCTCAGCGCATTTCCATCCCGCCAGCCTGTCCAGCAGCCACCCAGGAAGGGACTTGGTTTGCTTTGCGATGCTTGGAGGAGGATGTCCCCAGCTCCACAGTGGTCAGTGGGAGCCCCGTGTTGTGTCGTGAAGGGAAAATGTGCAATGACTTGTGAAAGGACCTTCCTCCCTTCACCTCCTCCATTTACACCCAGGCCTAGGAGACAGACGAGGAGGTTTGCTCGGTCCCTGGGGGCTCTGTGCCCAGCCACTGCACTGAGTTGGGAGCAAGTTTTGCCTAACCTTTTATGTGGTTCACAAGCTCCATCTGAAACCTTTCAAGCAAGGAGGCCCACATTGTGCTAAACTGTTTGCTTTGCAAGAGAAAACACACATCTAGTCTTACAGGGCGGAGCACTCGGGGAATGAAAACAACCCAAGAACAGCTGCCCACGCGTCCTCCCTGGGTGTTTGTTCTTAGATGCGTTATTTGTTTGCCAAAAATTCTTGACATCTCTTGAATTGTTTTTTAATTTGCTGCAGAGCAAGGCTTCTAAAAACAAAATAATTGTTTAGGAACATTTGCCTGCGTCGTCATCCTTAAAGACCCTGGTGGATGTCTTTTCTGCCAGCCTTTGGGACGTGGCACAGGAGCGTAGTAAGCAGACTTGGGAGTTAGGCCCAGGTTCAAATCCTAACTTTGTCATTTGCTGTGAAATGGCACGTTGGGAACGTTTCTCAACCTTTCCAAATTGGTTTCCTCCTTTGTAAAGGTTGTAGAACTACCTGCCTTCCAGAGTCGTAAGCATCGGTGGAGATAATATATGTGAACGTCTCTAAGAGTCCTGAGCACACAAAGAGGCTGTGGCCAGACTGGACCCTAGGAGCTGGGCCCAGGAATCTGTGCTTCTTCCTGTACTCTTAGACCGTTCTGATGGCCACGGTCTCAGGACCTCTGCCTATTCACTGGGCCTGAATTCTGAGGAGGAAAGGGGGGCGGTCAGTGTCCCTGGGGGCAGGGGAGGGGCCATCCGTGCACTGGGGAAACTGCTGAGGTGAGGACAACAGTCCCGCCCTGTGTTCTCTGTGCCCTTGCCCATGTGTGCCCAGACCGGCTTTGCTCTCTGCTTCCGGTTCTCCCTCCTCAGCGTGGGGCTCTCAGGATCTAGGGTGGCCGCAGTGTGAGCTCTGGGCGGGCCCTTGTCTGTGAATTCTGGTCCTGCACAGAAGGCCTGGCCTCTGTGGAGCCTGGACTTTGTATCTGTGTGAGCACCACCCCCACACCCGGCCATCTAGGCCTTCCCAACCCAGGATGGCTGGGGGGACGCGTCCCATCTGTGCCGTCCCCGCTCTTCCCCACATCCCTGACCAGCAGCCTCTGCGTGGATGTGAATGTCGTATAGGCAGCAAGACTTGAGTTCCCCCTGGCGTCAGGGTCACAGGAGCCCGTCACCCCCCTGCCCAGCTGTGGCCTGTTCTCCAGAAGGAATCACTTGATGTGCCTCTGTCACCATTGGCTGCAGCAGCCCCAGCCCTCAGGACAGCACTGACTGGCGCCTGGCCACTCCTCTCAGTGGCCTGGAAGCTTGCGGAGCCCAGGGCCCAGGTCTGGAGGGTCCCTGTGTCCAGCTCCCAGCACAGGGCCACACACAGACACCGGGAAAGCGCTCAGCAAGCCCTGGAGTGGGATGGCGGAATGATGAACAAGTGAAGTGAGTGAATGAAGAAGTGAGTTAATGAATTAAAGGAATGAATTGGGCAGGTCTAGATGGTGCAGTGAGAAGGGGCCCATGCTGGCCACTGCGCCAGTGCTGCACTTCCAGGCGTGACCTCGCCACTCCAGCCAGTGGGTCGCTGCCCTCCCCACAGGAGATGCGGGCTCTGCTGTCCCCCAACTATGGGCTGTGCATGAGGGGCCGGCTCCCCTCTGTCCCCCTGACCGGGGACGGATGTCTCCTTGCCGTGCCCCTCGCAGGACCCATCTGTGAGGTGCTCAGCCGAGGTCAGTGGTGAGCGGAGGAGCTTGGATGAAGCCAGCTCTACACCAGGCAGGACATGTGAGCAGCCACAGAAATCCTGCTGCAGGCTGCCATGGCTAGATGGAGTCTGCCAACCCGGGAAAAGTCCATTCTTCCTCTTGCAATATCGTTGCAGTTCAAATGCTTTAAAAACCATCACCAGGAAAAAAAATATAAAAAAGCAAGAAGCTGCGGCTGCGTTCCAGTCCTGTTAAATGAACAAATGCTCTTTCCAGAGATCCTCACTTGCCAGTTACAGTAACCGAGGCGTTTCTAAGGTACGCATTTCTATTCCTATGTAGGAACCCTGCATAAAATAACAGAGCACCAAAGAAAGACTCTGAAACCGCCAAGGGAAGCCAGCCCGCTGCCCTCAGCCTCTGGCGCTCTGCATGGGATCCTGGCCTCTGGGTGAAATGTGCTAGAGCTGGGCTTCAGAAACGCAGGCAGGTTCCTCCTGGCCCCTGCAGAAGTGAGGTCAGCATGCAAGAAGCCACTCCAGGGAGGAGATGACCCTCTGCCTCTCCTGAGGGACAGGAGTTTGGCAACAAAGACCTTGAAGGTCCCGGGTCTTCCTTTGCAAACACAACGCTGTGGGAGTCCTGACTCCTTACGTCCTTCCCTGGAGTGATGACCACACAAGGTGTTACAGGCTGAATTGCATCCCCCTACAATTTGTATGTTGACGCCCTAACCTCCAGGACCTCAGAATGGGACTGTGTTTGGAGACAGGGTGTTTTTGTTTTTTTTTTTCCTTTGAGACAGTCTCGCTCTGTCGCCCAGGCTGAAGTGCAATGGCACGATCTCGGCTCACTGCAACCTCTCCCTCCTAGGTTCAAGCGATTCTCCTGCCTCAGCCTCCCAAGTAGCTGGGACTATAGGCACATGTCACCACACCCCGCTAATTTTTTTTTTGTATTTTCAGTAGGGATTGGGGTTTCACCTTGTTAGCCAGCATGGTCTCGATCTCCTGACCTCGTGATCCACCCGCCTCTGCCTCCCAAAGTGCTGGGATTATAGGCGTGAGCCACCACTCCTGGCCGAGACCGGGCTTTTTAAGAGGTGATTAGGCTGGGCGCGGTGGCTCATGCCAGTCATCCCAGCACTTTGGGAGGCCGAGGTGGGTGGATCACCTGAGGTCGGGAGTTTGTGACCAGCCTGACCAACATGGAGAAACCCCGTCTCTACTAAAAATACAAAATTAGCCGGGAGTGGTGACACATGCCTGTAATCCCAGCTACTCGGGAGGCTGAGGCAGGAGGATCACTTGAACCTGGGACGCAGAGGTTGTAGTGAGCTGAGATTGTGCCATTGCACTCCAGCCTGGGCAACAAGAGCGAAACTCCGTGTCAAAATAATAAAAATAAAAAAGTGATTAAGGTAAAGTGAGGTCATCAGAGTGGGCTCTAATCCAGTCTGACTGGTATCCTTATAACAGATGAGGACACGGACACACACAGAGGGATGACCAGGTGAGGCACGGACAGAAGGCGGCATCTGCAAGCCAGGGAGAGAGGCCTCAGGAGAAACCAACCCTGCTGACGCCTTGATCTCAGACTGTCAGGCCCCCAGAGGTGTGAGAAAATAAGTGTCTGTTGTTCCAGCCCCCAGTCTGTAGAACCCCACTATGGCAGCCCCGGCAGACTGATAAACATTCATTCCCTGTGGGATTTTTGTGAGCCCAGCCAGGGACCAGATGATTATTTTATTTTATTTTACTTTATTTTATTTTATTTTTTTATTTTTGAGACAGGGTCTCGCTCTGTCACCCAGGCTGGAGTGCAGTGGCGTGAGCTCAGCTCACCACAACCTCTGCCTCCCAGGCTCAAGTGATTTCTCCTGCCTCAGCCTCCTGAGTGACTGGGAATACAGGTG
Source organism: Mandrillus leucophaeus (assembly GCF_000951045.1). NCBI lineage: Eukaryota > Metazoa > Chordata > Mammalia > Primates > Cercopithecidae > Mandrillus > Mandrillus leucophaeus. Next base: position 3,256,727 of record NW_012107363.1, on the reverse strand, counting down.
CCCGCCACCATACCCAGCCAATTTTTGTATTTTTTAGTAGAGATGGGGTTTCACCATGTTGGCCAGGCTGGTCTTGAACTCCTGACCTCAAACGATCCACCCACCTCGCCCTCCCAAAATGCTGGGATTACAGGCGTCAACCACCACACCCAGCTGATTCCACCCATTTTAGATGATAAGGAAACTGAGGCAGAGAGAGGCTCAGTGGCTCATCTGAGGTCCCTCTGACAGTGGGGCACACCACACCCTGGGGCCAGGCTTCAACTTCTGGTCTAGGCTGTCACCTCCCAGAGGAAAAAATCACACGGTTCAGGGCTGCTGGATGATACAGGATGTTCAAGGGAAGCTGTGAGGAGGCACGTGCAAGGCTGGGAGGACCAGGGTACAGTTGGGGCCTGATGCAGAAGCCAGTGAGCTGCCATCTCACTTCCTCTTCCACCAGCCCTCCAGCCTCCAGAGCCCATCCTCCAGGGAGGACGTGCGCCACAGGAGGTCAGGAGCTGGGATGCAAACTCAAGTTCACTGGGCTCCAAAATGCACTTGGCGGTCACTGGAGAGACACTGCAAGCAATTTATGACTTACAGGGTCATCCGTGCACATTATCTGATGCCATCACCTCACGCCCGTCACAAGGTCCAGATGAGCCGTGTTTTCCAGATGAGGGGACTGATTTCCAGAGAGCTCAAGTGACCAGCCTGTAGCCCCTGAGTGAGGGAGAAGAGGCGCCCTTGCTGACTCTGCCCTGGTCTCTGCCCCAAATGAGGAGCTCCCACGGGACTGGGCACTGGGCACTGGGCACTGGGCACTGGGTGTGGGGTAGGGGCCCTTCCAGTGCTGACACTGTATGCATCAGAAGGAGGTGCTGCACCCCCCACCCACCCCCACCATGTGCTACAGAGAACCAGAGGCACGGGGCATGGAGATGACTCAGTGCTGTGGGCTCTGGATGTTCTGCAGCAAACTCCTCCTTCTAGAAGTTTCCTTCCTTCTGCCCTCGCTTCTGAGATGGGGCTGAGTCCATGGAGGTGCACAGGGAATTGACACCCAGTGTTAGAACCCAGTTGGGTGATTCTTTCTGATTCCGAGTAGTTGGGGCAGGCAGGGTTTTAAAGCCTCAATCTAAGGAGCATGTCAAGGAACAGACTCAAGGTGGGCTTGGGGCGGTCCACCCTCACCAGGACCCGTGGAGAAACAGGTAGCAGCTGGCGGCTCAGACCTCCCTCAGCTCCCTCACTGGGGTGTGCTCTCTGGCTCTGCAGTGAGGTGAGCCTACCCTCACCCTAACCCTCACCCTAACCCTCACCCTAACCCTAACCTTAACACTAACCCTAACCCTAACCATCACAGAAAGTGCACAGGGAGGAAAGGCAGAGGCTTGCGGCTCTGGTGGCATCTCTGTAGGGCCCTTGGTTTTAGGCCCTGCCTCAGTTCCCCTGTCTGCAGCCACAATGACGAGGAGGATAACAGCTCTGGGGATGCTGCTTCTGACCCCCAGTGCGGGCCTCCCACCCCAGGACTGCCTGGCCCATCTAGGAGTTCAGGGAGCCGAGATGACACTACTCAGGAAGCTGTGACACCATCCCAGCCTAGGGAACAGGAGCCCTTTGTGGGGACAGCACGAGGCCAGCGCGGCTCCCTGCCCCGCAGCTGGCCTCAGCCCTGTCTGGTCTGTGTTTGCTCACCGTCTTCCTGAAGGCAGGCTGGAGAAGCGTCCCCGGGCCGGCCGCCGGGCAGTGATTTCGTTTCCTTGATGTGTTCCAAGACCAGGCTGGTTTCCACAAACTCCAGCCCCCACCTGGGCTCCGCACTTGCCTGACCTGACCTTGAAACTCTAGGATAATGAGCTTCAGAGGCATGAGAAGCTGTGATGGCTGCTGTCCAGCAGGGCCAGCCTTCCAGTCCCTCCCTGCCTCCCTCACCCTCCCAGACTCCGCCCCAACTTCTCCCAGCCCCTTCCCCCATTTAACCCAGTGTTCACCCCTCATCCCTCCTGACCCTCCCCCAGATCTACCCAGTCCCCCTCCCATCCCTGCAGCCCTTCCCACCATCTCCATCTAGTGCTCCCATCCCTTCTGGTTCCACCCTGACATATACCCAGAGCATCCCCACATACACCCCAGCTCGTCGCCTGGACACACCCAGTGGCTTTCCCGCCTCCATCCAGCCCCTTTCGCAATAAGCCATTTATCCAGCAAATACCTACTAAGTGCTATGTGTTGGGCTCTGAACAAGTGAGTAATTGGGGGTGGTACATGGTACACTGTGTTTGAACTCCCCAGCAGAGGGCCAGCCTCCGGAGGCACAGGTTACGAAGGCTCCTCACCTCCCGCTGCCTGGCTCTCAGGAGGCAGGGGAACCCAAGGCAGTATGCCAAGAGAGGTGGCACCTAAGAGGGCCTTTGGAAATCTTCCGGCTCTCCCACGGTTTTGTATGTGGGGAAACTGAGGCCCAGAAAGAGCCAGGAATGTGCCTCCCCTCATACAGCAAGGACCTGGGCCCCGGCCCTGCATCCACTGCCCCCTGCCAACGAGAGGGTTCTGATGACAAGTGTACTCGGCCACACACCAGAGCAAAGTCCAGGGCCAGCAGGCGAGGCAGCACGCGTGTCACAGCGGGACGTGTCAGGACTGTCCTCTAAACAATGATCCCAAACACGCCAGCCAGCCCGAGCGGCGCCGGCCATGGGCGCGTGGGAGCAGGGCTGTGTGGGAGCAGAGCTGTGCAGCTGTGCTCTGGGTTTGCCGCCCTGTCCTGGGTGTGCAGGGTGGACGCAGAGGTCGAAGGCGGTTAAAGGGGCATAGGAAGAAGCCGGCTCCCTTCAGGGAGGGACGGGGAAGCTCAGCAAGGCAGGGGCACTTCAGAAGGGAAAAGACGCACAAAAAGGGCCCTGTGACCTTCAGCCAGGGGTATATGTCCTGCTGAGCGGAGGCCTCAGGGAGCTTCTTGCACCCAACAAGACATCCGCAGGGCGTCCACCTGCCCAGGACACCTGTGAATGTTGAGTAGATCTTGCCAGTCTTCCAAAGCACTCATTCCAGTTCCCACTCCCAGCAGCTGCATCCACCCCAGCTCCCCTGCCCTAGGATCTCACCGCCACCTGGTATGTTCCAGCCGCTTCACTTCGTCCTTTCTGGTGGGCGCGCAGGAGGATCTCGAGGGGTTTTAATTTGCATGCCCTGATGGCTGACAGAGCCGAGCATCTTCCCAAGTTGACTGGCTGTGGGACACTTTCCTTTGTGAGATGCCTGCCCAACTCCTTTGCCCGCTTTTCTGTTTGAAATCAAGGTGATTTGGTTCCACGGCCCATGCCTCTTTCCTGCCCAGGCTGATGCCACCTCTGCAAAGAGGGACTCAGCCCATTTGTGTTCTGTCCACCTAAGGATTGTAAGATGGAGCCTTGAACCCCTGAAGCCCCTGGGGCAGGACGTGGAGGAGTGATTCCAACTCAAGGCAAATCATGCTTGGGCACTCATCCCTCCACGGCCAGGCTGCCTTGGGAGGCCTTGCCTAGTTCCCGCCTGACTCCACCTCCATCCCTGCCTGGCCAGGCCCCGGGGGATGAGGCTGTGTCCTCCCTGGGACCCCCAGCTGCTGGCCCAGCCCGTGTGGTGGGAACAGCACCACCATGCATTAAGGGGCCTGAGTCCTCCTCTCTGCTGTGGAGCCTTGGGTGACCATCTCCCTCTGTGCCTCATTTTCTCTATCTGCTTAGGGCATTGGAACGCAAAGGCCTTTGGTTTTTTCCTTCTAGCTGAGGTCGTTTCTCTCTGTGAAGGTTTCTTTATAAAATCATAAACAAAATAAATATTTCATGTAAAATGTTAAAATCAAGGAAAGAATCTCCTGGAGTCCCACCTGCTCACCCCCAGACAACACACGCCGTCATTCTGGGGCGTTTCTTTCCAGACTTGCTCCTGGAGGGATTTTCTGAATATAATTATGCTCCTGTCACTCATGTGCCTTTTCCTCTCACTTCCTCCGTTGACCTCGGCTATGTTTCCGTGGCACTGTCTTGTCCTCATTCGCCTCTTTTTAGATGGTGACCTAATATCCCATGAAACCAGTAATCACCAGCACTCAGCCACTCCCCACTACTGGACATGAAGCTGCTTTCCGAGTCTCACAATGACAAACGGCACAGCAGGGGTGGACAGACAACCCCAATATGTGCGGTGTGCTCTGGGTTTGCCGCCCTGCCGTGGGTGTGCAGGGTGGATGCAGAGGCCGAGGGCGGTTAAAGGGGCAAGGGAAGAAGCCAGACCCCTTCAGGGAGGGATGGGGAAGCTCAGCGAGCTTCCCTGGGCTCTGTCCTCAGCATCCCTGAGCTCTCAGCACTGATGCAGGAATCTAGCCTGAATCCTGTTCTGGGTTTGCCAGGCCTGTACCTTTCTCCTAAACCCACCGGCTCTTGTCCCTTTCCTGGGCCTGACCTGGATATCCAGGAGGGAAAGATCTCGTGTATTGGTGTCAGAGTTCCTGGCTGTGACTCCAGAACCCTGGCAAGTGGCACAGACTTTCGGAGCCTCAGTTTTCTCATCTGTAAACTGGGTACAGCATCATCTACATGGCAGGGCTCCTGTGAGGACTCAATGGGATGCCAGCTCCAGCTCATATTGGGGTTCAGAAGAACGTGATGGCCGCTGCCATGCGGCCAACAGAGTGAGGCAGGAGGGTCCTGCCTGGGGGACCCCAGGGCACACAGTGCCAGCCCCACTCCCGGAGAGACCTCAGGGAATAGAAATCCTTGAATGGGATGCTATGGCTATGTCCGGGGACCCTGCCTGCCCAGGGGCTGGGCTCCCAGCAGTGCGTGGGACACCCACAGAGTGTGCTGGGTCTGAGGCCCCTGAGAGGGCTGTGAGCTCGTCAGAGAGGAAGAAGGAAGGAGGAATTTGTGCTGGCCTAAGTCTGAGGCCTAAGGAGGCAGGCCTGTCACTGTGGTGGCCGGGTTCTACTTCTGACCCTGGACCAGGCAGCTTAGCCCCGTGGTATGTGGGCTCACCGTGGCCAGCCCTGAGTTTATGAGCATCAGAACTTTCTCCAAACATCCATTTTCTCTCATCCTTGCAGCTGTTTCTTCTTAAACACACACACACACCCCCAAACCAAAACACAACAGCGGAGTTGGATTTGGACACTTCCAGTCCTCCACTCATCCCCAGCGGCCCCTTGGCAGGTCGCAGCAGGACCCACGGACAGCACCGACAGCTACTCGGGGGCAGGTCAGCTCGCAAGCGCCCGGCCCTCCCTGGCTGGAATTCTCTGTGTGGGTCCAGCCAGGCCTTCCAGAACCCCCTGAGACTGCTCCAGGAAAGTGGGACAGCGGGCCTCCTGCTCAGAGCCTCTGCACAAGCGGTTCCCTCCACTCCAGAATTATTCCCGCTGTCCTCCCAGCTTCTCCTCATCCAGGAGCTGTTCCCAGACCAACCCGCACTGGTGCCTTCAACTGCCCCACGCCCTGCCCCCGACCCATCTCTGCCGCCCCAGGAGCCTGCCTCTGTACCAGGGACCAGCTCTCAATGGGTATGAGGGGTGGGCTATGGCTCTGTGGTTCTCTTCCGGGTCTTCAGAACCACATATGTGACAAGCGTCCAATGAATACTTGTTGGACAAAGGCCACCGTGGATTGGGTGCCTGTCGTTCCTGGGGTACAACAGCGAATCAGCAGACCTCTGCCCTCTGCAGAGCCCAGTTCGCAGGGCAGTCAGACATCCTCATGGTCTCTGAACGTGACAGCGACCACTGGCTCACCTCCTCCAGGGGGCCCTCCTGAGCCCGCCAGGCCAGCAGCTCCTGCTCCACGCTTCCCTCCATCAGAGCCACCTTCAGGCTAATCCCGTTCCAGTGCAGGCTCCTTAGAATAAAGATCAGGTTGCGTGTCCTTCCTGTGCCCTTCATCCCCACCAGGCAGTCACTCAGGGCGTGCACACCGCACACCTGCCCACTCTGGGCGCCGCTCCGGGCTGGGTGCACACAGAGGGCAGAATGAACAGCCCTGCTCTTCGGAAGTTTACATTCTAGTGGGAAGAGCAGGATTTAAAAAACAAACATCACAAGGCGGTTTCACAGATAACTTCTTCCTAGTTTTTATCGCGGGATATTCGGTTTTTCACTACAGGCCTCGATGGGCTCTGAAATGTCCCCTCGCGGATTCCACAAAAAGAATGTTTCCAACCTGCTGAATCAAAAGAAAGGTTTAACTCTGTGAGATGAATCCACACATCGCAAAGCGGTTTCACAGACAGCCATAACGTGGGAAGGCTCATCACCTGGCTCAGAGTCACTGCTGTTTGTAAAAGGTGTAACTGTCCTGCTGATGTGTGCGTATGACTTGCGCCCAAAGAGAGAGAGTGAAGGTTTTGACCCTATGAGGGAGAGCCGGCCTTGCAGGCCAGGGAATGCAGCTGCAGGTGTGGGAGCGACAGGAGCCTCAGAGACGGCGCGGGCAGCCGAGACAGAGACAGATAGTGTAAGAGAGCCACTGAATAAAACCATACTTCAGGCTGGGCACCATAGCTCAGGCCTATAATCCCAGTACTGCGGGTTACAAAATGCCCAGCACAGAACCAAGCACATGTTAAGTCCCCTCCACATCCCCCTTACCACCCAGGAGCACAGTCACTGCCTTGGCACACAGGGGTTAGGGCAGATGTAGGGATTTGAAAACTGGACCTGGTATATCTGGCCGTAGGGCTCCTAGGGAGAAAACAAAATGTTTGCAGGCTGGCGCGGTGGCTCACACCTGTAATCCCAGCACTTTGGGGGGCCGAGGCAGGTGGATCACCAGTCAGGAATTTGAGACCAGCCTGGCCAACATGGTGAAACCCCATCTCTACTAAACATGTAAAAATTAGCCAGGCGTACTGGCAGGCGCCTGTAATCCCAGCTACTTGGGAGGCTGAGGCAAAAGAATCGCTTGAACCCAAGAGGCGGAGATTGCAGTGGGCCGAGATGTCACCATTGCACTCCAGCCTGGGAGACAGAGGGAGACTCCGTCTCAAAAATTTAAAAAAAAAAAAAAAAAAAAAAATTAAAAACAACAACAACAAAAAACCTAAGTGTTTGCAGCTGTCGTGGGAACTGGAGAATTTGCCAGTACTGTGGAGGAAATTAGCCCAAAGCCCGAAGACAGATGGGGCCTGGGATCATGGTTCTGGCCACTCCCCCATATGCAGAAGTTGTTTGTTCCCACACAGGGTGTAGAGAGACCAGAACATCTTCTTTTTCTCAGAATACAAGTGAGCCTTGGCCTTCCCTCTGTTTGTGGCCTTCAAATAGAAAAATACAATCACTGGCTTCGCATCTGGTGGAGGAAGCAGGACAAAGTCCCCCACAGAAGCAAGAGCTGGCCAAGTCAGCCAGCCTCGCAGGCCTGAGCACCAGCAGCCGGTCCAGGCCTGTGTCCAGGACTGAGGAAAACATGGCCCCGCCCTCAAGGGCGTCCATTAAGATCTAACAGGGGAGGTGAGGCCGAGATTCTGGAAGCTGTCAGCGGCCACAGCCCCACATCCCAAGCCCCTGCGTCCTCTACTATGACTTCTCCACGCATCTGGGACACCTGGGCCCGTGTTTTCCTCCTCCTGATGTGTAGGTGGGAAGAAAGGGTCTTCATCTGCTGCCTGTGGCAAACTTCCCTTAGGCCACCATTTGAGCTGTCCCTTAAAAAAGTTGATGGCTCATCATAAAGCCTTTTCTTTAAGTTTGTTTTTAATCAAAGTTGAATGTGCATTCAGCTAAGATCATACCAAATAGGAAAAGTTGAAAGGATGCCCACTTTCAGCACTTTTATTCAACATAGTCCTGGAACTCCTAGCCAGAGCAATGAGGCAAGAGAAAGAAAGGATTAGACAAACTAGAAAGTCAAATTGTCCCTGTTTGCAGATGACATGATTATATTTAGAAAAACCCAAAGATAACCGGGCGCACTGGTAATCCTAGCACTTTGGGAGGCTGAGGCGGGTGGATCACCTGAGGTCAGAAGTTGGAGATAAGCCTGGCCAACATGGTGAAACCCCATCTCCACTAAAAATACAAAAATTAGCTGAGCATGGTGGTGGGTGCCTGTCATCCCAGCTATTTGGGAGGCTGAGGCAGGAGAATTGCTTGAACCCAGGAGGCAGAGGTGGCAATGAGCCGAGATCGTGCCACTGTACTCCAGCCTGGGCAACAAGACTAAGACTCCATCTCAAAAACAAGAAAAAAAAAATAGAAAAACCCAAAGATGTCTCAAAAAACTGATAGAACTGATCAATTTAGTAAAGTTGCAGGATACAAAATCAATGTACAAAAATCAGTAACATTTCTATAAGCCAATAGTGAGCAATATTAACAAATCAAGAAAGCAATCCTATCTACAATAGCTACAAAAAATAAAATGCCTAGGAGTAAATTTAACCAAAGAGGTAAAAGATTTCTATAACAAAAACTGTAAAGCACTGAGGAAAGAAATTGAAGAGGACACACAAAAAATTGCAAGAGATTCCACGTTCACGGAATTAATTTTGTTAGAATTTGAAAGAATTAATGTTGTTAAAATATTCATACTACCAAAAGTGATCTACAGATTCAATGTAATCTCTATCAAACTACCAATAACATTCTCCACAGAAATAGAAAAAAAATCCTAAAGTTCATCTAAAACTGTAAAGAGCTTGAATAGCCAAAGCAATCCCTAGCAAAAGGAACAAAGCTGGAGGTATCATACTACCTGACTGCAAATATACTATTGTAACCAAAGCTATAGTAACCAAAACAACATGGTACTGACGTAAAAATAGACATATCACTCAGTGGAATAGAATAGAGAACCTAGAATTAAATCCATGCAGTTTCAGTCAACTGATTTTTTGATGAAAGTGGTAAGAATATACATTGGGGAAAGAGTAGTTTCTCCATAAATGGTGCTGGGAAAACTGGATGTTGATATGCAGAAGAATGAAACTAGACCCCTATCTTTTACCATATACAAAAAGCAATTAAGAAGGATTAAAAACGTAAATGTAACACCTGAAACTATGAAACTGCTAGAAGAAAACAGAGGAAATGCTTCAGGACGTTGGTCTGGATGAAGATTTTTTGAGTAGGACCTCAAAAGCTCAGGCAACAAAAGTAGAAATAGCCAAATAGCATCATATCAAACTGAAACACTTTTTCACAGCAAAGAAAACAATCAACGGAGAGTAGAGACAACCTACAGAATGGGAAAACATATTTGTTAAATATTCGTCCACCAAGGAATTAATATCCAGAATATATAAGGAATTAAAACAACTTGGTAAAAATCAGATAATCCGATTAAAATGAGCAAATGTTGGTCTTGGCTGTGATATGAAAAGAAAAACAAGAAAAAAATAGAAAGTACTGAAAATGACAAGTAATAATTTTTAAATTAAAAAGGGAAAGAAAAAAAGAAAAAAATGGGCAAATGGTTTGAATTGACATTTCTTTTCTTTTTTTTTTTTTTTTGAATTGACATTTCTTAAAAGAAGAAATACAAATGGGCAACATGTGAAATAATGTTGCTCATCACTAATCATCAGAAAAATGCAAATCAAAACCTCAGTGAGATGTCATGTTGCCCCAGTTAACGTGACTATTCAAAAAGACCAAAAAATGTTGTCAAGGCTGGGGAGAAAGGGCAACTCTTATATATTGTTGGTGGGAATGTAAATTAGTATAGCCATTATGGGCAACAGCATGGAAGTTCTGTAAAAAACTAAAAATAGAAGTGCCATGTGATCCAGCAACCCCACTACTGAAATTGTATCCAAAGGCCATGAAATTAGTATGTTGAAGAGATAGCAGCACTCCTATGTTTACTGTGGCACTATTCCCAATAGCCAAGAGATGGAATCAACATCAATCCAAGTGTCCATCAACAGATGAATGGATAAGGAAACGTGTTATATATAATGGAATACAATCTGTTCATGTAAAATAATGAAATCATGTCATCTGTAGATAACGTGGATTTTGTAGGTCATTATGTGAAATGAAATAAGCCAGGCACAGGAAGACGAATACTGCATGATCTCACTCATATGTGGGAGCTAAAAAAGTTGACCTCATAGAAAGTAGAATAGTAATTTTCAGAAGCTGGTAAGGGTAGGGGAGAGGGGGTTAGAAAGAAGTTGGTGAATGAATGGAAAATTACTAGGGTGACTACAGTTAACAATAATTTATTAAATATTTTTAAAAAGCTAGAAGAGAAGATTTTGAATGATTTCAACACAAAAAAATGACATATGTTTTAGGTGATGGCTATCCCAATTACCCTGATTTGATCATTACACATTGTATACATGTACCGAAATATCACATGTACCAAATAAACAGATATAATTATTACATATCAATTTAAACACTTAAAAGATCATAGAAAAAAGTTGCATGTGCATGTAATCTAAAAAGTTAAATAATCCCCAAGGCTTGCTACAAAAACCAGCAGTGCCCTGCCCCTTTACCTCACCCACTCAAATTATTCTTCCCCAGAGGCAACCACTTCCTTCCTTCCTTTTTTTTTTTAAAGCCAATTCTGTTTGTGTAAGAATAGCTCAGAAATATTGCAAGTTTGGTTCCAGACCATTGCAATAAAGTGAATATCACAATAAAGCAAGTCACACAACTTTTTTGGTTTCCCAGTGCATATGAAAGTTACATGTACACTATGCTGTAGTCTACTAAGCATATAATATTAGCATTCTGTCTAAAAATGTATATACCTTAATTTCAAAATATTTTAATGCTTAAAAATGCTGACACGGACACAAAGCGAGCCCAAGCTGTTGGAAAAATGGTGCCTGTAGACTTGCTTCATGCAAGGTTGCCACAGACCTTCAATTTGTAAAAAAATGTAGTACCTGTGAAGTGCAATAAAACAAGGTATGCCTGTATTTACATCTGTTTTCCTAAATAACATTCTTGTATTGCTGCTTTTCAATTTTCCAGCTTAGTCAATACCTATTGACTTCCCCTCATGGAAGAGGAGGTGTTAGCTTTCCCTCATTTCCTGCCCCTAACCTCACACCCTCCTTCCCATCACTCCACCCCCAAGCACAAAGGGAGTGTGATTCGTGTCAGATTATTTTAGTTTAAGATCTTTGAGATGGAAAGCAGCCTTTCAATGATTAGGAGAAACACAAAATGGAAATAAAGGTTTTATTACTTACAGGTCCTGGGGGCACATGGCAAGCCCAGAGGCCACACACACAGAGGTCAGGGAGCATGTGAGGGAGAGAGACAGAAGGACGCTTGCCTTTATTGGCATCTAGGGCATTATTTAAACAGATTACCTGCAGGGAGTTTTAATCGGTGGGTTTGAAGCAAGCAGGCACAAGTTCCAGGAGTCATGCTGTGACTGAGCGGTGGCTACTGTGGCGTGTCTGCACAGTCCATGCGGGGTGAGTCAGTGGGGCGAGTCAAGAAGGTTGTATCTGGATGTTCCATAGGGAGGTGTTCACCAGGAGGAAGTTGGATATGCCAGATGTCTGGATCGACACATCAAGGAACTGGGAGGAAGTGGAGAACTGGAAACCATGTCGATAGTGATTGAGTCCTGTTTCTGTGTGAGAAAGTCCAATCTACATTCAAAATCAATGTTGAGGCAACGTAAAATTATAAGAACTCGGCCGGGCGTGGTGGCTCAAGCCTGTAATCCCAGCACTTTGGGAGGCTGAGGCGGGTGGATCACGAGGTCAGGAGATCGAGACCATCCTGACTAACACGGTGAAACCCCGTCTCTACTAAAAATACAAAAAACTAGCCGGGCGTGGTGGCGGGCGCCTGTAGTCCCAGCTACTTGGAGGCTGAGGCAGGAGAATGGCATGAACCTGGGAGGCGGAGCTTGCAGTGAGCCGAGATCGCGCCACTGCACTCCAGCCTGGGTGACACAGCGCGAGACTCCGTCTCAAAAAAAAAAAAAAAAGAACTCACCACATAGTTATGCATGATTATGTAAATGTAACTCAGAGCAGAGCTGTGTAATATACTATGATTACTTTTCCCTTCTTAACTTTTCCCTGTAAACATATTGTTTTATCTGTGTGTGTGTGTGTGTGTGTGTGTGTGTGTGCATGCATGCCTAATACTAATTTAACCCCAAACTCTCTGCCTGTTGTCTAAATCTCCTCTCTAGACCTTGGGACATATCAACTATTCCATATCTCCCTTGTTTTTGTGCAAATCATGCTCTATTGGCTTTCTAATGAGGGTTCTGGGGAAGTAAAAATCATTGCAATCCTAAATGCCTGAAAATAACATTATCAGATCTGCAGGCTTGATTGATAGTTTGGCTGAGTATAGAATTCTAGTTTGGAGATTCCTTTCCTACAGAAAAAGGCAGGCAGAGGCCAGTTTTTCAGGAATTGCCTCATCATCTTCTCGTTGTCAGTATAGCTATCATCAAGTCCAAAGCTGTTCTGATTCCTAATTCTTTATATGTGACCTTTCCCTCTTCTGTTACCTATACAAAATTTAAATGAACAAATAAATGATTGATTTTTAGAAAAATCTTATTTGGCCCTCATTCCTGTGTTCTTTGGATAGTAAAAAAGTTAAGTCTTGGTTTTACATATGGTCATGGAGACTAGACTAAAAAACCCCGGAATAATTCAAGGCTGAAATAGGGGCTTTGTTTTTTCCCTCAAATTCATCAAATGTGGAGGCACTGGGGCATTACGATGTCAGGGAATGAAAAGTACAATATGTATTATTGTCATAATTATCTCACCTGTCGGCTGTGAGCATTGGCTGAGGTGGTGTCTGGCACACTGAACACAGTGCCTGTTGTGAAGTAGGCCCACAGCAGTTGGTGCTTCCGGAACTATCTTCTCCTGCGCCGCAGCACTGCTCTCTCCCCATCCACCCACCTGGAGCAGGGGGCTTTCCTGACACACCTAAAGCATACCTGGCCCTGGCCCTCTCCTACCGCAGCCGCCTCTCGGGTCTCCATGGCCCTTAGTCAATGGTGTCCTGGTGCTGGCTTCACCCTGCTCAGCTAGCAGAGCCAACTGCGTGCATCTCCTCCCAACTCGGCACCAGCAACCTTGTGTTGGCAATGTAAGGGGAGTATTCACACTGTGGAAACTGGCGAATGCTGCACGTCACACCGCCCCAACTAAGAGCTGGTTGTTAAACGTTTATCAGCACAGCACCACTTGGGACAACAGCTGAGTGCCTCAGCCCAGCATGTCTGTGTCCACATCCCCAAGGCTCGCATTGCTCGTGGCATGGAGTAGCACTCACGAAGCGAGTATTGGCTGTATGTGTGGTGTGTTCAGCGGACACTGAGCACAGCACCAGGACGATCACTGTAGGGGAGAAGTGGGGAGGGTGGTGGGATCCAGAAAGAACCCCGACTGGGAAAGACCCAATCGTATAGTGCCACAACCCCAGGGGCAGGTGAGCCCTGGCCACTCGCCCAAGGCTCCAGAGAAGCCAGGAGGGTCCCTGGGAGGAATACGCCTTGCATTGCAAAGCTCTGAATATTTCCAGGAACTTGGAGAAGGATCTTTCCTCTTCGGAGGCTGCAGCTCCTACCCCAGGAAACCTTTTTCTTATGGGGTCAGAAGACCCAGGCTGAGTCCCAGCCTCACCAACAGCCAGGACCTCGCACACAGTGTCTGTAGAGTCAATGCACAGAGGTCCCGCTGGGAGTCAGGCACATGGCTCTGTGCTCTGAGTTTCCCTTTCTCATCTATAAAATGGGGGTGAAAACCTGACTTCCCAGGTGAAGTCAAGAGGAAAAACAACGTAAGCACCTGAAATCCGGCCCCAGAGGGTTAAGAGAATTTGCTCACTAGCAACATTTTCTGAGCTTGTCTTGCAGGACAGCAAGAAAGAAAAGTTTGTTACAGTGACTTTCATCTGCAACAAAATTAGCCCATAAGCTGAGGCTGGGGGGAACCAGCATGGCTGACTGGAGTCTGTGCAGAATAGACTTGTGCACCCCATGAGTGCCTTTTTGACGTCAGAGGGCCAGAAACTCCACCTCCAGATTAGATGTTGCCATTTTCATAACACACAACGCATGAAGAAGAATGCTAGGGCAACAGCCCAAGCCCCAGGGACTCCCCAAACTCCCTTCCTTCCAGCCAGTCACTGTCCAGCCCCGAAACTCCAACCTCAGAATCTCTCCCTTAAATCCACGGTGGCAAAGCCGGTACAAGGGGAGACAGATGTGAGCTCAACTCCTGTCTCTTTGTTCAGCTGCCTGGCAATAAGCCTTTGTCACTGCAAAGACCTGGTGCCGCTGTGTTGTGTTGTGAAAGTGCAAGCTTTCCCTTGCACACAGGCAAACAAACCCAGTTTGCTTCGGTGACAAACCTTGTCAACTGCAATGCAAATGCCGGGTTTCACCTTTCAGCCCAGAGGTCTGCACTCATTGTGACCTCCAGTGGCTCTGGAGGGTTCAGCCATAAACAGAGCCCCCCTCTCTGCCCATTGGCTTTCTTTTGGCAGGAGGGGGAGGGGAGTCAAGGGGCAGCAGAGAGGATGTGACCCTGACCCAGCTGAACACTGAGGATGCATTTGCCAAATGCATCCCAGTGTCTCTGTGCCTTTCTCTGAGAACGGACCCGGAGTGAGGTTGTAAGATACTGGAGGGCACCCGAGGCTCCACAGCCTCCCGCTGCAGCAGGTAACTCTTGGAGAGGGAACACGCTCTGTCCCCTCCTGTCTACTTTGAATTGGAAGTGGCAGTGTCTTGGTTAAGAGCGCAGGTTGTAAGGTTAAAATCACAGTGCTGCCTTTACAGCTATGTAAACTAAGGTTAGGAGATCTGGAACCCTGGGCCTCAGTTTCCTCTTCTGCAAAACTGGGAGAAGAGAGATATTTTGAGAACCAAAACAATAATGGGACCCGGTTTGGCGAGCACTTAGCAGCACCCATATCTGCTATTATTATTCCTACTGCCACCTGTTGGGTGGCCTGCAAAAGAGCCAGGGGGATTTGGTTTCCCTGGGCACTCCTGATGGACACTTCCTGAGGCTCTGCTTGGAGCAGACCTCTGGTGCATCCTCAAGAAGCCAAGGCCTGATGCAGACTGTGGCCCCCTGGTCCCCACCTCAGAGCTGCAGCATTCTGGGATGCAGGAGCCTCGCTCAAAGCAGAGCTGGGCCTGCCGGCTCCCTGTGGTTCTCGTGAGGACTTGGCACCTCCCCTGCCCCTGCCCTCCCTGTCAGGCAGCCTCACTCACTGTCCTCCTGGGACCATCACAGCCAAGTCCAGTGTGCTTATCAGGATCAAACCAGGGAACCCAAACCTTCCAGAAAGGGGGTGCAGAAAGCCAGCTTGTGAACGCTGACCAGAGCCAGGCCCTGGGCGGGACTGGGCCTTGGATGCTTTCCGGCAACCTGAACCAGGTAGCCTGGGGCCTTCCAGACGCAGTGAGGATTTCTCCAGACGTCTCTCTCTTGCCGGCAGTTGAACACGGCTTGGGAAGGTGGCCGTGAGACAGAGACGGGCAGGGCAAGAATGTGGAGGGTCTGGAATGCTGGGATAAGGGCTGTGGAGGGTGTGGATTTCCTGGAGGTGTGGGGTGAGGGAGCCGGGTGTCCAGAGTAATTTCTGGGTGGCTGAGATCGGGCTGATGGGTGGAGATGGTGAGGAGGTCACTGAGCACCTGGCCAGGTGCTCTGCAGGGTGCTCCCCCCACGTCCCCAGGGGCCATCTGGGCTACTAGCATCACCTTCTTCTGATCACACCTCTCAGGTCTCCATCCTTGTGGACTGTCCTTCCTGTGTGGTCCAGTGGTCTCACTCTGTCAGGCCCTCCTGTGCCAGTGCCTGTGGGCATTTTAGCAGGTGTCCAGCAACCCCCTGTCCCTTTCATGGGCTCCTGAGCAGTGTGCCCAGTGGGCAGTTTGCCTCTGCAGCAGGGTTGCCCTAGTTCGAGGTATGCTGCAGGATGGGTATGTGTCTTAGTCCATCCTGGCTGCTAGAACTAAGTACCCTATATTGGGCGGCTTACAAACATTTCTTTTTCACAGTGCTGGAGGCCTGAGGTCAGGGTGCCAGCATGGTGGGGTATTGGTGAGGGCCTCTTTCTGGCTGGCAGGCAGTTGCCTTCTCCCTGTATCCTCATGTGGTAGAAAGAGCATGAGTATCTCCCGAGCCTCTCTTATAAGGCCACAAATCCCCTGTGTGAGGGCCACCCTCATGACCTTATCACCTCCCAAAGGCCCCATCCCCTAATGCAATCCCATTGTGGGTTAGGGTGTCAACACGTGAACTCTGCGGGACATAGACATTCTGTCCATAGAATAAAACATCTGAGTCTCTGAGGGACCAACCCTTTCGGATCCCGGCTAGGTCAGGGCTGACTCCCCATCCAGCAGAGAAAACACACATGGAAATGTTTCAATTTCTTTCAAAGTCAGAAGAAAAAGTGAATATAATAATGATGCATGTATAGTAATGAATTCAGCCTGGATAGTGTTCATCTTTGTACCAACACAGCTATAAAATGTAGTTTTAACTTTTGTTTTAATGGAGGAAGACGTCCATTGAAGCAAACGCTCCTGTGATCCATGGGAGTCATCACGTGGCCTGGGTCAGATGGGCAGAGGGGGCACAAGGACTCAGCAAGGTGCGAGCACCTGAGGCTGACTCACTGGCACCCACTTCCTCCCTGGCATCCTCGGACCAAATCTTCAGATCATTACTTTCAGATACAGAAAACCCTCACCGATGACTGGGTTTGTTTGGACTCTCTTGATCATAACATGCAGAAACACAATTCAGATCACCTTCAGCCAAAGGGGCCACTGATTGACTCAGCAATGGATAAGGCTAACAGGATATCATGCCTAAACCAGGCACGGCCGGATCCAGGGCTGTGTTGGCAGGGCCCTGGCCACACCTGCGCCTCAGAGACAAGCCTCCTCCACTCTCAGCAGCCTTGTGGTAAAGGCCGCCCCTCGGTGGTCCCAGAGCTCCTGGCTGGTAGTGAGAATTTTGTTCCCCGATGCCCTCAAGTGACCAGCACTGGGCCAGGCACGTGAATGGTGCTTAAGCGGTGCTTAAGCACTGCTTTCGGGAGAGATTCACTGTGAGTACCTGGGGGCCTGTCAGCCCCCTTCCTTCCTTCCTCTGGCCTTCTGCCCACCACAGTGAGCCCTGGGAGTCTTCTGAAGCAGCCTTCTTTGTTCTGACAAGCTTTCCAGGGGAAGGTGGCTTTGCACGTCCAGAGCCATGAGGACAGGTCCTGACCTTCTGCTGACGTGGCCATGATATTCTTGCTCCTTCCTCTGGACACTGGTGCTCAGAGATGGTATGTGTGGGACACGGCTGGAGAAGGCTCCCTGGAGAGTGGAGGGGAAGCCATCCGGTTAGCTGCCCATATGTCTCCAGGGCCCGGCCTTTGCAGTGGGGTGAGGCGTGTGAGTGTGAGTTCAATGGGTGTGGACATGTGAGTCCAGGGTGTGTGTGAACGCGCATGTCATAGACACTGACCAGTGGCCTCCTGCCTGCCCCGCAGCTCCCCACACCCTCTCTCTGTGCCCAGGCCACAGGCCACAGCCTGGATGCCTCTCATGCCCAGGTCACAAGCTTCAGTGGCGCCTTCTTTAAAACTTGAAGGATGAAGCCATTGTGTCTGCTCCTCTCCTGGTGCCCATGGGGGAGATGGAGGCTTCTGTGAGCCTGGCTCTGCCCCTGCCTCAGCCTCACCTCCCCCAAAGGCCTCTGGGGTCTTCTTGCCTGTGGGTCTGGGGCAGCTCACTGTGACAGCTCCATCCAGGGTTCCCTGCTGTGTCCTGTTCCCGCATGGCCTGGCCCCATTTCTGGGAGCATAGAGCACCAACCGCACAGAGCTGGAGGGAGACCATGAGCCTCAAGCCCACAGCCAGAGCTGGCTCCTCACAGGGGACCAGGTGTCACTCTTGTTGCCGCCAGAGCCTTCTGCAGACACACCGGCTGATGACCAGGCCTCCCCACTCCGGCTGTTCCCACCCAGGCCTGAATACCCAGGCCCCGGGGCCTCTGAAGCTGCCTGGTCTGCCCAGGGCCCAGGACGCCTCCAGGTCTGTGTGCCTTTGTCTATGGGACTATGTGTGACTCTCTGCAGCATCTCTGGCTGCAAGTGTTTTGCTGTAACCAAGTGAGGCTCTCTGTCGCTGTGACCTCGAATGGTCTGGCTGGCAGGGCCCCAGGAGTGCTGCTGGGCCTGAGGACCTCCCACCTGCATCCCTCTCCGTCCCGTGGGCAGGAGGTCAGCTTGGGGCTTTCTCTCCCATTGCACAGGTCAAGGGTCCCAAGTGGGAAAGTGGCTCAGGGGGACTGGCTTGCTTCATAGAGCCTCCCTGGAGGCTGCCCCGTGCACGACCTGGCCCTGCTTTCGTGCCCTCACCATGCAGGCACCAGACCCAGGCCCGGCACCAGACACTACCTCACCCCGCCCAGGTCTGCCAGTCTGTGGGACCTCAGCCATGGCCAGCTGGCCAGTCTAGAAGCAGGGACAGCTATTCCTAAGTCTTCCTTGAACAGACTTGTGTGTGCTGAGGGGTTGGGAGGTGGCCTTCTTTGTTATTCATGCCTCAGACTCACGCGCTAGAGAAGGAAGGAGAGAGTGAACAGAGCGAATGCCCTCCCAGCCTCAGCTGTGCATGGCACTTGCCCACAGGGAATCTGAGACTCCTCATGATGAGCCTGTGAGGTGGGGACTCCTGTACCCATTCGACAGACGAGAAAGCTGAGGCCTAAGAGATGCACTGACTCATTCAGGGTCTCACAGCTGGAGGAGGGGGAGCCAGGACGTGAGGCCACGCCCATTTGCCCCATCCTGGTTGGTGCCCGGGCTAAGTATCCCATCACACACTCCCTGACATCTGTGCCAGTTCTGTGCAGGGTGTCATCGGCATCTTTGTGCTGGGGCTGGAGCTCCGCAGACAAGTGGCAAGGGGCCCTGCCCTGGAGGCCTTACCTTCTAAGCGGGTCCTTGTTTCCCAAGTCATTCCTGCCTACCCCACCCTCCTATGCCCCCACACCCTAACTGGAAAACTAGGTGGCTTGTGCAGAGCTAGGACTAGGGCGGGACCCAGGGCCCCAGTTTAAGGAGCTGCCCTCTCTTGGGGCCATGGAAGTGCAGGACAGCATCTTGCGGGACCTGACACCACCCCAGCAGTTCTGCACCCCAGGGACGGTGGGGCCTAGGCCCAGAGAAGGGCAGAACCACCCAGCCTGGGCTGTCTCCAAGGTCACTTCCTCTGCACAGCCACCAGCCTGCCATGAGTATGAGGGGACATCGCTGAGGGGGGACCAGTGACCCTGTGTGCCTATTGGGCTTGTTTCTGGCACTGCCTTCCCCAGACCCGGCACATCCCTCCCTCTCCCAGGCCAGAGTCCAGTCTCCTGCCTTCCTGGGAAGTCGAAGCAGGCAGAGCTCTAGGGCTATGACCAGCCTCCTGGTCCCCCTGGTCCCTTGAGTTTTGCCAGCCTCCTCCTGGCCTCCTCCAGGGATTATCCTCCTCCTGCCTCTCTAGCCACAGACATCCCTGTCATGCAGCTCATCTGTTTCCAGGTCATTCACAGTGCTGGGGAGTCCTGGGGCTGGCTGGTGCCTCTTGGGCCTATCTCTGGGTCCCCAGCATGGGAGAAACACTAGGGATGCTCACCCATCACTCCTCCCCAGGGCTTCTCAACTTTGAGAGAAAGCTTTTCATGTTTCCCGAGAGCCCCTGGCCCTATGGGGATCACACCACAGTGAGCTGCCTTGGTCCCTGGGGGAGCATTGTTCTGACTTGGCAGGCTTTGAGGCAGGGGTAGCATCATTTATTCATCCCCCCATTCATTCATTCATGACCTTGGAATGTCTGTTCTAGGTCAGGCACCATTCTGCACCTGGGCTGGAGTGAGGAGTGGGAGCCATCGGGAAGCTCTGGCCCTAAATCAGACAGGATTTGATGAGAGTCTGGGCTCAGTTGGGAAGAAGATAGGAAGTAACCGACGGGAATCAGAAGTCAACTCTGTAAGACAAAACCTACCCAGGCACAGTTGTTGGATTAAATGAAAACCAGCCTGCCTAGCACAACTAGTCTAACTGGTGTAACTAGTCTGTGCAGTTAGACATTAGGGTAGATTTGAACAGGGTTTCCTAATCTCAGCACTTTGGACATTTGGGGCCGGACGATTCTTTCTGTGGGTCTGTCCCGTGCACCGTGGGATACTGAGCGGCATCCTCAGCCTCTATCCACTGGATGTGAGCAGCATTCTTCTCAATTAAGACAATAAAAAATGTCTGCAGACATTGCCAAATGCCCCTGCAGGCAACATTGCCCCTGATTGAGAATCACAGGACTAGAGTTTATTTGGGAATCCCTGGGGGGCTGGTAGTGTTCTCTTTCTGATCAGGTGCTAGTTACATGGAGTATTCCCGCTGTGAAAATTCATCAAGCAGCACATTTACAATTGGAGCCCTTTTCTGCATGTAGGTTACAGCCAGTAAGAAGTTCATTAAAAAAAAAATCACAGGAAAATAGGATGAAGGAATTGTTCTAAAGTTTTAGGGTTTTCAGCAACAGTGAGTTCTGAAGGTGTCAACAGTGGAATAGTCTCATAAAAGTCCCCAAAGAAATCAATCTGAGGCTGTTTTTGAAAAATCATAGATCTTGCCTCAAGGAAGTGGTCAACCTCATACACTTAGCCTGGTTGATCATTGGCAGATGGACCCTTGCCCTGATCCCATACTTTTAGGAGCTTCCTGTGCTCTGATTCTCCCAGGGCCTGACATACAGTAGGTTGCAGCAATGGCACTGAGTGGGAGCAGATTGCACAGTAATATAGATGGCTGGTTGAATGTGCATGAGCTGTTTTCTAAGCTTTTTGCTGAACTGCTTTGAAATTTTAATGAACAAAAGTCAAGCATGTTTTTATTATTGTTTTTATAGTTAGTGACAAACCTGAAAACAACCTAGAGGTACAATAATGGTGGATGGTTAGGCACATTTTTGTGTCTCCACATATTGAAAAATGAAGCAGTAATTAACATCTCTGCTTGCAGAGAGGCTTAATATGACATAACATTAAGGGAGAAAGCAGGACTGAAACCTACTTAAAGAGTGTTTTCAATCAACAAAATTCAGACATAGATAAAAGACTGGAAAATCAAATAAGTAAATAAATGGAGAGATATCCCATGTTCATGGATAGGAAGATTCAATATTGTCAAGATGTCAGTCTTTATAGACCTGATGCCATTCCAATCAAGACCCTAGTAAGTTATTCTGTGGATATCAAAAAAGACTGCTTGCTTGCTCTGTCCAGAACTTAAAAAAAAAAAAAAAAGACTGTATGGACACACACTCAAACATTAGTAGATGTCTCTGCATGTTGACATGATGAGTGATTTTAATTTTTTTCTTTGTGCTTTTCTGGATTTTCTGCAATGAATATGTGTTACTTTTAACATTAGAAAAGAGCAATAAACTTTTTTAAAAGGAAGAAATGCAGAAAGAAAGAAGACAGGCCAGACAGGCTGAGGCAGATGAGTTTAGCAGCAGAGCCTTTTCATAACTGGATGGGGCCCAGGAGTGTCACCAAGGCTGGCTGTCACACATCTCCTCCCTGGGATCTGGCAGACCCTCCTGTCCAGGGGTTCTGGTGGGGAGATCATCCTGCGGAGAAGCTCAGTTCAGGCTGGCCTGGGATCTGGACCCCTCTGTGTTTTATATCTGCAGAAATGGAACACCTGGGAAGCATCCAATTTTCCATGGCTTAGATCCCATCCAAGAGGGGATTATTCCTCCAGCTGGGGTCTTTTACTTTAAAAGGACTTTATAATAAATGATGGAGTGGATATTGTCAAGAAATTCAACTGCAGTTCACAGTCAAGTCTCTCTGTTTACAGAACCCAGAGTGGAAAGGTCTCAGGGAGGCCTAACGGCACTTAGGGACTTGCCCCTCACACTCTGCTAAGCCTTCAAGGCTAGAATCCAGTGCTACTTCCTCCAGGAAGCCTCCTCTGATTTCCTGGGCCCACAGAGCTTGCTCCCTTGCTTAAAGCACTTGACTAGCTCCATCATGGGTCACTGAGCTTTTCCTCCCTTGCAATGGAACCTGGTAGAGGGGATCAGGCTGGGGAAGGGGCCATGTCCCCTCTCTGTCACTTCCTAACTGCATTAATAAGCACAGTTTGGCTTCCCCAAAAGCTGACCAGGGAGCAAGATTTTGGGAGTAAGTAGCTGTTGATCCCGGGAAACCTTGGTAGGGGTGCGGGCAAGTGAGCCAGGGAAAGGAGGATGCATCAACACACAGGTCACAGCTGTGGGAAACTGGGGCTCACTCCTAGTGGGGCTCTCTGGGAGACTGTGGAGCACACCCCACCAAGGCACGAGAAAACTGATTTCACCCATAAGCTGCTGCCCCTCCTGGCAGAGGGCAACTGCAGACATTGCCTCTCCAGCATGTCTAGCCTGCACTGCGGACAGGCTGGCGCACTCCCAGGCTGGTCCTGTGGCCTGAGGTTGCCACAGGCAGACAGGCAGAAGTGGCCCTAAGCTGGAAGAATGGAAGACATTTGCAGGTGAGCTTGCCAAGGGTGTGGGGACAGAGCATCATGGGAGCCTGCTTCTGTGTCCTCCGACAACCTCAGGACCTCTGAGACTGCACCCATGTCCTGCTTGGCAGTGGCATTTGATGATTAGCCTGTGCCGAGGGCCCAGGGGAGTTGAACAGTGAGACTACCTGCCTCTTCTCTGAATCCCTGTCTCCTCTAGCCCAAAGCAGGTACTCAGGGAGGTCTGATGAAGAAAACAGAGGGTAAGGAGTGAGTGTGCCAGCTCTAACCCAATCTTGGAGAAGCCACAAAGCATTCATTCATTCAACAAATATTTATTGGCAGCCTGTATCTGCCAGTCCCTGAACTTAAGCCTGTCCCAAAGGCTGGTTGTGGCTCAGAGATCCTGACTCAAAGGTGGGACCCTTAGTCATTTGAAAAACAAGTGAAGGCAGAGGCTGGGGGTGCGGGGTGTCTACAGGCAGTGTGCGTGGTACACACAGCTTGGGTTTTGCAATTAGATAAGCCCAGTCTCACAGTTCAGTTCTGCCAACTTCCAGCTGTGCATCCTGGGCACGTCCCTTCACCTCTCTGAGCATATCTCCTCATCTGCAAAAGTGGACCACAAATGAGGTTACAGGGTCACTTGAGGATTCGATGACATCATGGACATCAAGTGCTCCGCACAATGCCTTCCACATGGTGAGTGGTCAACATGGCATCACTATGGTCATGGGCATGTTAGATAGGACTCTCTCTGCCCAGAATTTGTGCCTGAGATCAAAGATGCTGGGTGCCCATGCCTTCTAAAGAGGGAGCCAGAACCTCTCTGAAGGAGGGATCAAGGGGAGACTAAGGGGTGCTGGATTATCAACCTTGGCCCATCATCAGTTTGCTAAACCTGGTTTAGAGACTGGAGTGAGGGTGTTTTGGAGAGGACTGGGCGTTTCCACCCACAGGTTGGTAAAGAGGAGCATGCAGCCTGAAAGTCAGGTGAGGGGTGTAGAGAGACTGGTCACCTGCCCGGAAGGAAGGGAGGCCCCTGTAGAGCACAGTGGGGCCAAGTGCCCGGCATTCCAGAGTGGAGCCATGGTGGGGCCTGCCCAAGGGTCTTCCTGCCAGGGCAAGT
Organism: Mandrillus leucophaeus; assembly: GCF_000951045.1. Taxonomy (NCBI): domain Eukaryota; kingdom Metazoa; phylum Chordata; class Mammalia; order Primates; family Cercopithecidae; genus Mandrillus; species Mandrillus leucophaeus. The sequence goes on along the minus strand of NW_012107363.1, from coordinate 3,233,109 downwards.
GGCTGCGGGCAGAGCACATAGGTGGGGTGACTCATAGAGGCAGGAGCTGGGGAAGCGACAATTTGTTTTCCTAAGGCCACTCAAGGTCACCCTCCCCCACAATAGAATCTGAGCTTGGCCAAGTGAGGGCTTGTTAGTAGCTGAACGGATGGATATTCCCATGAGCAAGTGCTTCTTGGCACACACACGTGTGTGATTCTCTGGAATGAGCTTCTAGGAGCAGAATTGCTGGGTCAAAGGGGATGAGCATTTAACTCTTGAATAGGTGAACAGAGCCAAACTGTACTGCAGTGTCAGCAGGAGGGTGTGGCCACCAGCAAAGTGTGGGTGTCCTGTGTGCCCATGCCTAAGCATCCCTTAGATGAAAGTAATTTGGGGGTTTTGACTCTCCAGTAAGAAAAATTGAGGCAGAGAAAGCCCAGTTTGGGGAGTGCTTTATTTTCCAAACTCAGAAAGTCAGAGCCCATATCCCTCATCTCACAGGTGGGGAAACTGAGGCTTGGGAAAGGGAATGTGGTAGCTAGTCCCTCATCCCTGGAGCCTGCTGGCAGTGTTCTACTCCTCAGGGTGTCTGGGAAGAGGCATTTTGGACCCCTGTGTTTCTGGAGGTGCATCTGAACAAGGCTGGGCAGTTTGGGAGGCTGCTACAGGCTTAGCAGTTGGCTCTGAAAAAAACAAAAGAACAAAATCTTTTGTTCTTGTGTCTGTCAATTTCCATGGTGTAAATGCTCTCACTATAGCCAATTTCAAGCTACCAATGTGATGACAATGAACTTGGAGAGGGGAGGTGATACGCACCATTGTGTCTGGTGGGAACCACTCGAGTGCCCTCATCGGCTGAGCCACCCTAGGTCCCCAGCTGCTCCTAATTCAAAGAGAACCAGAGAAGAAGCTGGGCAGGACAGCCACCTTCATCCAAACATGTGTTCCTCTGGAGGCACAGCAACCATCTTCCCAAAAGAGAGGAGGATTTGACTGGGTTGGGTGTCCTTTTCCATGTGTGTGGCGCCCTATGGGGCAGGGTTTGCCTCAGGCCACTTCCAGGCCTGCCCTACTGCACTGGGTAGCCAAGACCCACTGCCCCCTGGACTGCACGGCTGTGACTATCCTGGGACCTTTATTGAAAAACCCTGTTAGGACCCCTTTCCTCAGAGGACCTTCCTGCACACATTCTTCAGCCTGCCTGTCAGGCCCTATTGATTTCCATAGGGATGACACCAGATTCAAGAGGTCGAAGAAGAGACCCAGAGCCAGCATCGAGAGCTAGGGCTTCATTAGAGGGAAACTTACAAACAGGGATGGACCGGTGGTTGTTGGATGGACAGGAGAACCTCAACTGCTTGCAAAAAGCATGTGGTTTATGTAGCATTTTCCCCCAGCACCTCCCTGTAACAACCTCCCTCCACCTGACAACCTTCACATACCCGAAACACAGGGCCTCAATCCCCCATTTGACCCGCATTCCGTAGGATGGGGCCAGGGGCTCAGATGCTCCTCAGATAAGGAATGAATCTCTGGGTTGGCCACTCCCAGGTTCCTTAGCTTAGAGCCCTGAACATGTATTCTTCTCAGACCATGGGGTCATTCTCAGGGTGTGCTTCAGTTATGCTGTTGCTCTCAGGTGCGTCTACCACCCATTGCCGCATAACCTTCCAAAACCTCAGGGGTAGCTGTTATCATCCTTCTTTTACAGGTGAGGAAACTGAGGCTTAGAAGGAGATCACTCCCCCAAGGCCACACAGCTAGTTCCAGATCTCATGTTAGTTTCACTGAACTAGTGGCACTGATGACAAAACAGTTGATACTTGGGCAATTCCCTGGCAGGTGCTGTGCCAAGCATCTTCTTCCTGAAACCACCAAGAGTAAGTTCTCCAACATCTCTAAGCTACAGCTTCTTCTGGAAAGAGTGGATAAGATGCAGTGCACCAGGGCTTAGTACAAGACTGGATAAACATTCTATGGAACACCACGGAACAAACATTATAGAAGAGACCGACTGTTTTGGGTTTCCTTGGGAGAAGACATCTAGATCTGCTTGAGTCAGAAGATGCCTTCATGGCCAGAGTGTCTGCTGAGCCTGGTGCCACGCAGGGAGAGAAAACAACTCTGCAAAACAGTTCAAGGGACTCAGTGTTACTCAGGAAGAACTGGGAGGGGAAGAGAGGAGAGTGAAAGAGCAGGTGGGGACAGGTTGGAGGGGAAAATAGCCCTCCAGTGATGACTAGGGTTCCAAAGGGGGCAAACACTACTGTGGGGACTTAGAAAAATCTTCATGTTATTTGCTGAGAGGCTGAGATGTGCCTTCCTTCCCTTGCACCCCAGAAAATTTTCAGTAAAGTTATTATTTCTCTCTTATATAGTTATGCAAGTGGATTCTTCTTGGGAAACACTGATGTTGATGGTGGTGATGATGATGATGGTGATGGTGAAGACAGTGGTGATAGTGGTTGTAGTAATGGTGATGATAATGAAGATAAGGGTGATTGTGATGATGATGGTGGTGGTGATGGTGATAATGATGGTGATGGTGATGATGATGGTGTTGATGGTGATAATGATGAGGATGAGGGTAATGTTGATCATGATGGTGATGATGATGATGGTAATGATGACATGACAATTATGCTGATGTTGATGGTGATGGTGATGATGATGGTAATGGTGATGATGATGGTGTTGATGGTGCTAATAATGAGGATGAGGGTGATGGTGATGATGATGGTGATGGTGGAGATGGTGATGATGATAATGATGATGGTGATGACGAAGGTGATGATGATGGTGATGGTGACGATGATGGTGTTGATGGTGGTAATGATAAGGATGAGGGTTATGGTGATGGTGATGATGATGGTGATGGTGATGGTGATGATGCTCGTTTTGATGATGGTGGTGATGATGGTGATAATGATGATGCCTGATATGGTTTGGCTCTGTGTCCTCATCCAGATCTCACCTTGAATTAGAATCCCCATAATCCCTATGTGTCAAGGGTGGGACCAGGTGGAGGTAATTGAATCATGGGGATGGTTCCCCCCATGCTGTTCTCGTGATAATGAGGGAGTCTCACGAGATCTCATGGTTTTATAAGCATCTGGCATTTCCTCTGCTGGCTCTCATTCTCTCTCCTGCCACCCTGTGAAGACATGCCTTCTGCCATGATTGTAAGTTTCTTGAGGCCTCCCCAGCCATGCGGAACTGTGAGTCAGTTAAACCTCTTTTCTTTATAAATTGCCCAGTCTCTGGTATTTCTTCATAGCAGTGTGAGAACGAACTAATACAATGCCAATGGTTGCTAATACTGGGGAGGGGAGCTTTAGTTTTAGTTTAACTTTACTGAAATTATCCCATTTCATCCTAACAAAACCCCTTTGAGGTGTGCACCACTATTGTTGAGTCTCATGTACAGGTTGCACCAGGTGAAAGAGCTGCTCATGTGAGCACAGGAGTCCAGGGGCAGCAAGGAAGGGGATGTCTGGAAATTCTGAGGCTCACTACCACCCCCATGAGGAGGGACGGCTGTTCTGCTTCCTATGCATGGAAGCCAAAGTCCAGAAAGGGAGAGAAGCTAGCCTGAGTTCACAGAGCTGGGAGTAGCAGAGAAAAGGTGGGAACCCAGGCAGGTTCGAGCTTTCACTAAGCACCTAGGTAAATGCTAGGAATGCAGAGATGAATCAGACAGACCCAGTCCCTGTCCTCAGGAGCTCCTGGTCTGTTGATGGAGACAGGCACATAAACTGATGGCAGGAGAGGAACAAGGAGGCATACCCTGCGGAGGGGCAGGGAAAGCTTCCCAGAGGAGGTGGCACCTGGTCCTGGGGAGAAGGGGAACCACGTTCAGATAGTGGGCCCATGGAGGCCAGCAGGCAGGGTCATGCATGAGCAGCCGTCATAGTCTCAGCCATGACCCCATCCTGAGTCTCAAACCTTCAGTTGGCCAAGCAGGATGGCAGCCTCAGCAGTCACTGCTTCCAGACCTACTTTTAGAGGCAATTGAGCATTGAAACCAAACACATTGTCAAGATAGTGGCCAACTTGGATCCCTTCCATGAACAGGCCCTCTTTGCTATACCAGAATAGAAGAAAATTGCTCTCTTTGTGGATGACGTGGACTTCTGGCAGAGGCTTTGACTTCCAGTGGACGGAGGCCAGATCACGACCCAGCCCTTGGATGACCTGGGCGCATCAGTGCTTCCTACCAAATACAGCATAAAAATGCATGCAGAAAGGCGCTGCAGTTCATCTCATAAAAAGACAGCTTCCTCCTGGGGCAAGCCATGGTGCCAGGCATGTGCGAGCAGGCTGACCTCAGAGAGGAAGCAGAGATCCCACTTGCTGCAGTGAGTATGCTCAAGATAGTTTGCTATTGTATTTATGACTAAGTTGAAAGTCACTGGATCTAAGGCCTGGGAAGACTTTTTGGACCATCTTAGCAATATACAAATTATCATAGCCCCGGGTTACTTACCATGTGCAGATACTGCACTGAAGGCCTACATTTTAGGCATTATCCCCACATAACCACCCATGAGATGGATAAGTTATTATTCCATTTCATGGATGACAATATTGAGGCTCAAAAGGGGTAAGTAATTTGTCCTACTAGTTGGTAACTAGGTGGTTTGGAATTTGAATTCAAATCTGTTGAACCCCAAGACTACGAACTTAATTTCTCCATAACATTGTTCCTCCGTCTTACAGTTCATCCTCCTCTTATTCATTCCCAAAGCCCAGCTCAAATGTCACCTCCTCCAGGAAGTACACCCTGTCTGCTAGATTGGATTGGATGCTTCCTCTCTCAGAGCAGTTATCACACTAAGATGCTTTCTCTGCCAGACAGAGATCCCCTTGAGGCCAGGGACTGTGTGTGGCCATCTCTGTTAGCCTTCAAGCCCAGACCAGGCAACTCCCTCTGGAAAGGTCTGTGATGCCAACTCGGAAGGATCAATGAAGCTTTTTGTTCTATAGGAAAGGAAACTGAGGTCTAAGGGGAGGGGCTGTGAGTTGCGTGGTGTGGTGATCAGAGTCTTAGATTCCATGGTCAGAGTGACACGGATTGCAATTCACACACTGCCACGTTTTACTTTACTTTATTTTGAGACAAGGTCTGGCTCTGTTGCCCAGGCTGGAGAGCAGTGGTGCGATCTTGGCTCACTGCAGCCTCGACCTCCTGGGCTCAAGCAATCCTCCCATCTCAGCTTCCCAAGTAGCTGGACCACAGGCATGTGCTACCATGCTGGCTAGTTTTTTTGATTTTTTATAGAGACAGGGTTTCCCTATTTTTCTCAGACTGGTCTTGAACTCCTGTACTCAAGCAATCCTCCTGCTTTGGCCTCCCAGATTGCTGGGATTACAGACATGAGCCACCACACCGGGCCTCTGCCATGTTTTAGACACTCCGGTATGGACAAGCTACCTGAGCTGTCTGAGCCTTCATTTTCTAATGCACGTTGTTGGGATGCAGACACTGCTCTTATCCCAGGGTTACTGTGAATGTGGAACCAAAAATCAAGCCTTTGAAGCCCTTAGCATGGTAGACGGTGAACACTCAGGGTTCCACACGTGATCATTTCTATTGACATGAAAAAGCAAAACCAAACCAGACTTCACTGCCACACAGACTAGGGACAAAACAGACTTACTTCCTTGTTTGGTCTACAAAAGGCCTGTACCACTGTGCCCCAGGAGTAATTTTTTTCACTTTTAAAGTTTGTGGCAAGATATATGTATATATGCATCACACACATATATATATCTTATATATATCATATATGTATCTTTTATATATCTTGTATATTATATATATCTTACATATGATATATACGTGTCCGTACATCCTTCCTTTTCATGGCCGAGTATGATATATCTTATATATATCATATATATAACATATATCACATAAAATTTACCATTTAACCATTTAAAAACATATTTTATTGTGGTAAAATACACATAACATAACATTCAGCATCAGAATCCATTTTCAGTGTAGAAGTCAGTGGTGTGAAGTGCATTCACTTTCTTGTGCAGCCATCGCCACCATCCACTCCAGAGCCCTCTCACCTCCTAAATGGGAGCTCTGTCCTCGTTGAACACTCACTCTCCGTCCCCTACCCCCAGTCCCTGGCGCCCACCATTCTACCTTCTGTGTCTGCATCTATGGACTCTGGCGTTCATGTGAGTGGAATCATGCAGTACTTGTCCTTTTCTGAGTGGCTTATCTCACTGAGCACAGTGTTTCGAGGGTCAGCTGCGCGGTAGCACATGTCCATACATCCTTCCTTTTCATGGCCGAGTACCATTTCACTATATGCATAGACCGTGCCTTGTTTATTCACCCATCTGTCAATGGACACCTGTGTTGTTTCCGGGACATGACTTTGTGAATCTGCAGGGACTGATCAGCTGACTATGGAGATCATATTATCACATGATCATATATGATCAGCTGACCTTAGTGAATCAGTGAATCCCACTGAACCACCTGCGCTGTGCCTTGGCACAGGTGTATTCGATCTGCACTGTGCATACGGAGATATGGCACAGGCACACGGTGCACAATCCATCGATGTGCATGTCCCAGTTGTGCACATGTATTCGTGAACATGCACACGTATGTGTGTGCAGTGGACACAGGTGTCTGCGTGAGTGGACATGGGGCTGGAGGCAAGGCGGGCTAGACAGCTGCCGGGGGCACCAACACCACTGGAAATGAAGCAACAAGACCACTGGATTGGTTGGCACTCTTTTTTATTATTATTTTTATTATACTTTAAGTTCTGGGGTACAACGTGCAACTTTGTTACATATGTACACATGTGCCATATTGGTGTGCTGCACCCATTAACTTGTCATTTACATTAGGTGTATCTCCTAATGCTATCCCTCCCCCCTCCCCCCTCCCCACGACAGGCTCCAGTGTATGATGTTCCCCACCCTGTGTCCAAGTGTTCTCATTGTTCAATTCCCACCTATGAGTGAGAACATGCAGTGTTTGGTTTTCTGTCCTTGCGACAGTTTGCCCAGAATGATGGTTTCCAGTTTCATCCATGTCCCTACAAAGGACATGAACTCATCCTGTTTTATGGCTGCATAGTATTCCATGGTGTATATATGCTACATTTTCTTAATCCAGTCTATCATTGATGGACATTTGGGTTGGTTCCAAGTCTTTGCTATTGTGAATAGTGCCACAATAAACACACGTGTGCGTATGTCTTTATAGCAGCATGATTTATAATCCTTTGGGTATATACCCAGTAATGGCATGGCTGGGTCAAATGGTATTTCTAGTTCTAGATCCTTGAGGAATCGCCACACTGTCTTCCATAATGGTTGAACTAGTTTACAGTCCCACTAACAATGTAAAAGTGTTCCTATTTCTCCACATCCTCTCCAGCACCTATAGTTTCCTGACTTTTTAATGATCGCCATTCTAACTGGTGTGAGATGGTATCTCATTGTGGTTTTGATTTGCATTTCTCTGATGGCCAGTGACAATGAGCATTTTTTCATGCGTCTGTTGGCTGCATAAATGTCTTCTTTTGAAAAGTGTCTGTTCATATCCTTTGCCTACTTTTTGATGGGGTTGTTTGATTTTTTCTTGTAAATTTGTTTAAGTTCTTTGTAGCTTCTGGATATTAGCCCTTTGTCAGATGGGTAGATTGTAAAAATTTTCTCCCATTCTGTAGGTTGCCTGTTCACTCTGATGGTAGTTTCTTTTGCTGTGCAGAAGCTCTTTAGTTTAATTAGATCCCATTTGTCAATTTTGGTTTTTGTGGCCATTGCTTTTGGTGTTTTAGTCATGAAGTCCTTGCCCATGCCTATGGCCTGAATGGTATTGCCTAAGTTTTCTTCTAGGGTTTTTACGGTTTTAGGTCTAACATTTAAGTCTTTAATCCATCTTGAATTCATTTTTGTATAAGTGGTAAGGAAGGGATCCAGTTTCAGCTTTCTACATATGGCTAGCCAGTTTTCCCAGCACCATTTATTACATATGGAATGCTTTCCCATTTCTTGTTTTTGTTAGGTTTGTCAAAGATCAGATGGTCGTAGATGTGTGGTGTTATTTCTGAGGACTCTGTTCTGTTTCGTCAGTCTATATCTCTGTTTTGGTACCAGTACCATGCTGTTTTGGTTATGGTAGCCTTGTAGCATAGTTTGGAGTGAGGTAGCGTGATGCCTCCAGCTTTGTTCTTTTGGCTTAGGATTGTCTTGACAATGAGGGCTCTTTTTAGTTCCATATGAGCTTTAAAGTAGTTTTTTCCAAATCTGTGAAGAAAGTCATTGGTAGCTTAATGCGGATGGCATTGAATCTATAAATTACCTTGGGCAGTATGGCCATTTTCATGATATTTTTTCTTCCTATCCATGAGCGTGGAATGTTCTTCCATTTGTTTGTGTCCTCTTTTATTTCATTAAGCAGTGATTTATATTTCTCCTTGAAGAAGTCCTTCACATCCCTTGTAAGTTGGATTCCTAAGTATTTTATTCTCTTTGTAGCAATTGTGAATGGGAGTTCACTCATGATTTGGCTCTCCGTTTGTCTGTTATTGGTGTACAGGAATGCTTGTGATTTTTGCACATTGATTTTGTATCCTGAGACTTTGCTGAAATTGTTTATCAGCATAAGGAGACTTTGGGCTGAGATGATGGGGTTTTCTAAATATGCAATCGTGTCATCTGCAAGCATGGACAATTTGGCTTCCTCTTTTCCTAATTGAATACCCTTTATTTCTTTCTCCTGCCTGATTGCCCTGGCCAGAACTGCCAACACTATTTTGAAAAGGAGTGGTGAGAGAGGGCATCCCTATCTTGTGGTTGGCACTCTTTTTCGGAAGATGTGGAAGGATGCGTGGAAGGATGCTGGCAAGGTGTTTGATGAGGGGAGTCAGAGCCCTAGAGTGGCCCTTCTGCAAACAGCCGGGTGGAGTGTCAGACCGTGAAGTTTGTGTCCAGCCTCTGCCAATATTCTTCTCCTTCTTCTTCCCTTCCTCCTCCCCTTCTGCCTCTCCACCTTCTACCGCCACTTCTCCTTCCCGTCCTCCTCCTCCTCCTTTTAACAACATTTTAAACATATAGAAACCAGTCTTATCTTCTGGGCCATATAAAAACAGGCTGTGTGCTGGATGTGGTCTGCAGGCTGCAGTTTGCAGACATCTGCCCCGGATAAATGGCTGGCCTGGGAAATCCCTTCTGAGGAGGATGAGGTCTGTTATGTGTATGTAACATTGGGGTCTGTTACATGTATGTACTATGACGTATTTAACATGAGGATAAGTAATATTAAAAGGACAATAGCCAAACATTTTTCAGAACAAATGAAAGCCATAAATAATCACGTTGTGACAAAGCTGAAACACTGAAGACAGAGAATCTTTTTTTTTTTTTTTGAGACAGGGTCTCACTCTGTTGCCCAGGCTGGAGTGCAGTGGTGCTATCACAGCTCGCTGCAACCTCTGCCTCCTGGGCTCCAGTGATCCTCCCACCTCAGCCTCCCAAGTAGCTGGGACTACAGGCTCGTGCCTAAGTTTTAAATCTTTTTGTAGAGACGAGATCTCCCTATATTATCCAGATTGGTCTCCAACTCCTAGGCTCAGGTGATCCTCCCGCCTCGACCTCCCAAAGTGCTAGGATTATAGGCATGAGCCACGGTGACAGCCTAACGAGAGAACTGTAAAAGCCGCTAGAGAGAAAAGACCATTTGCCTACAAGGCTGACAGTTATACTTTGGCATGCTTCTGCCCCTACCACAATAGAACCCGCTGGCAGAACCAATGGCAGGTGACAGAAATCAGAACCGAGACTGTGGTGTATTTTAGATATTTCATTATCAGAATGCAACAGTGTGACAGGCCAGATGATAGATGCATAGGTTAACTACATTTTCTATTTGCTATGTGCTTGAAATATTTCATGATCTTAAAATGTCGCTATCTAAAACATAAACCAGGTGAAAAGAGGTTAAACCGTGGGTTCTGAGGGCTGCACAACGTCTAATGCATTGAAGCAAGTCAGGTGTGCGTTCCCGCGGGGGTGTCCTGTGCTGCAGGTGCTGCCTGTGGGGTTTCCACGCCCCCATCGCCCCACCCTGTTAACCGCGTCTTAACTGCAAGTGCCGTAGCTCTTTGCCTGGGTCCTCCCCTCTGCGGTCACCCAGGGCCTGCTGGAGGGGCTGGGTCAGCCACGTCTTCTAGAGCAGCCCTTGGCCAGAGACGACAGGAGTGGAGGAGGAACACCCAACTCCCTCTCCCCTCGGTGGGCGGGGCTGCCGTGTGTCCCACACACTACCGCAGAGGTCGCAGAAGGATAGTGCCTGGGCACCCACCAGGGCAGCCTGAAGAAGGTACGTGGGCTCCTTTCCCTCGCTGCCTCGCTTCCCCGCTCTCCCACTAGGGCTCCCAGGGATCACCTCTCAATAAATCACTCACACCTGAATCCTTGATTCAGGCCCGGCTTGGGGCCCCTGCTCTAGACAGCGTGCGCACGAATGCTCACACGTGTGTGCCTGGCCCTCAGCTCCCGCCAGGTCTTCTTCCCCAAGATTCCACAACATGGCATTTATTCTTCACACCTGTCGACCCACAACAAGACTATCGTCACTGTTGAGCATAAGGAGGAAGAGGGTCCTGGGTGGTGATATCCCCTGCAGGGAAAGCCGATGGCGGGCAGGAGGAGAGATGGGGAAGGGGCTGAGAACGCAGGGGGCCTGGTCATGGGCGGGGTGGGAGGCCTCGTCCCAGGGGGGCCTGTTTGCAGGGCGGGGCATTGCCAGGGGCCTGGTTTCCGGGAGGGGGCTGTCACAGGGGGGCTGGTTGCAGCAGGAGTCGGGGGGCGTCACAGGAGGCCTGGGGGGGGCCATCGCAGGTGTCCTGGTCGCAGAGGTACTGGCCACAGCAGGGCGTGGTCGCAGGGGGGCCTGGTGTTGGAATGACAGAAGGAAGCTGGGCATGTGGAGGAGGAGCTGGGCAGGTGCCTGGGCCAGATGAGACCTGGCTTGGAATGCATGAATCCTGGGAACTGACTGTGGTGGGGACTCTAAAATTAGCTGGCCCACGAAGCTGAGCCGAGGAAGAAATTTACCCCAAGTATCTCAAGCCCCTCACAGTCTCCGGGGCTCCTGTGGGCCTGAGGCAGGGTGAGGAAGGCTGCATCTGGAGGTGGGGGCGTAGGGGTACACACAGCAAGGAGCGTTCCTTGGTCTCTGAGTCAGCATCAGAGCAGGGCTGAACTGGAGGGAAGGCGGAGCCACAGCGCAGACGCAAAGGGAAACGTTTGGAAAGACGCCGTACTCCTCGGTAACCTTGCAATCACGTTTCAGGTCATGAACTCTCTAAAAGCAGGCTTTGCTTCATTTCAGTGAATGTGAAAATATACAAAGGGCCTTGCCGGCCACCCTTGGCTGGAGTTGCCCCCAGCTTCCTGAGCTTCTCACATTGCCAGGCGCTGGTACAGAGCCCAGCTTTGCAGGTGATGAGGAGGCCCTGCAGGGGCACATTCTCTCTGCGTGTGTATGGCGGGAGCCTGCTATGCCTACACTCTACCATCCAGAGACTCAGGTGTGGCCAACCAAACATGAAGCGTGGTGTCACCTGCGCCCTTGCTTAAGGGCCAGGAGCCCCAGGAATGCCGTCAGCCACAGGAGAGTGGAGGAGCAGAACGGGTCTGTTTGGAAAGGGTTTCTCTCCTGAAGCAGGAGTGGGGACAGCAGCTCTGCGGTGCTTGCTGTGGCTGGGCCCTCAGACATGTCCACATCTGTCATATCCAGGAGGCCCTCCTTAGACCATGCCATTCACGTTCAAGGTCAGAGCATGCTGTACATCTGCCCCTGCAATTTTCTCGGCAATGGCAGGAAGGTGTCTTGGGTAACAGGAGGCTTTTTCTCGTTTCACCAAGACATGCATCAGGCCGGAGGCGAGGAGGATCAGGTAATTGTAACAACTCTGTAAGATGCATATTAAACACTCCGTTTTACAGATAGGGAAACTGAGGCTCAGGGAGATTGCTAAACTTGACAGAGCCAGGGTTTGGCTCTGAACGGGGGCTTACACCAACTGAAGATTCTGACAATTTCTGTAAGATGCATCTCAGTTGAGAGTGCAGGAGCCGCAGCTGAAGGACTGGGGAAAGGAGGCTGTAGAGGCACCAGGAGACCAGCACCACAGCAGGGCCTCCTGAGGTTTGCAGGTTTGGAGCACGGAGTGGGAAGAGGGAAAGAAAACCCACAGGTGGATTTGAGACTTCGTTTGCAGATGAGCTGAACTGGGTGGTGGCAAGAAGCTCTCCAGCTCTCCTGGAGATGCCAGGTCTCAAGGCAGGGGTCGACATTTCGAAGGAAGGCGCTCCTCATCGGGGATTGGAAGGCAGCCTCCCTGCCCTCTCCCCTCGGGTGACCCCCTCCAGTGAAACCTGCTGGTAGACACACCTGCCCGGCACCCACAGGTCAAGGCCAGCTTCTCTTTCAGGACAGAGACTAGAGATGTCCAAGAAAACCCATACAGGTGCTTAGCTGAATCTGCCAGGTCCTCCAGTCATATGTTCAAACAGACACACAGGACCAGCAGACGCTAGAGTAAGACCAGTGGCCAGAAGGCAGTCTGGGGTGGACAAGAGCTGCGGAGAAAACAGAGCCAACGTGCTTTCTGACAAGTTGTATTGAAAACATACTAATTACTATCCCCAGAGAGATTTCAGATTTTGCATCCATAAAACGAGAATAGGCTACTATAAAAATTTTTCGAAAGAAGCAATCTGAGGATAAGAAGGAGTTCATGAAAAAACTAAAATAGAAGGAAAAGTCAAGGTAATCTTTCTGAATTTATATAGCCAAAGGCAAAGAGGTAGAAAACTCAGAGTAATAAAATGGTAATATCTAAAGGCATATTTTGCATAGGTATCATATACTGTTTAATCATTCACTCTCCAAGTGAGAATTATAATGATCTCCATTTAACAGATGAGAAAACTGAGGAAAGAGAAATTAACTAACTTGGCAATGGCCACATAGCTAGAAAGTTTCAGAGCTGAAATACAAATGCAGATTGTGTGGTTCCAGATTCTGTACTCTAAACATAATATATTGATTCTAGAACAACCTAGGAGGGCAACGTTTGTCTAGTAGAAGTCCAGAAAAATCCAATGAGTGATACTGCTAAAGCTGTGCTAGGGGGTAATTTATACTTTTCAGCATATGTATTAAAGTTCTTCTTGAGAGGCAAATTAAACCCAAAGTAGAAAGTAGAAGACAAGAAATAATAAAGGTAAGAGCAGAAATTAATGAAATAGAAAGCAAATGTACAATGAAAAGGATCAACACATCCAAATTTGGTTCTTTAAAGAGCAATAAAATTTATAACCCCCTGATAAAACTTGAGAGAGAGAAAGAACAAATAGGAAAGTCAAAAATGAAAATGGAGACATAATTGGAGAAACTGAAGACATTAAAGAAATAAAAAGAAGAAATTATACACAAGTTTATGTTGATACATGTGACATTTTAGATGAAATGAACACATTCCCAGATAAATACAACTTACCTAAACAGACACAAGAAGAAATGGAAAATCTAAATAGTCCTATAACTATTCAAAAAAATTAAATCCATAATTTAAACCATTCCACAAAGAAGACTCTAAGAACAGATGTCAGTTCTATTGCCGTTTAAGAGAGAAAGAATGCCAACCTTATACAAACTCTCCCACAGAACAGAAAATAAATCTACCGTCTTAACAAAATTTTGAGTATACAGTACCATATAGTTGACTATAGAAACCATGTTAAACAATGTATAACTAGAACTTACTCATCTTGTGTAACTGTAATTTTATAACCATTGAACAGCAATTTCTCATATCTCTCTCTTTCCATCCCATGGTAACCACCATTGTGTTGTCTACTTCTACACTTTTAACTGTTTTAGATGCCTCATGTAAGAGGAATCATGCAGTATTTGTCCTTCTATGGCTGACTTGTTTCACTTAGCGTAATGTTTTCCAGATATATCCACAAGAGAAGAAATTTTAAATACATAAAACAAAGAGTTCATTTCTACAGTATATAAAACAACTCCTGCCACACAGTAAGAAAAAGGCAACTCAAGAGAATAATGGGCAAGACTCAAACAGGTACTGCTCCAGAGAGGACATCTAAATGACCAATAAATACAGTACTTGAGAAGTTGCCAGACCTCCCTCATTAAGAATCATGGAATTGCAAATTGAAATCCATGAGTTACCGCTGCATGCCCACAGAATGCCTCACATCGGAGAATGACAGCATCAAGTGTTGGTGAGGATGTGGAGCAACAGGAACTCACACACACTGCTGTTGGGAGTGCAAGTTAGTCAAACTACTTTGAAAAGTTTGCATTTCTACCCAAACTGAATATATGTATACTATATGGCCCAGCAGCTTCAGTCCTAGAAGTATGCCAAACGGAGATACTTGCACAAGTCACAAGACACACGTATGAGGATGTTACATAATGATGCGCCATAGCCCCAAGTTAGAAACACCCCAAGTGGCCATCAATGGGAGACCAGGTAAAGGAATTGCCATATGTTCCCAGAGCAGATACTATACAATGGTGGACACTGGTAGCCTTCAGCTGCACACATCAACATGGATGAATCTCACAAATGTAATGTTGAGCAGAAGCCAGATGCAAGTGAGTACATCTGTGTAATTTCATGTGAAAAATGCAGGCAGCATGCAACTGTGCTTAGCAATGCATGCTTAGGTGGCAAAACTATAAAGGGAAGGAGGCAATCACCTCAAGAGGCAGGACGTCAGTGACCTTTGTGGGAAGACGGCTGTTGATGGGATGAGCTGAAGGGAAGTTCCGGGGAGTCAGGACTTGGGTGCTGGTCATGTGGGGTTTGCTTTGTGATAGTGCATTGGACTGTTAGGTTTGTGGCACATTGTTATATGTGCCACACTTCACAGTAAAAATGATTTTGAAAAAATAAAACTGTTTCAAGCGTATCTGTCAGCTTTTAGAAGGTTCACCCCATGTGTGCTGTGCCCATGCACGCATGCATGAGCTCATGTGAGTTCTGACTGTACATACTCACATGTGCTGTGGCATGCACACATGCATCTGTGTGTGCAAATTCATGTGAGGTGGAAGTGTACACACTTATATTTATATTTGCTATGCCACGCAAATGTATCTGAGTGTATGTGTACTCATGTGAGCTGTGTTTGCACTCACATGTGCTGTGCCATGCATACATGCATCTGAGTGTGCACACACATGTGAGCTGTGAGCGCACATACTTGTGTGTGCTGTGCACATCCTTCTGACGTTTACCTTGCCTGGGTTTGAAGGGCTGGGCTTGCTGGTTTGGGAGAATTTGCAGAGAAACCTAACAGTCCAATGCACTATCATAAAGCAAACCCCAGATGACCAGCATCCAAGTCCTGACTCCCCGGAACTTCCCTTCAGCCCATCCCATCAACAGCTCTCTCCCCACAAAGGTCACTGACGTCCTGCCTCTCGAGGTGATTGCCTCCTTCCCTGGCATTTTCGGGCAGACACAGGAGGTCAAGAAGGTGATCCGAGCTGAGTTGTCAGGGCCTGTACCCTGCAACGTGTGAACAGCTGTCAAAGGAGAACGGCGGGTTAGGGAGTGCTTTGCGGATGGCCAACCTGCGACCTCTCCTCTGGACCCCAGAAGGCAAAAGGGAGCTCTTTGGGGAGAGGAAGTTGAGTGCGGCTTGTGACCACTGTGTGGGGTGATGATAAAACATCAGAGGAGAGGACTTGGGCAGCTCAGGGAGAGGGCAGCTCTCAGCTGGTGGGAGGTGAGATAAGAGCTCTTTTCCTCTGGGGAGCCGTGGAGGGTGGCCCCAGAGCCCAGGGAGGAGGGGTTCCTTCTTCCGAAGTGAGAGGAGGGAGTGGGACCGAGGCAGGAACTGGCGATGTAAAGAGGAGAGGGGATTTCCCCTTGGAGGTTCTCCTGCCTGGGGTGTCCCTGGAGCCTGGAGAGGTCCTGGGAGAGGGGCTGAGTGACAGCTGCATGGGTGCAGGGCAGCACATGGGCTGCTCCTTCGGAGGGGGTATCTGCAGAGTGAAGGTGGCTCGTCCACTTTCAGAGAGGATCCTGAGGCTTAGAGGATCGGTAGCTATGAGGACAGTGGGGCCATTTTCCTCCCACCCCCACCTCTTCTTCCTGCCTCTTCCCATGCCTGGCATCCTGGCCTTCCCTGGATACTGGATTTGGGGTTTGCTTGGAGTGACATGGCAACATGGGCCCCAGAGTTATAGAGCTGAGATGAACTTTCAAGCCCACGAGTCTCATTCAAACTAAGATCCATTCACTGAACACCTGCTCTGCCCCGGCGCTGGGGTTGGCTCTGGGGACACGGCTGGGGTTTAAGCAAAGTTCATGAGCTCCTGGAGCCAATGTTTCTAGGGGGTGGGGAAGCAAGAAGCAGTCAACATCCAGAGGAACAAGCAAATAAGCCAGAAACCGGAGGCCACGAGGGCCCTAAAGGGTCCCCAGGCCCTCGGCGTGGGCAGGGTGGGGCCTCCTGGAGGGAGTGAAGTTGGAGGCCAGCTTGAAGAGCAGGTGCGGTTCCTGTGGTTGCCATAACAAATGACCATGAACCTCGCCGACTAACACAGCACACACTCCTTCTCTCGCAGTCCTGGAAGCCGGAGTCTACAGTCAGTCTGTCCAGGCTAAACTCAAGGAGTCAGGCGATGGCTCCTTCTGGGGGCTCTGAAGGGACCATTTCCTTGCTTTCCTTGCATTTCCAGCTTCTAGAAGGTCCTCTGCATTCTCAGCCTCCCCCACAGAGCCCCCGCCTGTCGCTCCATCATCCCACTTTCTAACTTCTGCTGGCTCTTTCTGCATCCCTCTTATAAGGACCCTTGTGTCACATCGGCCCATCCTACAATCAGGATCAGGCTATTTGCCTTGATCACATGTGCTAAGTCTCTTTTGCCATATAAGACGTTCCAGGGCTCCGAGGGTCATGACATGGATGCCTTTGCAGACCATTCTTTGGCCCGTCACAGAGGGAATGGTCAGGAGGAATGAAGCAGGTGTGGGTGACAGCCCCAGGCACTCCTCTGCTCCTTCAGCTCTGACCCATTCTGAAATTTCCATCTGTGCTCCTCTGTTCTGAACCCACTTACCCCAGAGGGAGCAGGAAGGAAGATGTGTGACCCACAGGTGAGCTGTGGGAGGCAGGGCTGCCCTCCTGGAGGCACTGGCTGGGCCGCGCGTCAGGGCTGTGGAGGTCTGTCCTGCAGCAGCTGCACCATGGCTGCCTGATGGGACAGACGGAAGCCCAGCTCTGGTCACCTGGAGCCCGGCCACTGGCTCACGTGTGACCTGGAACAGGTCCTCACCCTCTCCAGGCCTCAGTTTCTGCCTCTGTCATGTGGGGTGTTGGGACATGGGGACCTGTGCCTGTGGGATTCCAGGTGTTCACGGAGGACCCAGCCTGGGGCAGGGCGCTCCTCCTGGGGGGCGCTGGCCTTGTGAGCATGCTGTTTACATCTTCACGGGACACGCGGAGGGGTGGGTGGCGGCCCAGCAGCTGGAACTGCACAGGAGCCAGAGGGTTGCACAATGGCGGGACAGCAGCTGGCGGGCTCTGCAGAGGTTGTTTTTTTACCGAATGCAGCTGGAGGGGCAGCCAGGGAGGCAGCTCCGCCCGGAGGGAACAGTCAGGTCTCGGGGGCTGGGAGGACAGAGGTCTCAACCTCCCACTACGACAGGGCCAGCCGGGGTGGGTAAAAGGGCGACCCCCCCATCAGGGGAGGGCTGTCTGAGTGTCACTGTCCCTCTTCCTCTGGAGGTGGCAGCCACAGGCCTCCTGGATGCAGAAGCCCAGAGCTGAAGGCCTCCACAGAGGTCAGCTCAAGGGTGTCAGAACTGGGACCACAGCCCAGGCCTGCTCACTCCCAAGCTCAGAGACCCCCGCCCACCTCCCCGCTTCACAGATGGGCATCCGGAGGCCATGGTCATTCGAAGCCTGGGGCAGAGAGCAGGAGGGTGGTGGGAGGCAACATCTCGGGGGCACATTCTGGCCTGGAGTGTGAAGAGTGTGAATAGGATCCTCCTCACGCTGTTTAATTCAGTGCTCACACAGCCAGTTTATCTCCTTCAATGGAACCCAAACTGTTAGGAAAACAACATCATGGGCCGGGCACGGTGGCCGTGAGCCACGTGTAATCCCAGCACTTTGGGAGGCCGAGGCAGGTGGATCACAAGGTCACCTGGCAATATGGTGAAACCCCGTCTCTACTAAAAATACAAACATTAGCCAGGTATGGTGGTGGGCACCTGTAGTCCCAGCTACTTGGGAGGCTGAGGCAGGAGAATCGCTTGAACCCGGGAGGCGGAGGTTGTAATGAGTTAAGAACACACCACCGGGTGACAGAGTGAAACTCCATCTTAAAAAAAAAGAAAGAAATCAGCCTCCTGACCTCACAGCCCCGCTGTGCTCCTCAGGCCCCTGCAACGAATCTCGGGACTCCGAAGCCAGGCTGCAAGGTGAACGTGACCCAGACAGAGCCAGGAGAGCACAGCCCGTCTGTGAGTGAGTGGGTGGGTGGGTTTGTGGTCCACTCTCCCCTGAGGCATTTGCGGGGCAGACACGGGGTTGAGAAGGTGGTCTGAGCTGGGGTGTCAGGGCTTGTCTCCCACAAGGTGGGAACAGTTGTCAAGGGATAAGTGGCTTCATGTGATGGGTACTGATGCAGGGACAGTGTGAATGGGCAGAATCCCCAGACCCAGTTCCCCTAGAACCCACAGGACCCCAGAAATCACTAGAGTGACCCCTGACCCTTCAGATTTGGAAGAGCTGTGGGAATGGGGGTCATGGTTTCCCTGGTGGCCCCTGACGCTCTCCCAAGCACTCGCCTCTCCAATAATTGGTAAGGTCACAGCTCTCCATGCCCTCTTCCCAACCTCAGTCCCCCAACACCCAATAGGCTCCTCTTAGCCAGGGCCCAAAGACTCAGGGGACAAGGGCCTACTCTCTGGGGCCACTGTGTGTGTGGAGAGCCCTGGCTGCAGGTGGGAGTGAGAGCAGGGCCTGGAGGGTGGACATGGCTGCCTGAGCCTGGCAGGTGGATGGAAGCCTAGATGGGGCCAGAGTGGCTCGGGGCCTGGTGGGGTGGCCCACTCTGGGTGGAGCAGAGGGTTGGGGGCAAGTTCACGGCTCCCAGTGCTCTGCTTCCAGCTACTCTAGGCAGTGTCCCTGGACCTCCTGCTCGTTGAAATCGCTCTCTGCCTCAGTTTCCCCATTGCTGGGTGGGTGGCAGGGAGGGTGAAATAGCACAGATGTGGGAAAGGGTTCTTCATGTGACCAGACATGCATAGTGGGGCTTAGTGGGAGCTCCCCGTAAGCTGGGTGGCTTCCCAAGTGCTGCACCCGTCACCTTGCATCCTGGGGCGACCAGGAGGTCAGCGCAGCAGAGCCAGCCTTCCTGTTGGACAGAGGCAGAGGTCACAGCAGGGAGAGGGACATCTCTTGCCCAAGACCATGAAGCTGGAAGTAAGTGGAGGAGCCAGGACTTGAGCCGGGCTGCCTGACTTGGAGCCGGCCCTCCGCAGAGCCACATGACCCTGAGGCCTGGTGTGCCCCAGTGCTCGGCTGTCATAGAAACCCTTTAAAGGCCCGTGTCTTTGCAGGTATACCCAGTCATGTGTTAGATGGATCCCCAGGAAGAACCCTGGCCAGTGGTGGGCAGGCTGCCCCAGTGCCCTGCTGGCTGAGAACCATGTGCTTGTAAACTTTATTTTCCATACAGTAGAGAAACATACAGTACAAGCGACACTGGGAATCTGTTTTACAGCAAAGCTCACAAATGCCCCTTGAGACACACTTGTTCCCTGGATGAGGGGGGTGATGCCCAGGAGCCCGCTTGCCTCTGGGCGGCACTTCTATGCGAGCAGCTGCTGCATCCCAGAGCTGCGTGGGAAGGGGAAGCCGGCTCAGTCCTCACACCCCACAGTTCCATGTCCACTGTCCTCTGCAGGCCGCGCCATGACCATCTTGGGGAGGAGAAGCTTCCCCAGGCAGCAGCCAACTTTCCACGTGCTCCCCGTGGCCTCCTGCCTGCCTGGGGAGGAAAACCTCACAGCAGGGCGGGGCTCAGCTCCACAGCCAGGGGGCATTCACTCAGTGCCTGCTCTGGGCTGGACCCCCCACCCCGAAGGGATCAGATGTGACCTGTCCTCCAGGGACCCCAGGCTGGCTGGCAGCAGCCCCGGCCCTACAGCTTGGTAAGTCCTGGGGCAGAGGGAAGCTGGGGCCTCAGGTCAGGTGGGCGTTTGTCAGTGGGGAAGAAGCTTGGCAGCCCAGACCTGCAGTAGGAGGGGCAGGAGCGGGGGTACTGCAGATGGGTGTTCACAGGGGCGGAGGCGGGAAGCTAGGAGAGGAGGGGACCTCCAGGAAGGCAGTTTTGTGAAATATCCCGAGAACCTGGAAGTGACTTTCAGGAGCATCTGTACAAGGGGATGTTGGGCTTCCCTCCCTGCACTGGGAGGTGGATCCAATACTCCCCAGGCGGAAATTCGGGCCCCTGGCCAAGCCCAGCCTCCGCTCTGCCCTGGACAGCCAGGAGAAGGCTGCCACCCTGCTGAGGACCGATGGTGGTCCTTCGTCCTGATCTCGGGGAGCGGTGCCCTCCGTTATCTGCAGGCTCTGGCGCGTGGCGCTGGAGGAATGCGCCCCCTCACATGACCACCTCGGGTGCGATGCTGAAGAGGAGGTCGTCGTTCCCCCGCCGCACCTCCAGCAGGAGAGGAGACTCGGTCAGCACGGCCTCCTGCAGCTCACTCGAGTCCACCAGAGGACGCCCGTTGACCTTGACGATGATGTCACCATCTTGGATGCCGCCTCTGCCAACAGGAGAGACGGGGTCACCACCCACAGCCTCCACAGGCACAGCCTTCCCAGGCCCAGCCCAGGGCGAGGCACAGTCAGGGTCAATGACAACATTTTAACAAAAGTCGTTTCGATGGGAAAGAACAGTGCCCTGGCCCCAAAGCTCTCACACCAGAAGAAATCCAGTGTCACATGACAGGCAAACGACCTTTCAAACTGCTTCTCCCATGCCTCAGAAGGGAGGGTTCAAGCTCCCGCTGCAGCCCTTCTAGCTGGGCCAGGCACTCTGTCCCCTTGAGCCTCAGTTTTCAGGTCTACAGTCCTATGTGGAAATGTGCTTTGCAAATTACAAAGGCCCAGGAGCAGGTACTGCTGTTACCGCAGTTACGAAGACTTCTATGTGACAGGCAGAGCTCGCGGGGCCGGCCTTCCTTCTGCATGAGGTTCACTGAGACCTCCCCACTGCCAGGAAGGAAGGTGATGGTACCATGCTCAGTGGCATGGGCACCAGCATCAGGACCCACACATGCCAGCTGTGTGACCCGGAAGAGTAACTTCTCTAAACCTCAGTCCCTCCATGTGTAAAATGGGTGAGAGCAAGAGCCTGCAAATCCCTGGCTGCAGTGAGGATTAACTGAGATGATGCGTATGGAAAATCTTACACCATCTCAACAATTTTTACTGCAGGCCTGCTGTGGGCAGGGCTCGTGTGCCATGTGTGCTCATCGCGGAAGGTCACGCAGGGCCTCCCACCCTCAAGCCTAGCCTCTGAGGACGCACAGTACAGTTGGCCCTTGAACAACATGGGTTTGAACTGTGTGGATCTACTTATACGTGGATTTTTCCCACCGCAGATGAAGACCGAGGCCAAGGAGTGGAGGCGACTGGTTCAGAGCCCTTCCTAGGGGTGGGTCAGCCATGCCAGCGTGTGGTAGTGTCGCTGCACGCCTGCCTCAGCCTATGGTGTTGCAATGCTTAACATTTCTCTAGTACTGGAAGACTTCAAAGAAAGCAGTGCTTTATCCATTTCATCTACAAAGTCTCCTGGGGGTAGAAATCCCAGCACTTTGGGAGGCCAAGGCAGGCGGATCGCCTGAGGTCAGGAGTTCAAGACCAGCCTGGCCAACATGGTGAAACCGTGTCTCTACTAAAAATGCAAAAAAACTTAGCAGGCGTGGTGGCGGGCACCTGTAATCCGAGCTACTCAGAAGACTGAGGTAGCAGAATCGCTTGAGCCTGGGAGGCAGAGGTTGCAGTGAGCTGAGATTGCGGCACTGCACTCCAGCCTGGGCAACAAGAGTGAGACTCTGTCTCAAAAAAAAAAAAAAAGGCTAAATTATCTCCATTTTACAATGAGAAGGTGAGTTCCAGAAAGACCCAGGACTCAGGCTGGTCCGCAGCTGGTGGAAGAGTCTGGCTTAGAGCGGGCTCTTAGCCCAACAGGTACTCCTCAGTCTCTGCTTCTTGAAGGAAACGACATTGTGGACTTAGGATGGACACGGTCAGGGCTCTAGGGACCATTCAGCTCTCCAGCCTCCCCTGGCTTAGCAGACACACTAGAATTCACCTGCCCCTTCCCCGTCACTTTGCTGGGAAGCTCAAGGTCACATGAGAACAGTGCGGCAGTCCCAGCCCAGACCTCACACCTGCCCCATGCCTCCAGCAATCTCCCTGTCTCCTCTGGCAGAGCCTACCTCTGAGAAGGCGAATTCGGCGTAACCTCTTGCACGTAAATTCCACTGCTGACCTCTGGGAAATCTGGGTTGCTGGCCTTCAGCTCATCCACCAGGCTGGAAAGAGTCTGCTGTCAAGGCCCCTCCTCTGAGCCTTTGCCCAGCTCCTTGGTATGAAGCTGCCCCTCCCTCCCTCCAGCATCAGGCCAGAAGAGGAGCCTCCTCTGGGCCCCCACACTGCCCTGTCCCACCACTGGCCACTCTGTGTCCCCTACCAGATGTGCTTCTCAAGAGAAATGTGGTAGCAATGGCTGGTTAGAAGCGTGAAGAGAGGAAAGAGTGGGTGGATAGGTGTGAGGAGGGGCGGAAGGATAGATGGATGGATGGAAGAAGGAATGATGATGGATGGGTGGATAGAAGGAGAAATGGACAGACAGGCGATGCTGAGTCATGGAATGGACAGCCAATGCTGAGTCATGGAACGGACAGATGATGCTGAGTCATGGAACGGACAGACAATGCTGAGTCATGGAACGGACAGACAGAAGACTGGACAGAGGTGGGATGGACAGACAGATAAAAGAGACAGAAAAAACAAAATATAAATTGGTGTACTGAATGTTGATTATAATTTTTTTCAAATGTCACCCCTAGATTAGCAGAGTTGGTGAAACAGGAGGAATGACAGCTTTAGGGACTGTGTTGTTCGAGGAAATGGTCGCTTGAGCATTCTTGAGTTCTTCCTAGGCTCCCAATGCAGTGACCTCTCCCTTCTTCAAACCTCGAAGCTCAACTTTGCATTTCCAGCCTCCCTTCTATCCTGCCCCCACTTCCTCTCCCCCAGCCCCTTCTTTCTTGCACTCGTTCAGCATTTCTAGGCACCTGCTCTGCGGTGGACCTAGTATTGGGGCAGAGCGGAGGAATGAGCAGGTCATTCCTCCCAAGGAGCCGACAGCCGAGGAGGCAGGATGGGGTGGGGCTGTCCCAACACAGGTGATTCCGACACAGCAGGATGAGTTCAAGGCTGGGGAGGGAGGCCAGGGCTCTGTGTGCTACGAGGAGGCACCTTATCCCACTTGAGTGTCCTGAGAATGCAGAATGGTGTGCCCCCAAATTCACATACACCCAGAACCTCAGAATGTGACCTTGTTTGGAAATAGGACCTTTATAGATGTCATTAGTTGAAGATCTTGAGATGAGACCTTCTTGGTTTAGAGTAAGCCCTAACTCCAACGATGGATGTTTTCATAAGAGAAACAGGAGAGAGATGTGCACACAGATATTCAGAGAGAAAGAAGGTCAAGTGAAGACAGAGGCAGAGACTGCAGGGAGAGAGCCACAAGCCAAGGACACCTGGAGCCAGCAGAAGCTGGAAGGGGCAAGGAAGTAGCTTTCCGTGGAGCCTCAGAGGCAGTGCAGCCCTGCTGACCCCTTGACTTCAGACCTCCTACTTCCGGAACTGAGAGGAAACACACTTCTGCTGTTTTAAGCCACCAGGCTTATAGTAATTTGTTATAGCAGCCACGGGAAAGAGATGGCGTCCTGAAAGAACAGAAGGAATCTATAAGGCAAAGAGGGAAAAGTCCAAGCACAAGGACCGGCCTGAGCAACAATCAGAGGCCTGAGTGCATTGGCCCATCTGGGCACCTGCAAGGAGCCGAGCACAGCCAGCCAGGGTCTGGAGGGAGGGCCAGGGTGAGGGACGAGAGGAAGGGGCAGCAGGGGACAGCACTCTTCAGATACTCGCCTTGGTGTGATCGTCCGCATCCGTATGCCGATGAAGCGCTTCTTCCAGTCTGGAAATGAAACACGGCGAGACTCTGTTAGGGCTGCTGCAAAAAGCCGCCACCCTCCCTCAGAGGACAGGCAGAGGACAGAAGTTTCCCTGCAGGACCAGGAAGCAGCAGGTGTCATTCTGCTTAAGCCAGCCCAGTTCCCCTGTGGTCCGGCGAAGCTGCCCTCTCCTGACCGTCATCATGGAGCTGAGGGGTGTTCTAGCTCTAGCGTGCTCGCCCCACAGGTGGCTTCATGTCCACCCCATCCTGCATCCAACCACGTGAGCTCCAACCCAACCCCAGTGGCCAGCGGGGCTCTCCTTTCTGGCTTGCATACTGCTGGTTCCCCAAATGTTCCCTGCTTGGAACTGAACTCATCACCTCCCACTGGCCTTCCCCAAAACAATACTCGCTGCTAATGTCCACTGAATACCAACCATTTGCCAGGCCCTGTGGCTGGGGCACTGCACACACAGCTCACTGAGATACTGTCTCCATCCCCCGAGCTGCTCCAATCTGTGACTTAACAGGTGTCTCAGACCCAGAAATAAACAAGAGTCAATAAATTTAGAATTTTCATTTTATATAAGAGTTCTGACCACAATTAGAAATCAACAATAGGTATCTGGAAAATTCCCAAGTACTTGGAAACTAAATAAAACACTCTAAATTACTCATCTTCAGATAAGTAAAAAGAGAAATTAGAAACTCTGTTCAACCAAATAAAAATGAATGTATAATATATTAAAATTCATAGGTTGTAGAGGTAGAGGGAAATTAATAGTACTGAAGTGCCTATGTTAGAAAATAAGTTTCAAATCAATAACCTCAGTTTCCATCTTAAAAACTAGAAAAAGACCAAATAAAACCCAGAATAACCAGAAGAAAAAAATAATAAAGCTAAAAGTATGAATCAATAATAAAGTTGAGAGTGTGAATTAATAATAAAGGTAAGAGTGTGAATCAATAAAGCTGAGAGTGTGACTCAAAGCTGAGAGTGTGATTCAATAAAGCTGAGAGTATGAGTCAATACTAAAGCTGAGAGTGTGAATCAATAATAAACCTGATAGTATGAATCAGTAATAAAGCTCAGAGTGTGACTCAATAATAAAGATGAGTGTGAATCAATAAAGATGAGTGTAACTCAATAATAAAGATGCATGTGAATCAATAACAAAGCTGATAATGTGACTCAATAATAAAGATGAGTGTGAATCAATAAAGCTGAGTGTGAATCAATAATAAAGCTGAGGCCAGGCGCGGTGGCTCAAGCCTGTAATCCCAGCACTTTGGGAGGCCGAGACGGGCGGATCACGAGGTCAGGAGATCGAGACCATCCTGGCTAACACGGTGAAACCCCATCTCTACTAAAAAAAAATACAAAAAACTAGCCGGGCAAGGTGGCCGGCGCCTGTAGTCCCAGCTACTCGGAAGGCTGAGGCAGGAGAATTGCGTAAACCCAGGAGGCGGAGCTTGCAGCGAGCTGAGATCTGGCCACTGCACTCCAGCCTGGGTGACAGAGCAAGACTCCGTCTCAAATAATAATAATAATAATAATAATAATAAAGTTGAGTGTGAATCAATGAAATCAATAGTATAAATCAATGAAATAAAGATAAGAATGTAAGTCAAAGAAACATAACAGTGAAAATAAAAACTAAAAGCTGATTCTTTGAGATCAATAAAATTGATAAATCTTTAGCAAGATTGATCATGACAAAAAGACACAGTTTTCAATATCATGAATTACAGAGGTGACATCACTACAGATTCTAAAGATACTAAAAGAATAATAAGAGATTATTATGAACAACTTGACGTCAATGAATTTAATCACTTAGATAAAAGAAGCAAATTTCTTGAAATTTCCAAACCACCAAAGCTCATTCAAGAAGAAACAGATCACTCAAATAGCACTATATCTATTAAAGAAATTGAATTTGGAGTTAAAAAATCTTCCTACAAAAAAACTTCAAGCCCAAAAGAGCTCACTGGCGAATTCTACCAGATGTTTAAGGAAGAAGTAGTATTAATTCTATACAAACTCCACCCGAAAACTGAAAATGAGTGACTACTTCTAACCTCATTATCTGGATACAACAACCAGAAGAGAAAACTAGACCAATATCGCTCATGAAAACAGATACAAAAATTCTTTAAACAAATAAAATCCAACAATACATTAAAAAGGATAGTACAGCCAGGCATGGTGGCTTATACCTGTAATCCCAGCACTTTGGGAGACCAAGGTAGGCAGATCACCTAAGGTCAGGAGTTCGAGACCAGCCTGGCCAACGTGGTGAAACCCCATCTTTCCCAAAAATACAAAAATTATCTGGGCATGATGGTGGGCACCTGTAATCCCAGCTACATAGGAGGCTGAGGCAGGAGAATCACTTGAGCCTGGGAGGCAGAGGTTGCAGTGAGCCAAGATTATACTACTCCACTCCAGCCTGGGGGACAGAGTGAGACTCCATCTCAAAAAAAAAAAAAAAAAAAAAAAAAGATAATACATCATAAATAAGTGATAAATGAGGTTCATCCCAGGAATGTACACTTGGTTTAACATTTAAAAATCAACCAATGCAATTTACCACATTAACAGACTAGAAAAGAAAACCATATGATCATCTCCAGAGATGCACAAAAAGCCTCTAACAAAATGTAACATCCATTCCCAATAAAAACCAGAAACAGAAGGGAACTTTTCAACCTGATAGAGGATACCTATGCAAGTTTTTAGCTAGCGTCATACTCAATGGAGAAAGACTGAGTGCTTTTCTCTCCAAGATCAGGAACGAGACAAAGATGTTCGCTCTTACCTCTTTCATTCAATATTTTACTGGAAGTTCTAGCCAGGCAAGAGGAAAAAAAGCATTCAGATTGGAAAGGAAGAAGTAAAACTGTCTTTATTCACAGACTGTATAGCCATGTATGTAGTAAATCTGATGGAATCTACAAAAAAAGTTTCTAGAAGCAGTGAGTTATCGAGCTTACAGGATATCTTATGGTGAACATCCAAAAATCATTTTAATTTGAATATTCTCTTAACCAACCACCAGAAACTGAAATTTCAAAGAATACATCATTTATAGTAGCATCAAAATTAAGAAATACTTATGAATAAATCTGATGAAAAATGCCCCAAAACCAGTACACTGAAAACTATAAAACATTGCAGAGAGAAGTTAAAGAAGATGTAAATAAATGGAGAGGTATTCTGTATTCATGGGTCAGAAGAGTTACCATGGTTAAAATGCCAAATTTCCCCACATTGATCTGCAAATTCAATGCAATCCCCATCAGATCATCAGCAGGCTTTATTTTTCTTTATATAGAAATTGACAAGCTTATTCTGAAATTCATATAGAAATGCAAAGGGTCTGAGGAGCCCATGCAACTTGGAAAAGGAAGAATAAAGTCAGGGGACTCACATCACCTGCCTTTTAGACCTACTGTGAGGCCACAGTAATCGAGCCAGTGCAATACTGAATATTGGCCTGAAGACAGACAGCTGGAATGGCATATGGTCATTCTCTTTTTGACAACGGTGTGAAGGCACTTCAGTAGAGAACAGTCTTTCAACAGATGGTGCTAGAACAATTGAATTTCCAAGGCAAAAACAACAAAAACCCCCGAAACTTCGATCTATACTTTGCACTATTTAAAAATATACAAATTCAAAATGCATCGTAGTCCTAAATCTGAAACCTCAAAAAGTAAAACTTCTTGAAGAAATCGTGGGAGAAAAATCTTTCTGATCTTGGGTTAGCAAAGACTTCGTAGACACAACACCAAATGCATGACAAATTGGGAAAACACACTTCATCACAATTTACAAAACTTCTGCTCTTTAAAGACACTGTTCAGAGAATGAAAAGACAAGCCACAGACTGGGAGAAAATATTTGCAATTTGCTTATCTGATAAAGGATTCCTATCCAGAATGTAGAAAGAACTCTCACAACCTACTAATAAGAACACACATAACCTAAATGCTTTTAATGGGCCAAATATTTAAACACACCAAAGATGAACAGTTGATGAACAAGCCATGTGGGAGATGGGGTCAGAGCTGGCCGGTAAGCCTGACCCCTGGGTCCACTGGGTCCTGGAAGGCTTTGGATTTGATCTTGAATCACCAGACGTGATCTGCCTTTAGTTTTGAAAGGGCCTCTCTGGCTGTGGGAGGGT
The DNA here is from genome assembly GCF_000951045.1 of Mandrillus leucophaeus. NCBI lineage: Eukaryota > Metazoa > Chordata > Mammalia > Primates > Cercopithecidae > Mandrillus > Mandrillus leucophaeus. Next base: position 3,204,618 of record NW_012107363.1, on the reverse strand, counting down.
CTGTGGGGCATGGGGCAGCATCCGGAGGAACCCAGAGAGGTGATGGTCCAGGGCAGCGAGTGCCCCAGCGCTGGACCCGGAGGTGGAGGTGGAGGTGGAGCGGTGGCAAGGCCCGGGGTGGATGCGTCCTGAAGCCTGGACCAACGGACTCGCTGACAGCGGATGAGGTGTGTGGGGGACAGAGGGACAAGGCTGACGTAACTGAGTGGGGACGGCAGCTGGGGCTGCAGGAGCGGGGTCTTGTCAGGTGCTCTGAGTGGGAACTGCCCCTGGACATCGGTGGGGCCGTCCCACAAGCAGCTGCCCGTCCGAGCCTGGAGTGGGAGGGGCCAGGCTGGAGGCGTAAATCCGGGGGATCACTCTCTAGCTGGCTTCTAAATCCAGGGCATGGGATCCTCAACAGGCCCCGCACAGCCCACCTGAGACATCGACCCTTCCCGCTCCCACTGCCTGGGAGTCCTCTGCAATCTCCAGAGCCTGCCCCGCTCCCTTCCCACAGTCTCTGGTGGAGTTGGGTCACCTCCTCAGAGAGGTCTCCTGCCCCCTCGTGCAGCCCTCACCCTCGAGGCCCCAGCCCTGCCCCGGCCTCCTCCCAGCACCCCTCACTCTTATCTGTGGCATCTGGGGGCATTTTTGTGGCCCGTCTCCCTGCTAGAAGGAAAATGGAAGGGAAAACGGGAAAATCTCTGGCTCACAGCCCACAGGAGTCCAAGGCACAGAGCCGACACTTGAACAATGCCTGTGGTCCCGTCCGACTTAGACTCACCGTGCGGCTGGGAAAGCAGAGGCCCGGTAATGCCTCTGGGCCGGAGCTGAGGAAAGCGACTGGCTGTGCTCAGGATTGGAGACTCTAAAGCCTCTTCTCCTTGAACTTAAGAGGTGAGCAGAACACACACCAAGCACCAGGCCACCAGGCTCCCTGCCCATCCTGCTCCCGGCCCTGCTGCTGCCAGGTGGCTGGGCTGCCTCGGCCAGCCTTTTCCACTATTGGGAAGGACTCAGGACTCCACCCAGCACAGGGGCCTGAGACCAGGGGACCTTATGGCTTCTGAGACCAAGTGACCCTGTGACCTCTGAGACTGGGGAACACTGTGACTTCTGAGACCAGGGAAACTTACAGTTTTTGAGACCAGGGTTCCCTGTGACTTCTGAGAACCCTATGGTCTCTGAGATCGGGGAATCCTGTAATGTCAGAGATCTGGGAACTCTGTGATGTCTGAGACCAGGGAACGCTCATGCCCCTGTCCCTGTCCCTGTCCCCTCCCTACAGCTCTCCCTTGGCTCGTGGGCCACAGGATAAATGAGGGGTTTACCCCCCAGGTCAGAGGTCTCCCACCTATGAACTGCACTGTCCCCCATAATCCACAGAGGGGCAGATGCCCACAAACGGCCCTACTCCATGAATCAAACACCCCACATCACCCCATGTGGGGCTACACTCTGGTCCTAAGGCTGGCTGGACCCCAAGACCTCCTGGGGCTCCCCCAACATGCATGGTGGCCACTCTTTACCCTGAAAGCCCCCCAGAGGCCTCTGCACCCCACCCCTAGACAAGAATAAGAAATGTACTTAACATCTCCTTGATTTAATAAAAAGATGGTTCATTTCAAAGAACTTTAGATTAACTGGGTTTGGATCATTGCATTTTATTAAATAAAAAAGAAAAGAAGTACAAACACCAGTCAACTTCAGAAGGATTTTAAAATTGCAAATGTGCCATGCCGCTAAGGTTTATCAGGCTCCTCAGTCTGTGCTGTTCTTGGGGAGGGGATACAGCTCTGAGGACAGGGGATGTCTCCTAGGGGGTCTGGGATGAGGTCAGCACTAACTGGGACAGTCCCTGTAAAACAAAGGAGCAAACCCAGGCCCTGGCAGGATCCTGTCTCAGAGGAGAAAGAGAGAGGCAAGAAGGGAAGAGGACACTATCATCCACTTCCAAGTAAAGTCACCTCATAGCTCAGTGTGTGCAAACTGCAGCTCTGCTAATTTCCAGTAAGGAGGCTGAAGTCAAAGGCACCCATGGAGAATGGGATACTTCAACAGGAAAGGCTCGGTCATTAGGGAAAGGAGCACGCTAGGACAGGTGTGGGTACATCCCTGAATCTAGTTCTGAGCTTCCTAGAAGCCAACAGGAAAAGGGCTCAAGAGATTAGATGGTCCTCACTGTTCAAGAGTAGAAGACTTCAGCTTCTTTGGGCAAGACAGGCTCTGCCTGGCTCCAGATTGTCTTCCCATAATGGACACGGAAGGACAATGGTGGCTTCCTCAACAGCAGCTCTTCATGTGACCAGCCCTCATGGCACCGGCCTTGGCTGCACTGGGGTCCATGTGCTTGGCTGACAGGGTCATGGAGGAGGGGCAAACATGAGGAGGCCTCTGCTCTCAATGAACTGCCAGTGAGGGGGCTGGGAGGAGACAGCAAAGCAATGTGGAAGTGTGAGTTGCTGAGTCAGGCCTGGGTGTTGGGCAGGAGGTGGGCATGGGAGACACAATGGCAGGAGGGAGACGCTCACTAGGGCTGAAGAGAAGGCGGGGAGGTGGAGGCCCCCAGGAAAGGCCCTGTGATTGGAAGCATGGCCCTGCTCTGGAAGGTGGCTGCAACTGCTCACTTGAGGAGGCAATGGGTCTGCTGTTACCTGGGAGAGTTGCCTAGTGCCCTGGCGAGACCTCTCCCAGATGGGTGCTCATGGCAGTCTAGGAGTGGGCAGGGTGGGCTGGGCATCCCTTTTGGATGGGGGTGAGGAAACGGGGGCTTGGAGGAGGGTGACTTCCAAAGACGGGGTATTGGACTCTGCTCCCCTGGCATAGAGGATATTCTACCATGTGATCTGCATGGGCCACAGGCTGGAAGAGAGAGTACTCAGGAGTGGGTAGAAGGATGGAAGAATAGATGAACAGGGATAGAGGGACAGGTGGGTGGACAGATGGATGGATGGATAGGTAGACAGGTGAATGAGTGGGTGGGTGGATGGGTGGAAAGAAGGAGAGAAGGAAAAAAGAAAGGAAAAAAATAAAAGAAGGAAGAAATGGTGGACAGGTGGGTGAATGGGTGGACAGGTGGGTGCATGAGTGGATGAATGGATGAGTAGATGGATGGATGGATGAATGGGTAAATGGATGGATGGTGGATGGATGGATGGATGGAAGAATTGGTGGGTGGAAGGATAAATGAATGGTTGGTTGAATGGAGGTGGATGGATGGATAGAATGGATGGATGGACAGGTGGATGGATGGGTGAATGGCTGGGTGGGTGGGTGGGTGGATAGATGGGTGGATGAATGATGGATAGGTGAATAGATGGGTGGGTGGGTGGATAGATGGGTGGATGAATGATGGATAGGTGAATAGATGAATGGGTGAATGGTTGGGTGGATGGGTGGATGGATATATGGGTGGATGGACAGATGGGTGGATGGATGGATAGGTGGATGGATGAATGGATGGATGGATAGATGGTAAATGAGTGAATGGAAAGATGGGTGGGTAGATGGATGGGTGGGTGGATGGATGGGTAGATGGGTAGAAAGGTGTGGGTAGATGGATGGTGGATTGATGGGTGGATGGATGGATGGATGGGTGGATGGGTGGGTGGATGGGTGGATGGGTGGATGGGTGGGTGGATGAATGGATGATTGGATGGATGGTTAGATGGATGGATGGGTGGGTGGATGGGTGTGTGGGTGGATGGATGGTTGTGTGGGTGGATGGGTGGGTGGGTGGATAGGTGGATGAGTGGGTAGATGAATGGATGGATGGGTGAATGGATGATTGGATGGATGGGCGGATGGATAGATGAGTGGGTAGGTGAATGGATGGGTGAATGGAGAGACGGATGGATGGGTGGGTGGATGGGTGGGTGGGTAGATGGATGGATCAGTGTGTGGGTGGATGGATGTGTGGGTGGATGGGTGGGCGGGTGGATGGATGGACAGATGGATGAGTGAATGGATGGGTGAATAGATAGATGGATGGGTGGGTGAAAGGATGGATGGATGGATGGACAGATGGATGGATGGATGGGTGAATGGATGGGTGGGTGGATAGGTGGGTGGGTGGGTGAGTGGATGGATGGATGGATAGAAGGAAAGAAACACTGACAACTAAGGAGCAGTCCAGATGAGAGCAGCTTAGGGACTCCAAGAAGCTGATGGTAGAGGCTGAGATTGGAGATCACCAGCCAAAAGGAGACAGCCTTGGAGGGGCAGGGGGTGAACCTGACCATGAATTGATGATAGGCAGGGGGAAGATCCTGAACGAGGCTGAGGATAAGCTGTCCTGGGGGTCTCACAGCTTTGGGGTGGGCAGAGAGGACCTGTCCAGTAGTGAGCAAGGTTCACCCAGCACCTCTGATGGGCCTTGGTCCCAGGACTGGGGTGCTAAGGGGCTGTAGCCCTGGGAGAGTGCCCCCTGCCTCTGGCCCCTCCAGGTGAGCTCTTTACCTTTGATCTGCTTGTCTTGGAACTCAGTGAGGAACCGTGTGATACGGTCCGAGGGGATGGCAAAGGAGATGCCAGCCGTGACCTTGAGCGTGTTGATGCCAATGACCTCGCCATCCTGGGCAGGGAGGTAAGAGCAGGCATTGGTTGGAGGAACTCAGGCAAACCCCTGCCCACAAAGCACTGTGTCCGCAGCTCTGTTGCTAGAGGCTGACCCTGGCTGTCAATCACCCTACAGCCCCTGACTCCCCTTGAAAAGGTCATTCTCAGGATCACACCTGGGTCAGTGACCCCCCACCTCTCCAAATCCTGGAGATCCCCCTTCCCATCCCTGGAGAGTATTCCCAGGGAAGCTTGCAGCTTGGGCCTGCCCCCAGGCTCTGGCCACTCTGCCTCTAAGAAGCAGGGCCATGGGACCAGGGACACTGCCAAGCCATGTTTGGAGGGACCGAGAGAGGCAGGAACATGGTGAGGCGTGTCGGGGACTGAGACCATGTCTATCCCTTCCTTCCAGAAGTGAGGGGCTGACAGGTGGGGCCAGGGGAGCTCCTTGAGCCCCATCCCTCTCTTTGGTGCCCCTCCCAACCTGCCCTGCCCCCCATGAGGCTGGTGCCACCTGGGCAGGATCTGACCTGGCCCCTGGGAACCTCACATTCAGGCCCGCTCCTGGAAAGGAGCCCCACCCTACAGCCTGGCATATACCCCTAGCACTGCCCTCCCAGCCAGGGCCTGGCCAGCTCATCAGGGGACCCTCTGGGGCCTGAGGCAAAGCTTTGGGTCAAGGCACCCTTTGTCCTCCTGGTCCCTGGAAGCTCAGGAGGCAGGAAGAGCAGCCAAGTGTGAGATCCAGTAGATTGAGTTCTGTGTCCACCCTTGGCCCTCTGTGCCCATCGCTACTGCCTAGACCACGTGGAGCAGCCTCCTGGGCCTGGCTTCCTGGCCTCCAACCTAAACCACACACACGAGCTTCCTTGAAGCCAGGGCATGCCCTCAGCCCTGCCAAAAGCCTGGGAGACATCTCGGGCACACAGGGTGAAGCCCCATCTGCACACGAGGCCTGAGGCAGCAGGACATGGGCCACCAGCCCTTTCATTGTCCCCTTGTCTGATCTCCCCCTCCCTAAACTTCCCCCAATGCTCATGCTGTGCCTGCTCCCTGGGATTTCTTCCTCCTGTACCCAGTCCTCTTCAATCTCAATCGCTGTTGTGTAATGCTCACCTCCACGAAGCCCTCCCTGATCTCACATCAGCTGCCAGGTCTTCCTGCCCAGCATCCCTCCAGAGCCATCTCATGTGGCTCACATGGGGCTGGGCCTTGTTCACACCTGGGCACTTCCCCCGCCATGGACAGGAGCTCCAGGGGTGAGACTATCCGATTCTTCAGGGCCTAGGAGCTCTGAACTGAGCTTCCTGGTTTATTCTGGAAAAATCTCACCTGGGATGAGGCTGAGCTTGACTTTCAGGCTCAAGACACAACTGGGAAGGGGAGAACGAGGGTGCCCCTGTCATCCTGTGTGTACACCCAGGGCAGGGAGGGCTGGGGTGAGCAGCCCCACACCTGCGTCTCCCTTGCCCCAGCTCCCCTGACAGGCACACGCTCCTGGACTGAGCTGCTGCTCGTGGGTGAGTCCTCACTCCTGGCGGCCACCAGCATCCCTGAGGCACTTGGGGCAGCCCTGGTCTTTCCTCCTTCCAGGCCTCCAGCCCAGCTGCACTCCTGATAGTTGGTGTTAATGTTCTAGGACCATATTGTGGGGCCTGTCCCGCCTCAAGGCTGAGCGCCCCCATGTGAGAAGAGCCCCAGAAATCTAGAGATTTGGGCTCTAGGGGACACTTACCAGGTTCACCAGCGGTCCCCCGGAGTTCCCGTACTGCAGGGGGAGGAAACAGCATTAGCGGTGCCTGACCCCGCCCGAGGGTTCCCGGAGCTCCTTCTTCCAGCTCTACCTCTAACCAGTGCAGAGACGCATAAGCAGATCTCATCCTCAGTAGCATTGAAAGGCCTCAGTGCTGTCCCCGTTTCACAGATAAGAAGGCCAAGCCCACAGAGGCCATGTGGACGGCCACCTGATGACCGAGGTCTGACTGTTACTGTTCTCTGCACAAACCATATGCTTTGGCATCTACACCCTTGAGGCCGGGCAGCACCACCTGGTGCATGGAGAATGGAGGTGCTACTTCCTATCCTGCTGGCCTGGGGGACCTCCTACAAAGACTCAGATTCCAGCCTTCCAGCCAAGCGCCCGAGACACGGCAAAGCTGGATGGACGTGATCTGCGGCATCTGCGTGAAGTGCTTTGTGGATGCTAAAGGTGCCAGCAACATAATCACAATAATAATGACAAGCAGCATTGGCCAGGGTGTGTAAGCTGGGCAAAGGTGTTTCCAGGCCATGGCCATGCCTGTTTCTCTGAAAGGCTGCCCGAGCAAAGACAGCAGCCTCTGACTCCCAGGGTGACTGGCACCCTGGGGTGGAAGTCACAGGAGTAGAGCTCCACTGAATGTAAAGAGAGAACTTTCTAGCAAGTGGATGTGTCGAGTGACAGAATGGCTCTGGGGATGGGGGCAAGCCGAGTCAGAGACTACCTTGAGGTTGAGGTCTTGGGCACAGATGGCAGGTGCCCCGGCCTCCCGTCCCTGGGACTCACGTTGATGATGGCGTCTGTCTGGATGTAGTCCATGTCGGAGTCCCGGAGGCCCAGCTCCCTGCCCTCCCGCTGGGCAGTGCTGACGATGCCCGTTGTCACGGTGTTCTGCAGGGCGAAGGGACTGCCGATGGCCACCACAAACTCCCCAGGCCGCAGGTCAGCTGAGTGGCCCAGCAACAACACAGGGAGCTTTTTCTAGAAGAGGGAAGAAGACACAGAGAGGGAGGCTTAGCCGTCTACGTTCAGTGGGGACCGGAGTCAGATCCTGGCACGGGGGGTCCCAGAGAAGGCAGGCACATCTGTGCAAAGCCATCAGGACTGCGAAGGCTCAGGCAGGTCACCAGTGCAGACCAAGACCAGGGTAGACCCGGGCTGAGACCCAGGGCTGGAGTCCATGGAACAGAGGCTCAGCTGTGCCAGGGAGCAAAGGTTCCCCCAGGGCAGGCATGGGTGCTCATCATGGGCGGTGCACACAGGGTGCAGCTGACCACAGCCTCCAAGGTTATTGAACCCAATGATCTGATGGTCACTTGTCCTCTAAAAATCTGGTAAAAGCTGCAGACACCTGGTAAAAACTACTACTGCATATGCACCCCACACAAACTGACGCATTTGATGGAGAGAGATCTGCGGGCCCCGGGAGCCCAGCTAAGGACTCCGGGAGCCCCGGTTCGAAATCCTTGATCCAGTTCAGTCTCATCTTCCAATACAGACACACGGGGACTCAGACCTGGAGAGGTGAAGCCACTAGCCAAGCTCCGCTCCCGCTGTGCACGCTGAGACACCTGCACACTCCTGTTCTGCTTTTGCGTGGGGCCAGCGGAGCCTGTCTGATTATCTGACTCTGCAACTAGGCTGGGAGCTCGGAGAGCAGCCGGCCTCTGTGTTCCAGAAGCTGCGTGGTGCACACTCTGAGAAGGTGGTCCCCGGTGCTTGTTAGAAGGTGCCGAAGCACAGATGCACATGTAACTTGGGGAAGGCGGTTCTGTGCTCGTACCCACATCAACTTCCTGGTTCTGGTTTTGCACCCATTACCTAAGATGTCACCATTGAGGGAAGCTGGGGAAAGGCTCCTGGGACCTTGTGGCACTACCCTATAGCTTCCCGTGGGTCTGCGATCCGCCAGGTCGCATGAGCCTCACCCCAGCTCAGGAGATCAGTGGGGCAGGACCCCAAGCCTCTGACCCTCTGGACGGCTCCCCTCCACCAGGCCACTGGTCCTTCTCACCGTTTCAGTCCTCTTCCCTTTTATGATACACCATCATGTCAAATGAGAAAGTTTCTAGCTTTCAATACGAGGAGAAAGCTACCAATAACGGGGGCGATGTGGAGTCCTGCGCAGGATTAAAGGAGCACTTGGTGGGCGGGTGCTGGTGAGGGAAAGGCTCAGGCCGCTTCTCTATTCTCTGTGCCGCTGGGGCTCAAGGAGCTTCAGACAATGGCAGAGAGAACCCCAGGTGGCGGAACCGGGCCTGCACATTGGAAGGCGAAGTCCCGGAGAGATGACATTTTCCATTGCTGACCAGCCGAAGAGGCAGAAATAACAACGTCTGAAACTCCAGGAGGCCGTGAGCTGGGGAGGGTCGGCCCATCCTCCCTGCACCCAAGGAGGGTGCACAGGTGAGGGCTGCGGGCTGGGGAGGGTCAGCCCATCCTCCCTGCACCCAAGGAGGGTGCACAGGTGAGGCTGTGAACTGGGGAGGGTCGGCCAATCCTCCCTGCACCCAAGGAGGGCGCACAGGTGAGGCTGTGAGCTGGGAAGGGTCAGCCCATCCTCCCTGCACCCAAGGAGGGCGCACAGATGAGGTCCGTGAGCTGGGAAGGGTCGGTCCATCTTCCCTCCACCCAAGGAGAGTGCACAGGTGAGGGCTGTGAGCTGGGAAGGGTCGGTCCATCCTCCCTACACCCAAGCAGGGTGCACAGGTGAGAGTCAGGAGCCTTTCCCATGGCTCGATTTAATGCTTAGGGGCTAGGAGGGCGTTTCCCACCTCAGGTCATAGCCATAGGTGCTGACCAGGGCCTGCAGGATGTGAATCACACTAGCTCTGCTGGCAGCCATTTGCCACAGGTGGCTGGTGGGGCATCCTGCTCAGCCCCACCTGGACACCACTCCCCCAGTCCTGCCAGCATTCTGCCACAGCCGCCGGCAGGGGACAGACAGACCTGCCCCTAGTCTCGCTCTCCTCTTCCCATGGGGGTCCTTGAGCAGGGTTTGCAAACTGGCCCAAGGCCCAAACGCCGCTCATTGCCTGTTTTGTGAATCAAGCTTTACTGGAACACAGCCACACCCACCTGTGCAGCTATGGCTGCGTTCTTGCCACTGCAGAGATGCATGGTTGTGACAGACCACAGGGCTTGCAAAGATAAAATATTTACCATTTGGCTTCATGGAAAGTTTGTTGGCTGGGCACCATGGTCATGCCTGTAATCCCAATGCTTTGAGAGGCCGAGGCAGGAAGATTGCTTGAGCCCAGGAGTTGCAGACCAGCCTGGGCAATACAGCGAGATCTTGTCTCTACCAAAAATTTTAAAACTAGCTAGGTGTGGTGGTGCGTGCCTGTAGTCCCTGCTATTCGGAAGGCCAAGGTGGGAGGATTCCTTGAGCCCAGGAGTTTGAGGCTGCAGTGAGCTGTGATTGTGTCACTGCACTCCAGCCTGGGCAACAGAGTGAGACCCTGACAAAAAAAAAAACAAAAAAGAAAGAGAGAGGGAGGAGGGAGGGAGAGAGGAAGGAAAGGGAAGGGAGGGGAGGGAAGGGAAAGGAAGGGAAGGGAAGGGAAATTTGGGGGCTGGGCACAGTAGCTCATTCCTGTAATCCTAGCACTTTGGGAGGCCAAGGCAGGGGGATGACCTAAGGTCAGAAGTTCAAGACTAGCCTGGCCAACATGGTGAAACCCATCTCTACTAAAAATACAAAAATTAGCCGGGGGTAGTGGCAGGCACCTGTAGTCACAGCTACTCAGGAGACTGAGACAGGAGAATCACTTGAACCTGGGAGGTGGCGGTTGCAGTGAGCCGAGATCCTGCTACTGCACTCTAGCTTGGGTGACAGATCAAGAACCCGGCTCAAAAAAAAAAAAAAAAAAAAAAGGGCGGGCGCGGTGGCCCATGCCTATAATCCCAGCACTTTGGGAGGTCAAGGCGGGAGGATCACCTGTGGTCAGGAGTTCGAGACCAGCCTGACCAACATGAAGAAACCCCGTCTCTACTAAAAATACAAAAAATTGGCCGGGTATGGTGGCACATGCCTGTAACCCCAGCTACTCGGGAGGCTGAGGCAAGAGAATCGCTTGAACCTGGGAGGTGGAGGTTGTGGTGAGCCGAGATCTCCAGCCATTGCACTCCAGCCTGGGCAACAAGGGCGAAACTCCATTTCAAAAAAAAAAGAAAGAAAAGAAAATTTGCCAACTCCTGTCCTTGAGCACACCCCTCAGTGGGTTTCCTTGTCTTTAAAATGGAGGTGCCCCCAGACTCAATAGCAACCGTGAAAGGACTGAAAAGCAGGGAAGGGTCCCCATTAGGGGAACTCCTTGGAACCATTAAATCTCCTCTCCCTTGATGGGGCAAGAGGAAACTCCCTTTGCAAAAGACTTCATCACAAATGCTGTAAACTTTCATTCAGAAAGAGAGGAAGCCAAATTCAAACCAGCCAAGGTGAACTTCCCAGCCCGAGGGAAGCTCCGGGTCCAGCGCTGGTGTGAGACATGGGACTCAGTGACCTCATGGCACGGGGAGGCCGCAGGTAACTTGACTCTGGTCCCCAGGGTCACATAACCATGGCATTGGGCAAGACAAGAACAAGCCGGAGGGAGGCCGGGGTCCTAGCTGAGTGGGCCGGCCCTGCTCCAGTGCACTGCGATCTTGGGCGAGTTACCTAACTTCCAAGCCTCAGTTACCCCATCTGAAATCCCAAGATAATGAGGGCCGTGATATGGCTTGGCTCTGTGTCTCCACCCAAATATGTGAAATTGTAATCCCCACGTGTTGGGGGAGGGGCCTGGTGGGAGGTGATGGGGTCATGGGGGCAGACTTCTCCCATGCTGTTCTCGTGGTAGTGAGTTCTCACGAGATCTGATGGTTTAAAAGTGTGTGACACATCTCCCTTCACTCTCTCTCTCTCTCCAGCTCTGCCATGAGAAGACGTGCCTGCTTCCTCTTTGCCTTCCATCATGATTGTAAGTCTCCTGAGGCCTCCCGGTCATGCTTCCTGTACAACCTACAGAACTGTGAGTCAACGAAGCCTCTTCTCTTCATAAATGACCCAGTCTCAGGTAGTTCTTTATAGCAGTGTGAAAATGGACTCATACAGGCCCTTTCCTCCCAGGCCTGGGGTGAGAACTAGAGGAGTGCAGTCAGCGCCTGGCTGAGAGCAGGCCTTCCGGAAACAGCTAGTGGAGGAACAAGAGGATTCTGGGGGCCTCAGTGCAGGCCTCCGGTGGGTCAGCTGGTGGGAGGTACAGATGTGAAGGTGGAGGGATGGGGCCCCTGTCCCAAGTGTTCCCTACGGCAGCCCACTGGCCTCCACGCCCACACCCAGATGCCATCCCACGGGGCAGGTGCATCCCCAGTAGTGGGCCCAGGTAGGAAAGTGAAGCACCTCCATGGGGTGTGATACGGGGCCACAGCCCACCCACTGTGGGCTGCACGCTTCCTGGCTCTGTCCTGCATCTAGTGGCTCAGGGAGCACAGGGCAAGGAGTCCAAAGACCTGGGCTCCAGGTCTTTTCTGAGCCGTGACCCTGGGCCAGGTGCCAGTCCTCCCTAGGCCCGGTTCCTCCCACTAACCGATGGAAGATGAGGCTAGCTCGCCTCTGGGGTCCGGCGTCTGGGAAGAGGCCGCCATGCCCAGCCCCAGGTGCTTGTGCCCCTCCGTCCACGCCCACCCACCTTGGGATGGATCTTGATGGTGGCGATGTCCGACTTCTTGTCGATGTCTTTGATGGTGGCCTCATAGGAGTCCCCATTCTGTAGCTGCACCTTGAGCTGCTGCCTGCCCGAGGCAGCGTTGTTGCTGGACACCACGTGGGCATTGGTGATAATCAGGCCGGCCTCTGACATGATGAAGCCAGAGCCGCTGGACAGGGGCACGTTGCGGCCAAACAGCGGGTGTCTGCAGCCAGGGAGACACAGGCAGGCGTTTAGGGTGGGGCTAGGATGCAGGAGAGTTGGGTGCAGCGGCGGGGCTGGTCAGCGAGGAGCAGAGCCAGTGTACGCCTGACAGAACACAGGTCTGGAGTCCCTCAAGCCTCCATTTGAATCCTGGCCGTGTGACCTGGTCGAGTCCCTGGCGCCTGCACACGGTCACAGCCATAAAGAGGTGATGATGATCACCTCCGGCTGCAATTTGCTGAGATGAGACGGGCTGCCCGAGACGTGTCAGATGACTCCCAGCTTGCATTCGCCATGCTGACTACGGAGCACGGAGCCAGACAGACCAGGATGCTAATCCCAAGTCCAGGCCCCACTTATTATCTGCCTTGCCGTAGGCAGGTCGATGAGGCTCTCTAAGCCTCGGTCTCTCCACATGGGAAATGGGACAACAACACCTCCCAGGTGATGCCTGGGCTCTTAAACGCCTCTCAACAGACAGGACAATAATTGGCCCTAGGGGAGAAGCTCCACTGCGCACACAGCATCCTCCGCCGGGGCTCTAGCAGGTACCCAGGAACGGAGGCTCCCCAGAGGCTGGGGCAGATTCCTGATCATCCAGAGGGGGTGAGCGCTGGGAGGGCTGGGAAAGGCTTATTCCCACCTCCCTCCACCCCCACCACCAGGCTAGCTGCCCAAAGCCCCAAATGTGGCAGTGCTGGCAGCCGGCAGATGCAGGACCCGAGCCCTAGACACCCCGAGGGCAGGGGTGCACAAGAACAGATTGGGCCAGCCTGGGCCCTGCTCTCTGTGAATGGGGTGGAGCTGGCCTGGGTCTGCACGGATGTTTGCCAATGGGCAACGGTCCCCAGTTCTCACCAGAGCTGTCTGAGTAGAAGCCACAGCCCCACGTCCAGCAGGGGAGGAGGCTGAATGCCAGACACAGCCTGAGACCTTCTCCAGGGTGGGAGCCTTCGCAACCCCAGCGAGGGGCCTGGCCCAGAGCAGGTACTCACTCCCTGAGGCTGCTTAGCAGAGATAAGCGAGGAAAATGGGCCCCCTCAGGGCCCGAAACCATGTGTGACACACAAAGCATGGAGGGATGGGAGCGTTCAGCCCATGCAGGGAGGTGACGTCTCTGCAAAGGACAGGAGCTTCGCTGTGACCCACAGGACCAGGGATGGCAGCAAATGCCACCCTGCACTCCCTCTGAGGCAGGCCGGCCATCGAATGCTCACGGGCACCCTGCAAGGGTGGTGCTGTGGTGAGCTGTGTCCCTGTCAAGAGATATGGCCAAGTCCTAACCCCATAGACCCGTGAATGTGACTTTATTTGGAAACAGGGTCTTTGCAGGTGTCAGGAAGTTACGGTGACATCACGGTGGGTCCTCGGTGTCTTTAGAGGACGGGAATGCAGACTCACAGAGGGGTAGGCCATGAGATGATGGAGACAGAGAGCAGAGAGAGGTGTACCAAGGACTGCGGAAAACACTAGAGCCAGTAGAGGAGCCTGGGACACTCTCCCCACATCCCCCAGAAGAAAGCAGCCTGGCTTGATTAGGACCTCGACACCTTGATTAGGACCTCTGGCCTCCAGAACCATGGGAGCAAACATCTCTGTCATTTTAAGCCATGCGGTCTGTGGCACTTGGTTATGGCAGCCACAAGAAACTACTGTCGTCCCTAACTCTCAGGTCTTCACAGTGAGAAAACTGAGTCCCGAGACACTGAACTACTTGCCTGGGTCAGGCGGGCGGGCAAAGAGCATAGCAGGGGTCTGCCCCAGGCAGCCTGGGCATCTGGCTGCTCAGCCACCCTGCATGGTGACCCCAGCATCTGTCCACTCACGTCCGCAGCCAGCTTCTGCCACCCCCACTCCGTGTGTGCCCCAGAGTAGGAACTGTACCTGTTTGGCCTGTGGAAGCCCCAGGGTGCCTCCCAGGGCCTGGCACCTGCAGGGTCTGCAGAAAATGCCCACATCCAGACCTCAGGTCAGGGGTCACAGCTGGGAGGCCTGTGCCTGACGAGCATCTGTCTCATCTTGTCTGCTGGGTCTCACCCACCCACTCAGGGCATCAGCCGCTGGAGGCTCTGAGGTGGAAACAGCTTCCAGCAGGGCGTGAGTCAGTAATTAGCTGGTTCACAGCCTGGTGGCCGGAGCCTTCCACAAAGATGCTGCCCCCATCCCTACCTCCTGGAAGGCCAGCAAAGTGCCACTTAAGCGCATCCAGTTATAATTTCCTCAATGACACGTCTCAGGGCCCGGGGCCCGAGGGAAGGGCAGTGAGGGGTCAGTGTGCTGCCAAGGGGGCAGTGAGAGGCCCATCAGCATGGGGCACTGGACAGGGTGGCAACCAGGGCTATGGGTTCTGCATGGGTGGTGCCCCCAGGGTTGTTTTGAGAAACAGGCTACACAGCACACAGCCCACAGCCCAGGGCGCTCCCAGCAGGTGTGGAGCATGTGACGCTGAGGTGCTGGGTGCCCGTCGTGTGCTCTCGCACCCCCATTCAAGGAGCACAGCCTATGCTGAAGAGCCCGAGATGGGGAGGGCAGAGGGGCAGTGACGCCAAGCGACAGGGGCTTGGACAGGACAAGGCCCAGCCAGCCAGCAGGGAGGCTGTTCTGGAGCAGGAATCGCTCCTGGGATCTCCCGATGAGCCACCAAATTCTTAGTGCCCAGGGGCGGGCCTAGGGCAGTGGAGCCTCGTCACGGGGAGGCTGAAGGCCTCAGGGAAAGTGCGGTGAAAACAAGCAAGTCCCTGGAGCCCTGGCTGGCGGCCTCTGCTGACTGCTCATTGCCAGCTCCTTGTCCGCCTGGACCCGCCGTCTGATCCCTATCAGGGTGGAATGAGGCTCGGTTCCGGGGCCTCCTCATCAGGCTGTTTGCCAGCTCCGTCCACACCCACGGGCCAAAGGGCTGGGAAAGGTGGGTGGGAGAGACACTCTAAACCTCAGAAGAGTCATTCATCTGCTTCCATGGGATATAAGTCAATCTGGGACGAGCCCTCAGGGTTCTGTGTGAGCGATCAGACATTGGGCAGTTTGCACAGTGGCAGGTTCCGAGGGCAAGGCTCCCCCAAAGCAGTTCAGAGGGTCTCTGTGATGGGGGAGGTGGGGGATGGTGGCAGGGACCAGGGCAGGCACTGCGGGAAGAAGGGGAGGAGGCTTTGCCTGTGCATCTGCAAGGAGAGGGGGTGAGGCCACATGGTACACACCGCTTCCTCTATGGGGCTGGGACATCCTGCTTCCCTGTTGACCAACTCCACTCATTCATTCATTCTTTTACTCATCCCTTGTACATTCACTCATTCCCTCCCTCACTCATTCATTCTGCCACTTCCTCACTCACTCATTCCTCCCTCACTCGTCCGTGCACTGATTCGTGCGTTCACTCACCCAGCCCTCGTTCCTCCCTGCTCTGGCCCGTATGGCCTCTGAGCTTGCTGAGCTGCCCCCACTGCCCTGCGCCACTGGCCCAGCTCCCAGGGTGCCTACTTCAGGCTCAGCTTGGGAGGCCTCCCGAGTCCCCGGTTCCCACTGCCCCGAGCCCTGCTCTCTGCCTGCCGTGCGTCTGCTCCTTGCACACACACCTGCTGCCTCCCGGCATCTCCTCCACTGGGTTCTGTGTCTGCTTTACTGCGCGGCCCCTCAGGAAGACCAACACATTGCAGGAACCCAGTAGCATGGGTGGCAGCATGAAGGGACAAAGACCCACAGCTGTGCACCTTCTTGGTGCCTACAGCTCCAGCAGATGTGGAGTCACGCTCCCCAGGGGCACACAGGCAGCTGGGAGATGTGACTGAGGTCAGCCTGACCCCAGGACACTCCAGTTTCAAGCCTGGTTTGGGCCCCAGTAGCTGGCCGGCGTGCCGGGGGACACCGGGAGGCGGAGAGGGGCGAGGAGTCTCCACCCACCTCAGGAAGAGCTCTATGTGGACCACGGCTGGTGCGATCTTCTCCACCACGTCGGCGATGAAGTTGAATTTGTAGCGCGGGCTGCTCAGCTGGCGGAGACCTGCGCTGGCGGGAAGGGCCAGGTGTGTCAGTGAGACCCTGATACCGCCAGCTCCCAGAGGCCTATGCCCAGGGGGCAGGAGGAGGAGGCTCTTCCTGAGACCCCTGTCCCGGTTCCCAGCCAGCCTCAGCCCACACTGAGCCCGTTGGGGACCCCCTACCCCACAGCAGTGCAGTGACACCAGGCATTTGGGAAGGGGGCTCGCCCACCCTGAGAATGGTTAAAAAGGCTTCCACGTTCTGGGCTTCCTCAGCCCTCTCACGGGACCCTGCCAGGCTGGCCAGGAGG
Source organism: Mandrillus leucophaeus (assembly GCF_000951045.1). Lineage (NCBI taxonomy): Eukaryota > Metazoa > Chordata > Mammalia > Primates > Cercopithecidae > Mandrillus > Mandrillus leucophaeus. The sequence goes on along the minus strand of NW_012107363.1, from coordinate 3,188,144 downwards.
CTCAGAGAGAGGTTAGGACATTGTCCTGGGCCACACGGGAGTGAGGCTGGGGCCGGATCTCGGGTCCGTCCCCCGGGCCTTGTCTGTTCCCTCATGCTGCAGCAATACCCTTACAGGAGAGAACGGGCCCTCTCCTCATGGGCTCCAGCCGGTCCCTCCGAGCCCTGGGGCTAGAGCAGTGTCCAGGCGGGGGTGTAGTGGAAGACCCCTGGGTGACCTTTATGAGCTACCCGGGCCCGGACACAGTGTGGCCCCTCTGGGCCAAAAGGGCTGCCAATTTCTGAGTCCACAGGGCCCTACATCGGTGTCTAACTTGGCCACACCCCAGCCCAACTGGCCAGATGGTTCACTAACTTCTCTGGGCCCTTCCCGGGCTCAGATTCCTGCTGCCGTCAGGAGTGGGGGCTGTGGCTGCCAGGACCACAGGCCTGAGGCATGCGGTGGCACGGGGCCCACAGACCTCAGGGTTCCCTGCATGGGTCTGTGCCAGGATCTCTCTGGTTCCCACCATCTGGAACGCACACTGCTCAGCCTCGCTTGTGGTTCCCGGGCCCCGGAATGAGACTGGGCTGGAGGCTGCACACACTAGGGGTTCGGCTGGGCCTGTCTGCTTTCTAGCTGTGTGGCCTCAGACAAATCACTTCGATTTTCTGGGCCTCAACTCCTCCTCTGGAAAATGGGACTGAAGATGCCCTCCTACCACATCTGTGGGAACTGCGTATGGAGGACTGCAAACTTCGAGTCCCTGCCCGGGGGGCTACCCACCCACCCGGTACCCAGCCACCCAGCCACCTTGGCGATGGGGAGCAAAGAGGGCTCAGTCCATAATGTCCAGCTTTGCAGCCCACGTTCCTCTTGATCTCTGGGAAGCGGCCAAGCATGGGGACCGAGGGAAAATCTGGTTTTCTGGATCATCCAAAGGCACGAAGGTACCATGGTGGATGCCACTGTGGGGGCAGGGCCCCGGCTGCAGTCCATGCTGCTGGATGCCACTGTCGGGGCAGGACCCAGGCCGTGGTCCATGCTCCAGGAATCATCACGGGGCAAACGCAATCCCCAGGCACATCCCAATTCATTTCCCCAACTCTCCGGGGGCAGCTGGGGGAGGAAACTTTGCCTCTATTTTAAAGGTGGGGACACTGAGGCTCCATAAGAAGAACCGCTCTGCCCACGGACACGTGACTGGGAGGGGAGAACCAGGATCTGAATGCAGGCCGCAGAGCTCCTTTCCCTGGGTGCCCCCACCTCTGCCTTGCGGCTCCCCAAGGCCCTGAAGAACCCTTTAGCCTGAGCTGGGACCTGGGGGGTTGGCTCGAGCTCTGGTGTTGGGTCTCCCAGACTTCCGATGTCTGCCTCTCAGCCGGCCCGCAGGCACCAGCCACACCAGCGCTCGTCCACTTCAGTCAGCCGGAATCAAAGGCCGCCTGTCTGGGGTGGCTAGAGCCTGGCTGGGAGACGCGCCGGCCACCACGAGGCTCCTCATAGATCAAACTACTGCGGCAGAGTGGGGTCTCAGGTTCAGAGGTCACGTTAACAAGCACCCCAGGGGCAGGGCCTGCTGTGGGCCCAGGGCTCTCTGTGCCCACGTTTGCTTCCATGAGGGATGTGCTGCTCTGCTCCACACCTACAAAGCGGGCGGCTGCCTTGGTGAGGTGAAGCTGCTGTGCGGCCCGAGAAAGCAGCCCAGGCCTGTCCGCTCCTCCTCCCTGCCCTTGGGAACTTGGGTTCATTTTCTAGCCCCCAAGTAGAGAGGAAGGACACCAGCCACAAAGCCTGCTGCCCTGGTGAGGTTCAGAGCTGCTTCAGAGCTCTCACAAGATGCCCTCAGACCAGCAATTCCCATGACCCAGAGGGACCCCAGGGCAACCCCCAGGCCCAGACCCTCCTCCCTCCACCAGGGAAGACTCAGCGGGTCTGCTGCTCCCCTGCGTGCCCTGGGGCCTGAGGCTGGCGCCCCATGTGCCTCACCTGAGGAGAAGCACCAGGGCATGGGCACAGCTCCCAGTCGGGACCGTATCGCCTCTCCCACCACGTGGCCTTTGTCCGGCTGCCGACTCAAGTTTCTGCTCATCGCCCACTTCTCTACACCTCCACCTGCACGACCTCTCTCTGCTCTCCCTACCAAGATGCTCTGGCCTGTCCTGGGCCCGGCCCTAATCCTGCCTCCTCTAGGCAGCCCCCCAGCAGCCCCAGCTGGACCGAATCTGCCCCACTCACAGCCTTATTCAATCCGTGCGTGCAGGGTGCCTTCCATGTGCTCCCCGTGACGGCTGCTGGAGACACAGTGGTTCAGCTGGGGGCGAGGGTCAAGTCAGCAACCGACCAGTGACAGCACAGCATCACCAGGGATGAGGCAGAGGGGAGCCCGGCGTGGGGTGGCTGAGTGCAGAGGTGCCCTGACCCAGGCCTGGAAGAGCCCACGGGCAGGGGCACAGCACATGGAAAGCCATAGGCTGAGCCCACATTGCCTGTGCAGGCAGCCACGGCAGAGGGGTACCTGGGACCAGTGTGAGCACAGCAGAAGGAGGAATGCCAGCGCCTCTCCTCCCACAGGTGATTAGAAAAGGCTGCCTTCCTGTGTGTCTCCATCCTGGACTCAGACACTCCATCACCCAGGGCCAGAAAGTTCTCTCGGCCGCAACCTGTCCACCCCCTGCTTGACCTGGCCCAGGTCTCACCACGGGGGGCGGCAGAGCTGGGGCCAAAGCTGAGCCCCTGGACCCCCTCAAGGCCCTGGGCTGCTGGGCCCCTGAACTCTGACCCAGCAACCTGAAGATCTGCACGGCACTGCGGTCTCCACTGGAAGGACTTTCTCCCCAGTGTGGTCTCCCAGAGGTTACTTAAAATAGGTGCCACTCGATTTTAGAGGGGACGATTCGTTGTTAAACCCTCTGTAAAATACTCATTAAGTAAAAACCTTGCAGGAAACATCGGAATTCTACTACATGGTGGTTATTTGGGGTTGGGGTGAAGTTAGAGTGACTTTTTTTCATTTTGCAAAGAGAAAACAAAACAGGCCGGGAGAGCAAGGCCTGAGACAGAAGGGCCGTGGGGCTGCGCTGGGAGGTGGCCCATTTCCCACAGAGTCTCCAAAGAGAAGCCCGCATGTGCCCACCCCACACCCCAGGCTCCTCTGGGACAGAGACCGTCTGGTTCGCCTCCACACCCCAGTGGTAACCAACACACGGTGAGACATTTCAGAAGGAAGGGATGGAGCGGGCAGGAGGGACGGAGAGAGGAGGGGAGGAAGACAGAGAGCAGGGAGAGAAGTTCAAGGGTGCCCTCCTTGATGCTGTCTGAGCCAGCACACAGTAGGTCTGCAAACAGCACCCTGAGGAAAGAATGTGGGTCAGCTGATTAACCAAGTCTCCCAGCAGCCTCACAACAGCAGCAGCACTGGCCCATTTTATGGCCCAGGAGACTGAGGCTCAGAGGCGAAGATCATTCACTGAGGGAGGACAGGCCTGGTGCTGGCCCAGGTCTGGTGGATTTCAGGGTCTGGGCAACCCCAGAGCCTGGGGCACCCGTGCAGGGCCCCACCAGGCCCTGTCCCTTTAAGCGGACCTCGGTGGGTGGTGGGGTGGGGGCAGGGGCCTCCGTGCTCCAGCTCCTCCTCCCAACACGCAGATGAATCAGCCATGAATCAGGGCAAAGGAGGACGCGGTTCCCACTGCCTCTTTCCACAGGAAAACCGTGGGCCCCATGGCTGGGAAGCAGACTCTGTTTATTTGGGGTTTTTTGACAACCTCCACCCCCACCCCATCCTCGAGCCAAAGTTCTGAAGTCAACAGTCGTCAGTCTCAACCAGATTCAACAGTCAGTCTCAACCAGATTCAGCCGTCAGCCTTTTTTTTTCCCTCAATAAACTGGAATCTAAAGGCCCCAGAAGTTTCAGTCGGGAAAACCCTGACACAGAGCGAAGCAATCAAGGCTCAAGGCTAGGTGTCCAGTGTCACCTCCCAGGAGAGGAAGGGGCACAGCAGGGCGCGGGGGAGACAAGCAGGGTGCCAGGGCTCCAGCTCCAACAGCCCTGCCTGACGGAGCTCTGAGGAGTCCTGGGGGACTATGGCCGACCCTGAGGGAGGACCACGTGCTGGCTCTGGACAGTCATAACTGCCATGGAGCAGATGGTGACACTGAGGCCGAGATACCCCTCGGGGTTACCTTGTGCTGCTGCATGGCATGTGCACTGCGTAACTCCAGGCCCTTATTGACAAATATCAGAGTGGCCAGCTTCCCTGCAGTTGTGCAGCGCACAACCTGCCCAACTGTATGCATCAGTCCCTCTAGCACATAATGTGCAGAGCTGGGACCAACACTCAGTTCTGTTCCTCCATCTCTAAGGTCCCTGCCCCTTCTTTTATTGCCCTGTGCAATTAGCAGGCCCCTCTGTCACCCAGTGGTCAGCTGTGAGCTGGGGATGGACAAGCCATAAGTGGATAGCCATGGGTCCCAGGCTGTGACCATCTGTCCATAACAGTGACCATGGTCTACAGACCAGAAGGCAACATCTTAGCAGGGCATTCAAGGCCTGGGGTGTCCTGGTCCCATTGACATCTGCAGCCTCACGTGCTGCCACTCTCCCCTGTGGATCTCGGCTCTAGTTCCTGCACACACAGGCTCCTAAGTGTCACTGTGCCTTTGTACATGTGGTTCCCTCTGCCAGGAATATGCCCTTCCTGTCATTCCTCAGGACCCAGGCCAGCAGCGCCACCTCTGGGGAGCCTACCCTGACTCTGCAAGTGCAGTGATCCACCTCTCCTTCTGGGCCCAACAGCACCTCATACCCTTCCCAAAGCTGGTACCCTTCCCAAAGCTGGTCCCTTGGGGGTGTGCCTATGGCCTGCACCCCTGCACCTGGGCTGGACCTGGCCCGCAGCAGCGGGCAGGAAGCGAATGAGGGAGCGAATGAATGCTCTTCAGAGACAGAGGAGCCATTCCAGGGGCCCGCTCGACAGCCCCCAGCCCCGCCCACCACAAGGGGCTGCCTCCTTGGTCTAATTAGTTCCCAGGACAGCTTCCTGTGTTTTTCCTCCTCTGGAAAATTTGCCTGTCCCCTAGTGAACTGTGCGCCCCCCACCCCCAGCCATGTCCCCAAGTGAACTGTGCCCCCACAAGCCTCAGGTCCAGCTGTGGCTCCCCATGGGGTGGATTCTGCTGTCTGCCACCCTCAAGCCCAGGGACGTGTCCATGTGGAACGCAGGAGGGACGAGGGCTGCAGTCCAGGCCCAGAGCAACCCGCTGCCTCCCCCTCCATGGGCCACACCTCGCAGGCGGGACCCGATCTGGGCACGGGACATCAGGCTGGGCTCTGAAGTTTGTGATCTCATTGAATTCTTGCAGCAATTCTGCAAGACAGGAACTGAGTCCATTTTACAGGCAAGGAAACAAGGCTTAGAGAGGTCATGGGACCTGCCCAAGGTGCACAGCCAGGCCCTGACCTTGGCGCTTCCCCTGCTCCGTGCTGGCCCTTGGCAAATGTGACAGCCTGTCCAGCCCCAGGGGAGCTCAACCTAGACCCATCCTCAATGTGGGGCCAGCCTGGCTCCTCTGGCTGTGAAACTCCACACCCAGCTGGGCCGCGGCCAGCCCCTTGGAGGATGAGGAGGCGTTGCCGCCAGCCTGCCTGTGATTTACCAAGAAGGCTGGTCCTTGTGCACAGTGCCATGGGTCAGGCAGGCCTCTGAGCATCCATGCCACTGAAGGCAAGGAAGACAGCCCCTGGCCCTCCTCTTACAGGAAGCCCTCACTGCCTTGACCGGGGCCAATGAAACTCCCTCCGGCAGGGCCAGCACATGACAGCACCTCCACAAACACCGCCTTCCAGCTCCTTCCCTTCCTCGACCCCTCTCCCTCACGCTCACAAACTCCACTTCTGTAAGACACGTCCACCTGCCATCCTTTCTTCACATCAACTTCTATGAGCCCGGCCCCGTGCAAAGCACACTCAGTCCATCATCTCGTTTGTCCAGTGACCAGTGAGGAGGGCCCCACTGTTATCCATTTCACAGATGAAGAAACTGAGGTGCAAAGAGCTTCAGAGACTTCTGGAGTAGAGCTGGGACTCCGCCCTGAGCAGCCAGACATGAGGGACAGAACTGGGTCCCAGTCCTGGAGCTCTGCCCGTTGTGTGCTGGAGCAGGGTAACGCACACAGGTGGGCAGGCTGTACACTGCACAATCCCAGGAGTCACCCGCTGCCCCTGCAGTAGACCTGGCTTTCAGCTTGGGGAACATAGGGACGTGTCCTCGCCATGTCTTGGCTGCACAAAGGACAGGGGTCTATGATTTTAAACCCTGTCTCATCCACTAGTCCACAAACACCCTCATCAAAACTAAGTAAGGCCTCACTTCCCCAAGGTACTAGGGGCCTGCCTGGTATTCAGAGCATTGGTTGGGGAACCAGGGGACCTGGGCTCAGGGCAGATCTGTCCATCCCTACCTGAGTGACCGAGGGCAGCTTCCTATAGCTCCCTGAACCCTTTCTCATACAGAACCAGGATATCAATACCCCAGTGATGTGTTGAAGGCTTTGTGGGCCTGGAACACAGCCCAGGGTCACACCCTTGACCCTTGTAAAACCTGGTGACCTCCCTCCCTCAAAGCAAGCCTGGGTGGAGGGCATTCAGACCACCTGGCAGGCCCTGGTGAGCCTGTGGGAGGCACAGGCCCCCTTGTACCCGCCTCTCTACAACTGGATGCCACCACCTCCAGAAAGCCCTCCTGACCTAGCCCTCTGTCCATTCTGAAGGTGGTTTCGTCCTCTTCTGGGCTCCATGCATTGCCATTGGTCCCTCACAATGCAGGATGGGGGTTTCACAGGGATCTGTGGCTGTGGTGATGTGGGCAGGAGGCAGTGGTTGGGGGCACCAAGCCTGCGAACCCTCCAGGAGACTATGCTTAGTCCTGAGGCTGTGGGAGTCATGGCCCAGCTTTTAGCAGGGAAGTTCCGGGGTCTCGCCAAGTCCCCTCAGGCCGCTGTGTGGGGCTTCATGGGAGGGCAGTGGCCTGCTGGGGGAAGACTGCAGGCTGGCAGATGGGGTGCGGGTGCATTTGCTAGGCCAAGCCCTAGCAGGAAGGGCAGCTGCACAGCGCCCTGGTCTCAGCTCCAGTCCGGCTGGACTCCTGGCTCCTGGCAGCCTTGGCAAAGGCTCTTGGCCAAGCAGCTCTGCCGGCAGTTCCAAGTCCTCCAGTGCGGCCAGATGCTGTGGCTCAGCCCTGCTGCCCCAGCGGGAGTGGGCGGGGCAGGAGGGGAGGTGTCATCTTGCCTGAGTGGTCCCAGATGCTGAACTCCAACGCATGTGCAGCCCCAGGAAGCTGCTAAGAGGATTACAAGTCAAAAGTCAACCCAAGTTCTTCAATAAATACAACCGGGAGATGCCGTCAGAACCTGCTTGGGGTTGCACAATAAAAGCCGATGATTAAATGCCACCTTGTAAACTGCCCCAGGGCTCTACATTCTGAGCGCAAGGCTGGCTCCAAGGCCTGTTTGTCTGCAGCCAGAGGAGAGCTGCATGGCCTCAGAGCGCTGGTTATGCGCAAAAGGCAACCCTTCCCCACACAGGCCCTCAGAAACGCATTTATCCCCGCTTTTACCACGAGGACGGACATTTATCCGCTCTGTGCAACTGAGCTGCCTTAACGTGGACCTGAGAAGATGCAAGGGTTCCCCTGAGAAGTGGTGATCCTCCGTCACTGAAGGTACGCAAGAAGGACCCCGAAGGTTATAGGAGATTCACACATCACATGGGCCCTTGTCTCATTTCATGTCTACAGAGGCCACACATCGGCCCAGGCCCCTGCCCTGCGACGCTCTGAGCCTGGAGGAGATGGAGATCACGCAGAGAAGCTGACCGACAGTCACAGCTGTGTGCAGGGCCCACTGGAGACCCTGGGTGTGCTCACCAGGCAATGAAGGACGACTGGGCACAGTGGCCAGGGCAGGCGGCTTAGGGGCGGTGAGACATCCAGGAGAACCCACCACACGAAGGCGAGGGAAGGAAACTCCGGGTAGTGGGCACTGTGCGTGCAAAGGCCCCGAGGTGGGAAAAAGACCAGTGAGGCTGGAGCACAGGGGATCAGGAGACAGTGGGAGACAGCACCGAGGGTGGTGTGGGCCAGGTGGCAGGCGCAAGGCCCTGTGAGTCAAGGTAAGTGTTGGAGTGCCTTGCAGGGAAGCCTGCAGGTGACGGGCAGGACAGATTGACCAAGGTGATCCTGGCTGCTGTGTGAGAAGTGATGGAAGGGAGGATGGTGGGGGGAAGTCAGAGCGCCCCAGGAGACATTTTGTGGGTGAGCTGAGAGGACTCCTGGGGCACAGGGGAATGAGGGGTAGAGGGGAGTGAGGGGCGGAGGGGAGTGAGGGGCGGAGGGGAGTGAGGGGCAGAGGGGAGTGAGGGGCGGAGGGGAATGAGGAGCAGAGGGGAATGAGGGGTGGAGGGATGGAGGGGGTCGAGGCTCCCCACTGAACATCCTGGTGCTCCTCTCAGTGGGGCTGGGAGAGTGGAGACCAAGGCTGCTCCACAGGCATCTCCACACAACTCTAGCTCAGGAGACACCTGAGGGCTGGAGATAGCGCCCAAAGGCCCAGCACCTGGGGAGGACTTAATGGCAGCTGAGCTCACAGGGAGGGGCGCGGTGAGAAGGGACCAAGGAGACCCTCCTGCCTACAGAGGGTGAGAGCAGGTGGAGGAGCTGACACGGGGAGGGGAGAGGAGAGCACAAGCAACCTTATCCCACAGGAGGCTGCCCTCACCAGGCAAGACTTCCTCCCAGAAATGCCCGGCAGCGCCTGGCACACCACTAAGTGTGGCCGGCACCCAGCAACTTCTGGCCAGGAGGGCGGAAGCCTGGCTACGCTGCTGGAACACTCCGTGGAGGCTGAGCGTGATGGAGCCGGGGGCCCAGGCCTGACCCGACTCCCAGTCTCGGGGCCCTGCCACCCCTGCAGAGGAAAAGCCCCACAGAGCATAGCCTTCAAAGCCAGCTAGACCCAGACCAGGCCCAGCTGGGTCACTTCCTGACCATGTGACCTCAGAGCAGTCCCTCAGCCTCCTTGGCCTCCGGCAACACATCTGCGCTGCCTGGGAAAGGACCAGGCTTGCCGTGGGAAATGCGGCAGGACTGGGGAGAGGCCGGGCACCTAAGGCTCCACAGGGAGTGGACTCTGCGTGTCACCCTGCCGAAAGCTGGGCGTCCAAGGTCCCCGTGCACCGGGCTACAAAGGCAGGGCTGCACACTGTCCACAGTGTGAGCGGCGCCCTGAAGATGGCCAGCAGCCTCCCGCCTGCACGCTCTGCCTCCCCTCCCCATTGGGCCCCAGCTCCCCACCACCTCCCTGGCTCCATGGGCTCTGGTGGTGACAGAGCTCTCAGGTCCTGTGCAGGTCTCTGCCTTGCCCATGCCCTCCCGTCCTCCCCATCCTTCCCTGCGCAGCTCCCACTCCTCCTCCCCAGCTTGGCACAGAAGCGCCTCCTCTGGAGAACCTCTCCTCACCTTGCCGGGTGAGACAGATTCGGGCTGGTCACCACAGTGATAACAACATGTGAAATAGCGCGGTCTGGGGTCGCCCATCAGGCAAGGGGCGTGTGCCTTTGTGCCTGGCAGCAGCTCTCCTGCAGGTGCTGCTGTCACCCCCGCTTCTCATCTGAGGAAACTCAGGGTGAGTAAGTGGTCTAAGGTCACCTCATCGGGAAGAGGCGCGCTGGGACCACAGATCCCGGAGCACTGAGGCCTCAGCCCGTGACCCCAAGCTCGTGGCCGTCTCCTGGCCTTCTGAGCTCCCCATGCACCTGTCTGTGGGGATCAGACTATTTTCCTCCTCGCACCCTCCCTCTGTCCCCTTGATGGTCTGTGAGGCTTGAGGGCACCAACAGGGTCTGCTACATGGCTGTGCCCTGTCACCAGCCTGGGGCCAGCCAGGCACACGGAGAAGGTGCCTCACGACATGGACTCCAGGACTCAGTGAGTGTCTCGGAACATCCAGGCTGCCTCCAGCTCCCTGCCAGCCCTGAGCCCTGCAGCCCTATTCTCATAGTGCCTTCCACGGTGGGGAGCAGGGTGGGGAGGCGGCCCCCATCCACACAGCTGGGCTGCAATGGGCAGACCCAGGAAAGGCACCCCGGCACCAAGCCCCAATGTGATGAGCCACCGTGACGGTGCAGCAGGTGTTGAGTCAGTGACGTCTCTGAGACCCCGCAGCCCCACACTCGCACCCCTCAGCTTCCTGGGCAGTCTCAACACAAGCCAGACCTCATCACCCTCACCCCCATGATGGTTTGAACGTGTTCCCTCCAAAACAGAGGTGTTGCCCATGTGATGGTATGAAAAGGTGGGGAGTTAGGAGGTGATGAGGTCACGAGGGTTCCTCCTTTCCAGCATGGGCCGAAGCTCCGTATAAAAGAGGCTACAGGCAGCATCGCGCTTTGTCCCTGCCTGCACTTCTGCTGTGTGAAGACGCGGCTTCCTCCCTTCTGCAGAGTGCAGCCCTCACCAGACAACCGAGCCTGCTGGCACCTTGGTCCTGAACGTCCCAGCCTCCAGAGCTGTGAGAAATACACCTCTGTCCTGTATAAACTGTCCAGTCTCAGGTGTGTTGTACCAGCACAAGACGGACCAGGACTCCCTGCCAAACCCTGCGGTGACTCTTCCACATAATCCTAGCTAATCCCGAGTGATGCTTCCCACACGGGGCTCCCAGGAACCCCAGTGTGCTGGGAGGAGGACATGTGTGTTCTGCCAGAAAAGAAGAGCTCTCTGTGGAAATTCTCTGGGGAACTCCTGGGTTTTATCAATTGAGAACACTGCAGGTTTTCTCAGAACCTCTGATAGATTGAGCCTGTAAGTCTCCACTACAGGAATAGAGCGCTCAGTTTCCCAACCTTTTTAGACCATCAAAACGCTTGGAATTGTATTCAGAGGACCGCAGAAAAATTAGGAAGCCCTCTGCAGGCTTCCCAGGTGCCCTGGCAGGTGGTGCTCCCCATGGTGCTCCTGAGGCTCCAGGGAGCCTGTTCTGGCGGCTACTGCATCTCTCCCTGCCACCTGCAAGCTGATGGCACGCAGGGCCCTGATTCCTAACCATGAACCTGGGGCCCAGTGCTGGTCTTCAGTGAGCCCCTGTCTGGCCACAGCAGAGCCTGCCTTCCTAAGAAGCACCCCAAACAGGGAAAAAGGTACAGCAGGTTTTCCAGCATTTTCCTCCACGCACAGAGTCAACCTGCACAGTGAGATGCAACTCAGAGCCGACTGCCTCAGGGGAGGCTGTTCTAGGGTCTGACCCCGACATTCTCTCCCCCAGGCAGCCTCTTCCTGGGGCGCCCTAAGCAGTTCAGGGACCTGCAGCCCGACCCTTCCCACACAGTCCTGTGGAGACATGCGCTCCACCACAGTCGCAAGGAAAGAAGGCATCACCCAAGAGGGCACCAGGCTGGAGATTTAGGGCAGAAAAGAGTGTCCTTCATCCAATACCCAGACAGAGCAGGGGTCCGAGGACCAGGGGAATGGGCACGAGACATCAGTTCTGAAGAGACCAGAGCTGGAGACAGTCCTAGATGAGGCCCCTCGGGTGGCCAGGAGACCACCGGGTTTCCCTTTTGACTAATTCTGTGACCTTGGGGACAGCGGTTTACCTTTCTGGGCCTCAGTTTCTTCATCTGAAAGACCAGAGGGCTGGTGGGATGATTTCTGAAGGGCCACCCGGTGGTGCCCAGGGAAAGACGACCTCGAGCTCGGCCCTAAGTCCCGGCCTTAGTTTCCCCAAGAGAAAGAAGCTTCACTTCCTCCCCGGCCCCAGAGCGCTTACCCAGCGGGCAGGCGCCCTTCTGCAGCTGGCGCACGGGC
>NW_012107363.1:3170389-3175644 GCF_000951045.1 Mandrillus leucophaeus | reverse complement strand
GGCCCCGACAGGGCCCCGCCTGGCCTTCCGGGCCTGGACCCACCCAGCAGGCCTTGGGACTCTGGTCTGCCTGGTCGGGAAAACCCGAGGCTACAGACACGCAGGGGTCCCTTCTGGTGGGGACCCCCAGGCCCAGCCTATCCCAGTAAACCTTGAGGGATGCGTTTTCCCCGCTCTAGAGGGGTCTGTCCGGGTCCAGTCTCCTCTGTGCCTCAGTTTCCTCCTCCAGGAAAGGGGAATTGACAGCTTTTCTCAAGCTCATAGGGTCGCTGGAAGAATCACAGAGGCCAGGCCTGAGCAGCGTTCCCGAGTCCTGGCTGTCCAGGGAACGGGAAGCTGTTTCCATTCTCATCATTGCTCCTGCATTCTCTGCAGGGACCCTTCAGACCCAGCACGAGGGTCAGAGTCTGGTGACAGTGCGTCAGCTGATGGCGTGAAGGCTGCAGAGTCGGGGGAGAGGGCAGAATCCCCCCTTAGAGGTGACTGTCAAACCTGGAGAGGATCTGGATGTGCAGCAGCGGGATGGGAAGGGGGACCTGGCGGTGACCTGGGTAGAGGCTCCCAAGCAAAAGCAGGTCCGGGTAGCAGGAGACAACCCCGCGTGCACAGCCTGGAGCTGCGATCTTCACACTTTGTAAGTCCCTAGTCCCCTGGGCTGCGTGGCAAAGCCTGGGAGTCCTTCTCAGAAAGATGTCGTCAAGTACATTTAAATGCATAAAACAAAGACCACGGGGTCACAAAGGGGAACAGTTCTATCAAAACACAGTTATGAAAATACATGAAACAATTCATGACAGTGTGGCCTGTGTATGGGCTTCTTTATTAGCGTGTTAATTACAGGTTCTGATCTGTCGTCTGATACCAGTGGACATTTTGCAGCAGCCCGGGGCAGAGGGCTGCCACTGGAGACACCTTCGGTGTGGGCGGTGACGTGGGGGTGAAAACACTCAGCTTCTACTGGCCATGGAGCCACAGGCCCTGCTGGTTGGGGTCAAGTGCACCCCCAAAGGAATGAATGCTGGACTTCAGTTGGAGCTGTTGGGATAACTTTTCCATCCAGTTTCACAGACACCCAAGTTAAGAATGGGGAGGGGCACCTCTGGTCCAGAGGGAGGGGGAGCTGGAGGTTAAAGGGCCTCCCGGAATGGGAAGGTGGAGGGGCCTGATCCCTCAGGGCCCTGGGTCCTTGAAGGCCTGAGTACTGCCGAGTCGTCGGGCAGGGAGTGGCCCCATCAGACAGGGTGTCTGGGGAGGACAAGGTGGGAGGAGGCGGGGCCCCAAGTGTGAGCCTCCATAGGACCCAGAGAGAGCGAGAGTTTGAAGGGTCACAGGAGATGGGGAGAGAAGGGACCTGGGGCTTCTCCTCCTAAAAGTCCCTTTGACAATGGGCAGTAGCACCTGCATTTCTTCCTCCACACACCTGAAGTGCATTTTGCTTTGAAGATGTGGAGAATTTCAGGCCATTTCTTGGAATGGCCCAGAATGCTAGGGGCTGGGGACCTCAGGGCCGGGTTGAACCTCCCTCAACCTTGGCCAGGGCTCTTGGTCCATGTCTCTGCAAGGTGGGCTTGCCTAAGGGGCAAGGAGAATTTTTCACGTGCCCAGGATGCCTGGCCCCCGAGTAAGCCTTGGTGGGGTACTGTGACCCAGAGCTGACTTTTCGGGGGACCTGTGCTTTCCTGCAGACACCTGCCCCTGAAGATCAACAGTTTTCCATCCCTGGATCCTCCAGGGCACAGAAAACTAAGTCCCTGGGAAGGGCCCGAGAGCTCATTTCCCCTAAGCTTTTCATCCACAGATGGGGAAACTGAGTCTCAGAGAGGGTCCAGGACCGGCTGCTGCAGCAGGTCAGAGTTTGCACAACCTGCCACAGTTTCCAAGGAGCCACAGCTGCTGATGTGTAGGCCCTGAGGCTGCTGGGGTGCTCTACACACACTTGCCTCAGTCTTCAGGAGGCCCCTGAGAGGTGGGCGTTAGGATCCTTAGAACAGGCCGGGGGAGTAGAAGATCAGAGCTTCTGACAGGTGGGCCTCAGATCTGGACCTGTCCTTAGGTCAAGTCCTTGCTCCTCCCTGGAGACCATGCTGCCCCCAACGGTCACCACCTTGATCTCCTTGCAGTGGGGATTTAGTCCCCTTGTACAGAGAGGGAAACTGAGGCCCAGAGTGAAAAGACCCTTCTCTGCTCTGCAGCTGGAATGCAGTTCCCTGGGGTCGCCTTTGTTCTTCCTTGAAATGGACAGGGGCTCACAGTGGCTGCCTGGAGCTTGGCCAGAGTCCAGCACTGTCCTTAGGAGAGCCGCGCCCCCTGCTGCTCCCGCCCTGCACTGCCTCTCCCTCAGCAAACGTCAGGGCCTTCCAGCCCCCTAACCCTGAGCACCTGACTTAGGGCCCAGGAGTAGGGTAGGATTTCCCAAGGGCCTGGGACCCACCCGGGAGGTTCCTCTGAGTCTCTGGCTTCCCGGTACGGGACGGGACTGCCTCTGTCGGCAGCCCAGAGCTCCAGATTCAGGCTCCGCCAGGCCAACGTGTGCGGGCGCGGGGCAGACCCTCCGGCCTGTGTTATCTCAGCTCGTTCTTCAACAATGCCAGGAAGCTTGTTTAATTTACATACATCCCTCCTTTATTCATTTCTACTTACTCCCCCTTGTCACCCTGCCCGAAATTTTGACAGTTCTTTACAAACAAGCATACGATGAGATGTTGCTTATCCTCAGTGGAATGGAATTCACTCCCTCCATGCTGGGCCTGGGCTGGGCCAGGGTCTGCCTCTCTCCGGGGGACTCTTGTCCCATGCCAGGACCCCATGGCCCCATCCCGTCCCCCCATCTCTGCCCAGAGCTGGACAGCAGTGCCCATCCTGGGTCTGCAGGGGAGCCCTCCAAGCTGTGGGCAGGCTCGGCCCTTTGGCTTGACCCCTGCCCAAGTCCAGGCTTCGTGTCAGATGAGGTCATCGCTTACACCACTCCAGAGACCTCGGAGACCATCGTCAGCTGTGATAAGACGCGGCGGACTTGTGAGTGGGTGACTCAGAGGGTGGGCTCTCCTCAGGCAGATGGGTGGGGGGGTGGGCGTAGGTTGTGACATGGGCCACCCTTTCTGCACCTCCCAGCACTGACATCAGCTCTGCCCTCCTTGGGTGCTTCTGTAAGCTCTGGGAACAACCCCTCAAGGGGAATGCCGGTTACAGCCATTTCACGGGTACAGAAAGCTGAGCTAGGGGAGTTTAAATGACTTGCCCAAGGCCCCTCAGCCTTTAGGTGATGGACCCAGGCTTAGGAGAAGTTGGATGTGACCGCAAAGTGTATGTTCTTCCCCCAGAACCACACTGCTGTTCCATACCCATTTTATGGAAGGAAAAACTGAGGCCCACAAAGGGAAAGTGGGTGGCTGAGACAACCAGGCTAACTGACCCTAGTAGGTCACATTGACTGAGCCTCTGCGATGTACTGCAGACTAGGGACTGTGCAGGTGTCTAGCCCTTACCACACCCTCTGAAGCAGGTCTTACTATTGCCATGCCCATTGCACAGATAAAGAAAGCAAGGCACAGGGAGGCCCAACAGCTCATCGCTGTGTCCAAGATCACAGTGAGTGAGCTGCAGCATTGGATTTGAACCCAGGCAAAGGGACTCATCTTGTATAGAAGTGACGTGGAGGCTCACAGGAGGAAGGCTGGGAGGAGAGGGAAGGAGCTGGGAGATGGCTTCGAGGGCCTGGAACCCGCCCTGACTGATGAAATGAAAAGATGAATCAGGGTCACGCAGCTGGGCAAGGGTCCTCTTTTCCTTTTTCACATGGCGCTCCTGCTGTGGCTGTCTGGAGTCTGAACTCTTCTTGGAAATCACCCTGACTCCACCCAGCCCTGCCAGGAGAGGTTGAATGTGAACCCCCTGGACCACAGTGGCCTCTGCCTCCTGGGAGCGATGTCCTGTCCAGGGAGGCGGCTCTCCCAGGACCGCCAGCCCCACCTGCCCACCCACGGTGCTGCTGTCCTGGAGGCTGCTCGGCCTCTGTCCTCCTTCTGAGGGGCCACTGGCCAGGGGTCATCTGAGGCCTCCATCCTCCAGTGGCAGCTGGGATAAGGTAGTGGCCTAAATTGTGGCTCTGTCCACCTGGGTGTCAGGAATAGGGAAGCTGTCCGGGGTGAGTAGGGAGGATGCTGCTCTGTGGGGTTGGGCTGGGATCCGCTCTGTGGGGTAGGGCTGGGATCCGCTCTGTGGGGTAGAGTTGGGGTCTGCTCTGTGGGGTTGGGCTGGGACCTGTTTTGTGGGGTTGGACTGGGATCCGCTCTGTGGGGTAGGACTGGGATCCGCTCTGTGGGGTAGGGCTGGGGTCCGTTCTGTGGGGTAGGGCTGGGGTCCGCTCTGTGGGGTAGGGCTGGGGTCCGCTCTGTGGGGTAGGGCTGGGGTCCGCTCTGTGGGGTTGGGCTGGGGTCCGCTCTGTGGGGTTGACTGGGATCTGCTCTGTGGGATAGGGCTGGGATGCTTGAGCTGCCTCCACAGGGCTCCAGGGGACTGGGGGACTGAAGAGGGCCGTGAAGGTGGGGCGTCCACCCTGAAGGGCAAGGAGGCCTCAGGTG
Source organism: Mandrillus leucophaeus (assembly GCF_000951045.1). NCBI lineage: Eukaryota > Metazoa > Chordata > Mammalia > Primates > Cercopithecidae > Mandrillus > Mandrillus leucophaeus. The sequence goes on along the minus strand of NW_012107363.1, from coordinate 3,171,064 downwards.
AGCCTCGGGGCTCCTGTGGGGAAGCAGGTGCTCCTCAGGCACCCTCTCCACAGTGTGAGTGCTGAGCCGGTTCCCACTGCTCCCTGACCGGGTGTGGTTGAACCCTGTGACCATTCCCATGTCCTAGCGAAGAATGCAGAGGCTCTGAGAGGTGAAGCGACCCCCCACCCCTCATACCTAAGTACCACTGCCTCTAAGACACCCTCAGGCAAAATGCTCCACAACTCACACCCAGGGACAGCGGTCTCTATCTGAAACACACACAAGCCTCCCCCCACTGTCGTCTCTTCCCTGACCCAACCTGACCCCCTCCCTCCTAAGCCCTGGGAGTCAGCCCGACCCTCGTGCTAGAGACTTCACGGGTGGGGACAGTGGTGCATCCGGCCTCCCTGTTCCCAGGATCCCCGCTGCAAGGACTTCCTCCTCCATCCCTCCCGGGCCCCAACTCCGGGTCCGCTCTGTGGGGTAGAGTTGGGGTCTGCTCTGTGGGGTTGGGCTGGGATCCGCTCTGTGGGGTAGGGCTGGGATCCGCTCTGTGGGGTAGGGCTGGGGTCCGCTCTGTGGGGTAGGGCTGGGACCTCAGCATTGGATTTGAACCCAGGCAAAGGGACTCATCTTGTACAGAAGTGACGTGGAGGCTCACAGGAGGAAGGCTGGGAGGAGAGGGAAGGAGCT
>NW_012107363.1:3161294-3170040 GCF_000951045.1 Mandrillus leucophaeus | reverse complement strand
ACTTCTTTTTTGTGAGATAATTCACGAACTATACAATTCATGCTTGTAAAGTATGAGATTCAGCAGTGTTTGGTACATCCACACATGTGCCACCATCACTGCCATCAATTTTAAAACATTCTCACCACCCCAGAAAGAAACCCCAGACCCAGGAGCAGCGACCCTGACCCTGCCGCCTCCTGCTGCTGAGGGCCCTGCTGTCCCCGCCCTCCTGCTCCTCCCGACTGGGGCAGCGTTCCCTGTTCTGTGCTGGGCCAGCCTGGCCCCGCATCCCTCCCCTGGGATGTACCTCCTTCCGCGCGTTCTGAACTTTTATTTCAGATAATTATAGAGTCATAGACACATGAGAGTGACAAAGAATGCCATACGCCTTCCCCAGGGTCCCCAAACGCTCACGTCCTATGACATCCGCTTCACCGCTCTGGCTTGTCTCTGTCCCTCCACCTCTCCTATCTCTTTCCATCCCTCAGTCACTCTCTGTCTCTCTGTCTCTCTGTGTCTCTCTATGTGTCTCTCTGCATGTCTTTGTTTCTCTCTGTGTCTCTATGTCTTTATGTCTCTGTCTCTGTGTGTCTCTGTCTCTCTGTATCCCTCTGTGTCTCTATGTTTCTCTGTCTCTCTGTGTGCCTCTCTCTGTCTCTGTGTCTCTCTATGTGTCTCTCTGCATGTCTTTGTTTCTCTCTGTGTCTCTATGTCTCTCTCTGTGTCTCTCTCTGTCTCTGTGTCTCTCTCTGTCTCTGTGTCTCTGTGTCTCTGTGTGTGTGTGTCTCTCTCTCCATCTCTCACCTGTCTGTCTGTCTCCCATGTGCGCACATACCTTTTCCTGGGCTGTGTCAGGGTGCGGTGCAGACACTGGTGCCCTCCAGCCGTGAACCGCTCAGTGCCGTCCTGAGCACCGCACAACCCTCCACCCCCGCACCACAAAGGTCAAAGTCAGGCTCTCGTCTGCATCTGGGGGACCCCGACCTAAGCCAGAGCCTGAGGTGAGAGGTCAGACAGGTCAGGCTGGGAGCCTGGCACAGGAGGGATGGAGGTGACATTTGGAATTGGGAAATCCCCTCACCTTCCTGCAACCTCAGCCATCACGGAGACGCCCTGGCTAGTGACACTGCAATCCAGGCTCACTGGGCAGAACTGAGCGGCCACCCTGCCGGGAACCCAGCACAGGGCCCTGAGAGCGCCTCTGCCCTGGGAGGCCACCGCCCTGCAGGCATCCTGCTGCAGACTGCAGTCCATGTCCTCCAACCATGGCTGAGAGCGAGGGCTCTGCCTGCCCCTTCCCCACGGCTGCACCTTCCTGGTGGTGCCTGTCCTGCCTGTCCTGTGAGCTGCATGACACCTGACGAGTGACCCGGGTCAGCAGGGGCTGGTGGGAGCCTGTGCAGGGTGGGAGATGAGGGTCCAGGAGTCGGGATCACCTGCTCAGGGTCACAGCAGGTCGGCAGAAGGGCAGGGATGACCCTGGGGCCCTGGACTCCTGCCAGAGTGCCCGTGACCCTGGGCCCTGTAGCCCTGGACTGGACGCAGGTTTGGGTGGAATTCTCTTCCCAGGTCCAGCTGTGGGTGCTGGTGGTGGCATTGACCGTGCCACCTGCCAGCACTTGCATGTCCTGAACATCCCACTGCTGGGAATAGGGGTGGCAGGGACAGGCCAGGACGGAGGGAAGGCCCCATATCACTCCTTCTAGCCAAGTGTAGGGCAGCGGCGGGAGGTGAAAGCGGGGGTGGGCGGGCTAGAGCAGGGTCAGGCCCAGGATGCAGGCCCCGGCAAGAGTTTGGATGTGACGCCAAGCATGGCAGGGGTGCTGGGGGCTGCACAGGTGGAGGGGCAAGGGCAGGGGTGGGGAGAAGTTGGAGTCAAGAGAGGCGGTGGCCCCACCAGGGTTGTGTCGGCAGAGGGCACTTTTGTGGCATCTGGATTTGCAGAGGCAATGCCCCTTTAATCTTAAATACCTCCGTGGGGATATGTACGATGACAAACCCTTCAAGAGGTGACACTCAGTGGCTGTGGAGGAGCCCCTGGGCAGCCCTGGAGGGTGGACAAGAGTGTTTTCCTGGTTCCTGCAGGACTGCGGTGTGCTCCCTCCAGCTGTGGCAAGGGTCCCTATAATTTTCCTGCAGTTGGCAGGAAGCTTCAGCCATGCTGCCGTGGTGGATTCCCTGCCCCAAAAGGGGCCCCCGCTGCACCCCAGCCCCATCTGTGGGTCTCTGGGTCAGCGCAGACCTTGTGGTGTCTTTGTGCAGACTGAGCACTTCCACTCCTGCTACAGTCATTGGCGGTCAGTGACATCACCCCCAAGGCGTCAGCTTCCCAGCACCCCTGCCCGCAGGCCTGGGCTGACGACCGCCAGCCTGGCCCTGGAGGTGGAGTAGAGGGCTCTGGAGCCTCCCCTCTCCATCTGCTGTGGCTCCCCGGTTCCCCAGGCTCCTGCAGCGACACGCCGGCTTCTCCAGCCTGCAGGCCTTCGCCCTGCGGTGCCCTTTCCACTTGCATTCCATGGATAATTCTTCCTCCTGTCAATATCCAGGTTGGGCATCGCTGCCCCCAGGCTGGGGAGGCCTTGGCTCTGGACACACACGGCCCCTTGGGCCTCCCCCACGAGGCATGTGGCCGGACTAAAGCTGGTGCCATTGTCAGCGAAGGCTAAATCCTTATTTTCTTTAAGCTCTGCTGGCAGGAGTCTTGGTTCCCATGGTAGGAGTGCGTCCAACAGGGGACACAGAAATGGTCCCAGCAATCAGAAGACGAACCTGCCACCTGGCCAATTGGGCCCTCATTCCGCTGAACAAATGGGCCCAGAGGGTGATCCCACAGGCTGGGGCAATGGCGCCTGATTCCCTGGGGAGAAATCGGGGTGCGGTTGCTACTGCACAGTGAAGCAGGGAGGGCCACGTCTAGGAACTGGGGATTTCCTGCCGTGCCTCTTTGTACTCATGTGTTCGGTGAGAGAAGCTAATGAAAATGTAGCGCAACTTCAAAGAAAGGTGGGAACCCGGAGACTCAGAACCTTCAGAAACAGGTGCTTGGCTGTGTCTGCGAGCAGAGCGTTTCCCCGCAGGGAGTGGAGGGATTGTCCACGGAACAACTGGAAGGATGGTGTCCATGCACATGGCCCCTCAGGCCTCAGTCTGGGTGGAGTGAGGGTTCCTCCACGTGCACTTGCCGTGTATCCCCGTCAGGAAGTAGCAGCGGCTCAGAGGCAGGCACCGTGAGAGAAGCCACGTGGACACGTGGACAATCCTGAGGGCACCTTCAGGAGCAGGCCCCCACCTCACCCCATCGGGGTTCTCTGACCCTGAGCTGGGTGCCTTACAGAGTCGGGGATGGGGGAGGTGGCCAGAGAGAGAGAGATTCCAGAGCCTCGGAGGGCTGAGTATCCCTGTGCACCCAGGCCCAGCGGCTCTGGAATCCCCAAGGAAATGTAATCCAGGCTGCTCGCGAGTGCTCGGCGGCAGGAAGCTCCCCGGCAGGTTTACAAGGCTGGAGAACTGGAAGCTCTGTTGACTGTCTCTCCCTTTCCGTCTCTGACTTGTTCTCAAGTTGGGAAAAATAATGATTACTTTTATGCAACTGTTTATTATTACCAGCATTATTAGTCATCATCTATCATCACAAAAAGTGTACATTCTCAGGCCAGGCACAGTGGCTCATGCCTGTAATTCCAGCACTTTGGGAGGCTGAGACAGGTGGGTCATTTGAGTCCAGGAGTTCGAGACCACCATGGGCACCATAGTGAGACCCTGTCTCTACTAAGAACACAAAACGTTAGCCTGGTGTAGTGGCGTGCGCCTGTGGTCCCAGCTACTCTGGAGCCTGGGAGGTCAAAGCTTCAGTGAGCCAAGATCACACCACTAAACTCCAGCCTGGGTGACAGAGTGAGAGCCTGTCTCAAAAAAATCAATAAACAAAAACACACATTCTCATTGTGGGTAATTTAGAAAGTAGCAGAGTATGCAGACGTTTAAAAAGTCACCTCCTGTAGTAGGTGAGAAAGGTACGCCCATATCCCAGCCCCCAGACCACACCATATGACCCTGTTTGCAAAAAGCATCTTTGCAGAGGTGATGAAGTTGAGATCATCCTGGATGAGCCAGAAGGCCCTGAGTTTACTGATGATCGTCCTTGTGGGAGGCACACAGAGGAGGAGCAGGAGAGGGAGGAGGGGGCTCTGTGAAGACAGAGGTAGGGACTGGGGTGACATGGCCACAAGCCAAGGAACACCTGGAGCCACCAGGAGCTGGCAGAGGCAGGAGGAGCCTCCCCCGGAGGCTTTGGAGGGCGCACAGCCCTGCCCACACCTTGATTTAGGATTTCTGGCCTCCAGAGAACTGTGAGGGGCACATTTCTCTTGCTTTAACCACCGCATGTGGTCATTTGTCATGGCAGCCACCAAAAACCGCCCCAGGAAACTGCACCTGAATCTCCAGTCAGCATGGGGCCTTGTGACATCCAGGTTGCTCTCCTCTGGACTTGAGTCTTGGGCTATGTGTGTGTGTGTGTACACGCAAGTGTGTTTGTGAGTGTGCGTTGCACAGTTAAGATCACACTAACAGACCTTGCAGTAGCTTCCTTTTAAAAATCATAATTTCATGAGAATGTTCTTTTTGTTGATTTAGTTTATAAAATGTGGAAGATACAGGCATATACAAGCAAGGAATAAAAAGTATATTTGGCCAGGAACAGTGCCTCACGCCTGTAATCCCAGCACTTTGGGAAGCCGAGGTGGGTGGATCATGAGTTCAGGAGTTCAAGACCAGCCTGGCCAAGATGGTGAAACCCCATCTCTACCAAAAATACAAAAATTAGCTGGGCATGGTGGTGGGCACCTCTAATCCCTGCTACTCGACAGGCTGAGGCAGAGAATTGCTTGAATCTGGGAGGCGGAGTTTGTAGTGAGCCGAGATCGAGCCACTGCTCTCTAGCCTGGATGACAGAGCAAGACTCCATCTCAAAAAAAAAATTATATTTAATTATACCAGTAAAATATTATCATCGTTTTTGTGTTTTTCATCTAGATTTGCACAGAGATCAAAACTATCTTGGGAAACGTAAAATGGTACATCCACTGTGGAAAATGCTTTGGCAGTTTCTTAACAATCCAAAAGATACCCACGCCACCCAGCTCTTGGCTCCTGGGCGATTGTTCCAGGGAAATGAAGACGCAGGTACACAAACACCTGTACAGAGTGTTCACTGCAGCTTTACTTGTAACAGCCAGAAACTGCCAACAACCAGACATACTAGATGAGTTATTACACAGTCACAGACCGCATTGTCCACCGTGGCCACGGCTCGGCTATAAAAAGGAGCCAACGGCTGACGGCCCAGCAAGGGGACTGCACTGCAAACATATCACACTGAGGGGAAAAACCAACCTCAGAACGTCACCTACTGTATGACTCCATGTATATGACCTTGAATTGACAAACCCATAAGGATGACGCTCAGACTTACAGTTGCTGGGCTGGGCGGGGATGTGGGTCTGGCCACCACAGGGCAGCCGAGGGAGGGCTTTGTGGGGGTCATACTGCTGTGTCTTGACAGTGGTGGTGCTTACAGGAATCCATGCATGTGATAAAATGACACGGAACTAAGGACACGCATTGCACCCACATCAGTTTCCTGGCTTCCATATTGTATTATAGTCACATAAGATCACTGGGGGAAGCTGGGGGAAGGGTGCCCGGGACCTCTCTTCCTCTCTTTGCAATGTCTTGTAAATCTATAATTATTTCAAAAGAAAAATAAAAAACACCCTCTGCCTGAAAGATGGAAACCACTCTGGGTATTTGAGACAGGTGATTAATTTAGGGTATTGGTCACATAGGTGATAGAGGAACAGAAAAGCCACTCAGAGGACACTGAGGCACAGAGCAGGGGGCTGTTACCCCACCAGGACGTGAGCAGCAGAGGCAGGAGGTGGAATTGCTGGAGCCCTGGGCTGCAGTCCTTTGGCTGGAGCTCAGGTCATAAAGGGAGTGTGTATTAGTCTGTTTTCACACTGTTGATAAAGACATACCCAAGGTTGGACAATTTACAAAGAAAGAGGTTTAATTGGACTTACAGTTCCACATGGCTGGGGAACCCTCACAATCATGGTGGAAGGCAAGGAAATGCAAGTCACATCTTACATGGATGCCAGCAAGCAAAAAGAGCTAGTGCAGGACCACCCCCGCCCTGGTCCCCGCTGCTTATAATGACCATCAGATCTCACGAGACTTACTCACTATCATGAGAACAGCATAGGAAAGACTTGCCCCCATGATTCAATCACCTCCCACCGGGTCCCTCCCACAACATGTGGGAATTCAAGATGAGACTTGGGTGAGGACACAGCCAACCTATATCAGAGTGTATGTAGGAGTGCATGTGTGTGCACATACACAAACACCCTGGCGTCTCCCCTCCTCTCACCTGGGGCTCTCCTGTCAGCTGAGCCCAGCATGAAGCGGGTTGGAAAGGGAGCCTGGGAAATATTTTCTTCCCAAGACACGGAACAGACTGGGGAAGGGTAGAGAAAGGGGTAGAGAACCTGAAGGCAAATGAACAGCAGGGTATGTGCATCAGGCACACTTATTTTTGTCACCGTGCTCACGCTATAGTGGAATGTTCTACTTATTTGACTTATTATTTGTTTGGAGATGGAGTTTCATTTTTGCTGCCCACGCTGGCGTGCAATGGCGCGATCTTGGCTCACTGCAACCTCCGCCTCCCAGGTTCAAGCAATTCTCTGGCCTCAGCCTCCTGAGTTGCCAGGATGACAGGCATGCACCACCATGCCCTGCTAATTTTTGTATTTTTAGTAGACACAGGGTTTCACTATGTTGGTCAGGCTGGTCCCGAACCCCTGACCTCAAATGATCCGCCCTCCTTGGCCTTCCAAAGTGCTGGGATTACAGGCATAAGCCACTGCACCCAGTCACTGACTTATAAATAAAAGGTGAATTCTCCTTTTATTAAACTTCTTTTGGCTGGGCGTGGTGACTCACACTTGTAATCCCAGCACTTTGGGAGGCCGAGGTGGGTGGATCACTTGAGGTCAGGAGTTCAAGATCAGCCTGACCAACATAGTGAAACCCCATGTCTACTAAAAATACAAAAATTAGCCAAGCGTGGTGGCACGTGCCTGTAATCCCAGTTACTTGGGAGGCTGAGGCAGGAGAATCGCTTGAATCTGAGAGTCGGAGGTTGCAGTGAGCTGAGATTGCATCACTGCACTCCAGGCTGCACGACAGAATAGAAATCTGCCTCAAAAACAAAAACAAAAACAAAAAAAAACAAAAAACAAAACCAAAAAACTTCTTTGGAACACATGCTTTGAACAGGTCCACACCAGCCAATGCGTGTGGGCTTCTGCTCTGCTCAGTCAGCCCCATCACTGAGTGCTGGGATTACTAACCCTGTGATTAAATGTCTTGGGCATAAACAGTTGAGGGTCTCTGCAGGGACTTCGTTAGGACTTAGATAAGAATACGATGAGGATAAGAGTCTTCACAGGCCCATGACTATCATCTCTTTTAAGACTCTTGGGGGCCGGGCGCGGTGGCTCACGCCTGTAATCCCAGCACTTTGGGAGGCCGAGGCGGGCAGATTGTGAGGTCAGGAGATCGAGACCATCCTGGCTAACACGGTGAAACCCCGTCTCTACTAAAAGGATACAAAAAATTAGCTGGGCGTGGTGGCAGGCGCCTGTAGTCCCAGCTGCTCAGGAGGTGGAGGCAGGAGAATGGTATGAACCCAGGAGGTGGAGCTCGAAGTGAGCTGAGATCACACCACTGCACTCCAGCCTGGGCGACAGAGCATGACTTTGTCTCAAAAAAAAAAAAAAAAAAAAAGACTCTTGGGCCAGCTTGCTTTCTGGGAAGGTTTTACCAGGTTTCTTCTTCCTCCAGGAGGAGGGCCTCTCTTAATGTACCTTTGATGTCATTGGACACTATATTTAAAAGCATTAGATGTTTTAAAAGTCACCTCTCTGTAACTGGTTCATGGTGCCAGATGAGTCTCCTGTGAGTGGCACAGACAGAAGCTGTGGGGAGGGGTTGGGGACAGACAGCCGAGGAATGCCAGAGACGCTTGTGTCAGCATGACTCCTGCCCACCCTTGGATGATGCCTGGGGTCTGGCCAGCAGCTGCTCATACTGAAACCCTCCCATTTGGCAGCCTGCTTGATCGAACCCTCCCTGCAGCCCACACTGCTGTCATACCCTACAAGTCATTGTCCCAGAAGGCCTCACCCTCTAGCTAGCTCTGCCTGGAACTCCCCCTCCCTGCATCGTCACCCGTTTGCTCTTTCCTCACTGGCTCCATGATTTAACACATATTCCCCCAGCACCCTGAGTCCTGGGGATGCATGAGCAGCACACAGGGAGCAGGGGGAGGACAGGAAGGCAGGACATGCCAAGGTGTCACACCCCAGGTGGACCCTTGCACTGCGCCGCCTCTGTGAAGCCTCGCTTGCCCCCACGCGGGATTTCCCACCTCCCTTCTCTGTGGCCCCGGTGCCCTGTGCCAGTCTGCCTCATGCCTAGAGAAGCAGCAGCATCCACCTCTGCTCACAATATGGGGTGCATCCTTTGTCTCTGCTCCTCTCAGCCTACCCCAGACTCAGCCCCAGCAGGGGCTTCAAAAACAGGGGCTCTGGCCCAGCGCAGTGGCTCACGCCTGTAATCCCAACACTTTGGGAGGCTGAGGCGGGCGGATCACGAGGTCAGGAGATCGAGACCATCCTGGCTAACACGGTGAAAC
>NW_012107363.1:3146228-3159973 GCF_000951045.1 Mandrillus leucophaeus | reverse complement strand
GCCCTCACCAGCCCATCCACCAATCAGGATGCAGCCCTCACCAGCTCATCCACCAATCAGGATGTGGCCCTCACCAGCCCATCCACGAATCAGAACGCAGCCCTCATCAGACACTGAACCCACTCCACCTTAAACTTGCACTTTCCAGCCTCCAGAACCGGGAGAAAGAAATGTCTGCTGTTCGTAAGCCACCCAGGCCCCAGTATTCTGTGATAGCAGCAGGAATGGATTGAGCCAGTGGCATTGGCACAGTGGAATGCTGTGGGGTTTTATTAGAAACGGAAAGAAGAGGCACAGTCCTGGACACGCAGACCTACCAAGACGCCCACATACTGGTAAGAGGAAAACGGAGGTTCTCCAGGCAGCCAGAGTCTCTCTCCCTCTCTCTCTCACACACACAAAACACAGGCACACACACATGACCACAAAACACACACATCACACGCACAAAATACACACACACAACCATGCTTTCTCAATTCCAAGTTACTGTTGATGACAAGAGAATCACCTATTTGAAAATAACTTTTCCAGAAATGAAACTATTTCCCACAAAAACGAAGATCCTCTCCCTCGCTGACGTGGCCCATCTGTTCAGCCCTGTATCGCTTATTCATCAGCGTCTCAGTCACAGAGTTTGACCAGCAATTTTTACTTTCAGTAGCTGAAGCTTCTTCTGAACCTCAACTAATTTGCAAACTCAGAGGGTCTTGATCTTCCCAAGCCCCAGCCTGCAACCTCAGCCCAGACACCCAGGCACCAGGGCCCTGTCTGTTTGGACTCTGGAGAGGAGTCAGTGTCTGACCTCCTTTCTCCCTGAGGGCTTGGGACCTTTGCATGGTGACAGGTGGACAGGGACCCTCCGGGGGTCGTTCTGGCCACTTGCTCTGAACAAGGAAGCCTGCTCTGGAGGTGGATAGAAGTGAGCCCCTCAAACCTCCAGTAGCACCCCATGCCCAGTGCTGTCACCATGACCCCAACAGAGACGAGACAGCTCCTCTTATTCACGTGCACCTCCACATGGAGATGGTCAAAGCGGGAAGGGAGGCAGGGAAAAGGGAAGGATAGAAGGAGAGAAGGGAGGCAGGGAAGGGGGAAAGAAGGAGGGAAGGAGAGGCAGAAAGAAGGAAGGAAGGAAGGAGACAGGAAGGCAGGGAGGGAGAGGAAGGAAGCCCTCTGTGATGCTTGCAATCCCATATTACAGGTGGGGAAACTGAGGGCAGACAGTCTCCCAGGGCTAAGAGCATATGAGAGCCAGCCATGGAGCGCAGAGCTGCCTGCCACAGAAGTGCATATCCTTTCACTAAGGGACACCCGCCACCCTTCCCCCACTCCCCATCAAAATGCTAGATAAGAAAACCACAGAGACGTAGGGTCATTGCAGCAGACGCAAGCAGTGGCTTGGGAAATGCACTGTAAATCCGCTCTGATTCTGGCCATGGCGAAACACAGCATCTGGGGGTGCTGGGGTGGCTGTGGGGAGGCTGGAGGTGCCCCTGAATCGTCTTTCCCTGGGAAACGGGGTAAATGTGCTCCCAGTTCATCCTGGTCCATGTCTCCATTCCCGGTCACTGCCTGGGGCTGATGACCTCTGTGACCTCATTGCCCCGTCAAGAGGCAGGCGCCCCTTGAAATTCGGACCTGGCCACCCCGGCCACGCACAGCCCTCCCCTGCCTCAGGAGTGGCGTCACCCGCTTCCCGCAGACCCTCTCCCCCAGGCCAACCCTCCCCTGTTCTGCCTCCCACTGCTCTGCATCCTGTCGCCTCCTGCTTCCCGAATCCACCAGGGCTTCAAGCCCTTCTCTCGGCTCATCTGGAGTGCATCCCTGGTGGCCAGCCGGAAAATGGCCCCTTAGGGCCTCGTGCCGGAAACCTGGAACCAGCACCTGTGATCTCATAGGGAAACAGGGATTCAGCCCAGCGGCTTGGCATGGAGGGATGATCCCAGACTATCTGAGTAGGCCCTAAACGCCACCACAAGTGTCCTTAGGAGATGGAGGGAGAGGGAGGTTGGAACAGACATGCAGAGCAGAAGGTCTTGTAAAGATATCGCAGAGAGGCGAGTGCAATGGGTTCCCAGCAGCCTGGGAGGGGCAGGAAGGGTCCTCTCCCCATCTTCCTAGGGCGTGGCCCTACTGATGATGCCTTGATTTGGACGCCTGGCCTCCACAACCGTGAGAGGAGGCTCGTCTGCTGCTTCAAGTCACTAGACCAGGGTAACTTGTTATGGCAGCCACCGGAAACTGAGACAGGCCTCCTGGAGTGCAGAGCTGGATTTTCAGCTGGATCAGTAGGTAAAGAACGCCTGCCCTTTCGTTTCGGCCCCGAATTGCAATGCCATTTTTATTCCCCCGAGCTATGCACCAAGGGTCCTCACGCAACAGAGAAGTAAATAAAGGGTTAGTGAGAGACACAGCGTGTCAAGATGGACACAGGTGATGAGGGGAGACTGGTGGCGTGGAGCAGCCTGGCTGACACCGCCCTGGCTCCTGCCGCAGCCTCCCAGCGATGGCTGATGCCCCTGCCTGCTGACCCCCCAGGGTTACCATGGGAACGCCACCACAGGTGCTGTGGGGAAGCTGGAGGCTGCAGGGGTGTCCAGGCTCTGCCCTTCCCTGTTTCCTTCTCCTCCTTGGGCCTCAGCTGCGAGAAGGGGCTGTGACCACGCGACCTCTGTAATGCACCTTGTCCCTAAAGTGGCAGCGGCCCCAACTGCCACAACCAAGAAGTGCAGGCCGTTGTTCAGAGCAGGAGTTCGAGAATATTCATTTGTCAAACACGCAGTTAACAAAAGCAGCCCGGCCACGTTTTCTGCAGCAGGAAATCCAGCAGAGCCGCTTGGTCCATCCCTGGTGGAAGATGCCCATGACAATCACTCATCGCAAAAGGTCCAGTCAGGAAAGGGGCTGTAGGGACTTCTGAGAAAGAACATTCTGTTCAGTACAGAAGCCTCCAGAGCTTCCCTTCATGGCACATCTTCCTCCTTGCACACTCAGAACCCTTTCCCAACCACATGGAACACGCCTGCCGCTGGGCCTCGGAGGCCAAGGCCTCCTTCCAAACCCCAGCCCCAGGCAAAGCTTTCTACCTGCCTCGCAGGTCCCTCTCGGGGGAGTTCACTCCTCATGGAACCTGCCTTCCTTCAGGAGTTCTCACACCCCCGCCTGGGTTTGTTTATTCCCTCAACAAATGCCTGTTAGGCACGCACCCTGTGCTGGTGGGCACGTGATGGTGAGCGAGACTCACTCCAGGCTCCAGGACCTCATGGAATGGAGGACCTGGGTAAACAGGTTGTGGCAATTCAGTGCAATGAACACTATTCAGGGGAGTGTAGAGAGCCAGGTGGGGGAACTGCCAGGGGGCGGTGCTGGCAGAAAAGGCTTGTAAAGGGGTCATTCACATGGGATCCTGAAGGGTGGGTAGGAGCCCGCCAGGCCAAGGGTAGTGTGCAGCCCATGCACGGGGGTGGATAGATTATTGCCCACGCACGCCGGTCTCTCCTGTCCAGGCTTTTTCCAGTAAAAAAGATAACAACAACCGCTGGGTGTGCTGCAAAACAGCCACGGTCCCAGCTACTCAGGAGGCTGAGGCATGAGGATCACTTGAGCTCAGGAGTTCAAGACAAACCTGGACAACATAGTGAGACCCTGTCTCAGAAAGAAAAAGAAGTTAAAAAAAAAAGCTAACAGTAACAGCACTGCATATTGAGGGTTTGTTCTTTACAAACACAGCCTCACATGACCCTCACAGGAACCTCGGACATCGGCATCACTGTCCCCATTTTGCAGAGGAGGAAGCCAGGACTCCAAGGGGTTGACTTCCCACGGCCATGAGCTCTGAGCAGTGGAGCCAAGGGTGCCTCCCAGCTCTGTGGCCGTAGGCCTGTCCCTCGTTCCCCGTGTGCAGGGAGATTGGCCAACGATGAGCACTGAGGGTGCAGGGACAGCCCTATAGGAGCTGCCCCAACTCTCCCTATGCCCTTTCAATGTTTAGATCAATCCTTCCTGTGTTGTGACAGCTGCCTGCGGTGTTCAGCACAGTCACAAGCCGTGCAGGTATGCAGCCTGGGAGCGAGGGGCTTTGCCTTCTGCGCGGTGTGGAGTGGCCAGACCATCTGGGTGTGTATAAGCACTCCGTGGTGTTCACACAAACACACGTTAACGTCACGTTTCTCAGAATGTATCCCATCATTGATCAATACATCTGCAACTGTACGTGTGCATGCGTGTACTTGGTTATATATGATGTTTGCAGATGTTATGCATACATGAAATGTCATAACAAATCTATTAGATTCTGTATTACACACGTGCACGTGATAAACTCTATATATTCCACGCAGCACACCACGCACACGTGTGGTGAGGGTCAGTTTTGTGCCAGCTTGACTGGGCTGATAAAGTATTTCTGGGAGTGTGCGCGAGAGCGCTTCTAGAAGAGTTTAGCATTTGAATCCATAGTATTAAAGAAGACTGCCCTCATCAGCACCAGTGCAGGCAGCGTCATCCCATTCCTTGAGGGTCCAGATGGGCCAAAAAGTTGAGGGAAGGGCAAATCCTCTCTCCCTGTCTGCTGTGGAGCTGGGACATCTATCCTCCTCTACCCTCGAGCATCAGCTCCCCCGGTCCTCAGACCGTCAGACCTGGAATCACACCACCAACTCTCCTTGTCTCCAGCTTCACAGGCAGCATCTCATGGGACTTCTCTGCCTCCACAGTCACGTGAGCCAATTCCTGTAATCAATCTCCATATGCGTGTGTGTATCTATGTGTATGAACATATATGCGTATGATGTATATGTGTACATGTTTACCGGTGTGTGTGTGTGTGTGTGTGTGTGTGTGTGTGTGTGTGTATATCTCTCTCTCCTATTGGCTCCATTTCCCTGGAGAACCCTGACTAAAACCTGTGCTGCAAGTATCTTCTCTGAGCTTGGGGCCTGTCTTTTCTGTGCGTGTCCACGGTGTCTTTTCCACACAGTGGTTTGTAGTTTTAATATAGCCAAACTTAGTCATCTTTTCCTTTTGTGTTCTAGGTGCCTTGTTTGAGAAATTCTTTCCCACTCTGGCTCATGACGATATCCTCATTTTTTTTTTTTTTTTTTTTGAGACGGAGTTGTGCTCTGTTGCCCGGACGGAGTGCAGTGGCGCAATCTCGGCTCACTGCAAGCTCTGCCTCCTGGGTTCAAGCGATTGTCCTGCCTCAGCCTCCCAAGTAGCTGGGACTATAGGCGGGCGCCACCACGCCCGGCTAATTTTTGTATTTTTAGTAGATATGGGGTTGCACCATGTTGGCCAGGCTGGTCTCCAACTCCTGACCTCAGGTGATCCACCTGCCTTGGCATCCTAAAGTGCTGGGATTACAGGCCTGAGCCACCACGCCCGGCCAATAGCCTCATTTTTAAAAGAAGTTAACATCATTTTTGCTTTCCACCTTTGGGTTAGTGGCAGGAATGGGTTTTGAGGAGGATGTGAGAGGCCCATTTCATGCTTGGACCACCACTTGCCCCGACACTGGTTACTGAAGAACCCAGCTTCCCCCCTTCAGACCAGCACACTTGATGTCAGGTGTTCAGACCGGCACGCCCGATGTCGGGTGTTCGGACCTGCACGCCTGATGTCGGGTGTTAGGATATTTGGTAATTCAATTCTAGGCTTCTTTTTTTCTGCTTTTTAAAAATCCCTCTGCTGATACCACCCTGTATTAGTGAAGCTGTTTTGTAATACATCATCCAGGCCCATAGGGGGAAGGCCTCCTGCCCTGTCTCCGTTCCTCGTGACGAGCTGTAGCTCTTCCTGAACTTCTGGTCTTCTGTCTATATTTCAGAATCCGCTTGTGAAGTTTTACATAAACCTTTGAGGCTTTTATTGGAATTGCCATAAAGCCACGTTAATTTGAGGAAAACGGTCATCTTCCCCGTATTGCATTTTCCTACCTATGAACACCATAAATATTTGGCTAATTTCTCCCTAGACACAGTGTATTAGGGTTCTCTAGAAGGACAGAACTAATAGGACATATATATATATAAATACATATTTAAATATGTAAATATATTTATATTTATATAATTTTTTTATATATGTGGGAATTTATTAAGTATGAATTCATGTAATCACAAGGTCCCACAACAGGCCATCTGCAAGCTTGAGGATCAAGGAGAGCCAGCCCTAGTCCCAAAACTGAAGAACTTGGAGTCCGATGTTCGAGGGCAGGAAGCATCCAGCACAGGAGAAAGATGCAGGCTGGGAGGCTAGGCCAGTCTAGTCTTTTCACGTTTTTCTGCCTGCTTTATTCTAGCCATGCTGGCAGCTGATTAGATGGTTCCCACCCAGATTAAGGGTGGGTCTGGCTTTCCCAGTCCACTGACTCAAATGGTAATCTCCTTTGGCAACACCCTCGCAGACACACCCAGGATCAATACTTTGCATCCTTCAATCCAATCAAGTTGACACTCAATATTAACCATCATACATAGTGTCTATCTTCTTGATATTCAACATTGCATAATTTTTATAATTGCATTTCCCAACTCACTGTTCCAGGTCCGTGAGAATGGAATTGACTTTTGTTTACTCTTTTCCCAGGAAACTTGGCTTCTTAGTGACCCTAAGAGCTGTCTGGGACGTCTTGGATTTTCTGGGTAAACAACCCTGTCATTTGTGAATCATGTCGGTTTGTTTCTTCTTTAACAATTCTTTGAATCGATTTCTTTTTCCTTGTTTTGCTGCGTTGTCTGGGACTTCCAGTATAACGTTGACGACATGATGAGCCTTGCTCTTGAACTTCAGTGGAATGTTCTGACGTCCCGGTTAGGTAAAGCAGAGAGCCCTGGTCAGGTTGAGGTCAATATCATCTCTCCTTTGCTCAGAGCATGGATCACCAGTGGGGACCCAGAGCATAGGTGGCTCTGGAGGTTCCTTTGATCTGTCCCTACAGGGTCAGGGGGTTGGGGTGAAGCTTCCATAAGGGTGAAGGCTGAGCTCACAGTGGTCCCAGGGCCTCCTTCCCTCCAGGGCCCTTTCCCCGGCACAGGGAGGGCTGTCCCAAAGCATCTGGGACCCATGTGGGAAGGTAACACCACTCCTCCTCCATCACTGTGGCCCATCCCGGGTGGGGCCCTCGAAGCTCGTGCTGGAAACAAGGCTTAGGTCAGAACCGGCTCCGCTTTGCACTCCGCCCTGGATCCAGGCCGTGTCGGGAATGGGTGTGTTCACAGGGCCCGACAGTGTGAGCCGTGGCCACACAGTGGGGTCCTCCCCGCTGGCCTGGAGATAGCCAGTCTGGTGTGCATTCCTGCACAGGAGGTGGGGATGCACACAGGGGCTCCCCTTTGGAGCCAACAAGGGTCAGGAGGTGAAGGGAGAGGCTTGCCCATGGACCTCTTGGAGTCCCTCAGGCTCTGGGGACAGGGCAAGGGGGACTGGCATGGGCTCTCCTTCCCGGAGAGGCTGGGCTTGGCCTGAAGCCTGCGGTGCCGGCATTGTGAAACTGCCTCCCCTCTCAGACGTCTCTGGAAACCCAGCTCTCCTCACACGGATGGGTCCCCAGAGGTCTCCTCATCCTGCAGTCCGGGCTTATCAGAGCCATCACAGACGAGGAGCTGACGTGTTTGCTATGAGAGGGACGAGGTACGCCTTATTTCCTGGAGATCTCCTGGCCCTGGAATTCTCCCTTCCTGGGATGCCGTGCAGACCCAGCCCAAAGTGGCCGGGGTTGTGAAATCCTGTGTTTGGCTCTGGCTGGGTACTGAGGGCTGGCCTGGTGAGTACGGCAGCAGATGAACAGGGTCCAGGACAGGAGGCCATGTTCACAGGGCGCCCACACCGGGGCTCAGGAAGTGTGCCCTCTGCTGTGCAGAGGAGGCCACCTGAAGCCCAGGCTGTCCTGGGGTCACACAGCTGGGGGGAGGGTGGAGCCCAGGGGTCCCAACACCTGCCCTGCTGTTCCCCAATGGAAGGTCATTCCTGTGAGTTGTCCAGGGTCTTGGCGTGTTGAACAAAACGCACAAAACAAAGCAACGAGAGAAGTAATGAGAGACCAAGCAACAGAAGAACGGAGCAACCAAAACAAAGATTTCCTGAAGAAGGAAAGTGCAATTCACAGAGCGGGAGCGAGCTCCAGCAGGTGGCTTGAGGGCCACTCAATTGGCGTGTTTATTAAGCTAAAGAACTTGGCAATATCCCTGGGTTCCCTCGAGAGACCCCCAGCTGGGTACGCCCTATGAAGGACTGGCCCATAGTCCATCAAAGGTGAAGTGGACACTTGGCCCGCGGTCCATCAGAAGCTACGGTGGAAATTTCCGTCTTGTTATCGCAGGGGTGAGGACGTGGCCTGGGTGCCGCCCAGTCCTGCCTAGAACCGGCTGCCCCTGCAGTTCTCTGGCTTACTCCAATTGGCCGCACCTGCTATTCCCTTTGCTTATGCCCCACCCTTTGGCCGGCCCAATTCCCCATTCTCCTGCCTTACTCCTCTTTCTCCGTTCTTAATTCCTGGTGTGGGAGCTGAGTGTGAAGACCTCAGTTTGAGGAGTGGACCTGCTGGAACAGGTAGGTGGGTAGGCGAGGAGGTGGCCTAGGGAAGGGCTGCCTGGCTACCGCCCACCATGAGTCCTTCAGGGCTGGAGGGATGCCTGGGGCTTGGCCTCCCCATTCCTAGGCTTGGCCTCATATTTGCTATCGATGCTGTGTGCCAAATCACAAATTCAGCAACCTAGAGCAACGCTCCTTTCTTTGGGTCAGAAGCCTCACGTGATTCTCTGCCCAGAGTCGCCACAAACTGTAATCAAGGTGCCTACTGGGCTGTGATCTCCCCCACGATTCAACATCCTTCCAAATTCACGTGGTTGTTGGCAGAATTCAGCTCCGTGCTGTTGTAGATCTGGAGTCCCGTGTGCTTGAGGGCTGCCGGCTGGGGGCGGCTGAGCTCCTAGAGAGCCTGCAGCCCCTGGTGGGCTGGCCCCTCCGTGGGGAACCCACTGTTCACCGTGCTGTGCAGTGTGGAAGCTGTTTGCCTCCAGGCCAGTAGGAGAATTGGGGAAGGCTGAACCCTCTTACACAGGACTCACTTGATTAGGCCAAGCTCATCTGCAATAAACTTCCTTTGAATAACTCCAGGTCAAGTGATTAGAGACCTTAATTACATCTGCAAACCCTGTCACCCTTCCCACCTACTGCAACCTACTTGAGGAAGTGAAATCCTATCACAGCCCAGACTCACTGTGCTGAAGGGGAAGGAGGCACACAGGGTCAGTTTAGAATTCCACCTGCCCACACTTCCGTCTGGGGGAAGGCATATTTTTCTTTTCCCTGTGTTTTTCTATCAACCCTGGAGGACCTGACAAGCCCTGGAACATGTGCTAAATGTTTCTTACCATGCTGTTGATCTTCCTAATAGCTCAGCAAGGTATATCCCATTGCCCCATTTTATAGATGAGAAAAGTGAGGCTCACGGTGGGGCAAGGCATACGAAGGGGAGCCCACTGCGGGGTGCTCTGGGTCAGGCCCAGTCAGAGAGAGGCAGAGCCTGGATTCAAGCCTGCTTCCTGCCCCTGAGCTTGCGTAGATTCCACCCTGCTGCTGGTGCACTGGTCTCCTCAGCTGCCCAGCCTGGGACCCACACCCTGCCCCCCAGGCCAGGCGCTGGACACAGGACATGTGAGTTGACTGCGGCCAAGCTCCCTGGAAACAGCCTGGATCACTGATGGTGCCAACTGGAGTCCAAGAGCACCTTTATGCCCAAACAGTGTCACCTGGACACACTTCTCCACTCACATGGGAGACCCTCGTGGCCTGCTTGAACCCCTCTGCGGATGGGGAGCTCTCTTCTGCCTGAGCTGGCCTCTCCCATCTCCGGAGAACCCTGCTCAGGAGAGAGTTTGGCCTCACACTGGGCCGTAAACCACCTCCTCTCAACTCCTGGGCTCCGTGGCGAAGGTGAGGATGATGCGGACTTGCTGGGCACCCTTGGGATGGTGGCCTGTGTGCTGCCCAATCCTTGCTAGACCTGGCTGGGCCTGCTGTTCTCTTGAGTAGAGATGGTGATCTCTCTATTGAAGGGAACGGCAAGATGCAGCCAGTTCCCTTGGGTTGCTGATCATTCCATAGCCTTGGGATGGTGACCACCCCTCTCTGAGCCTCAGCTCCCTCACCCAAATGAGGGTCCAACCTGGACTCGGCCGATATTTACCCCTGGATGAACCAGTGCAGGGAAGGACGTGGGCTCCAGGAGAGTGGAAGCAGCTGTACTGGGCGGAGTCCCCTTGCCTCTGAGTCAGGAGAGGGGGCTGTGTGACCCTGGGCAAGGCTCTTTCCTTCTGTGTTCAGGGGAGAGCGTCCAGGGACCCCAAAAGGAGTGTGATTTCAGCTCCAGTCCCAGGAGCCCCTCTGGAAGGGCCTGGAACACTCCTGGAGTTCCCTGCACCTGCCCAAGGGAGTTTCCGGAGCCCGTGCAGTGGGCGCTTGCTAAACGTGTGTGGGAAGGTGACTG
Source organism: Mandrillus leucophaeus (assembly GCF_000951045.1). Lineage (NCBI taxonomy): Eukaryota > Metazoa > Chordata > Mammalia > Primates > Cercopithecidae > Mandrillus > Mandrillus leucophaeus. The sequence continues at coordinate 3,149,484 of NW_012107363.1, read as the reverse complement.
AGTCAACCCGGGGGTCATGGCCGCCTCCCTCTAAAATCAGGGCAGCTGCTTCTGGGCTGTGAGCCCATTGGCTGCATAGGGCTGGGCAGGTGCCCACTGGACATCTCTTCATCTCATGCCCACTCTGCTGAAGGGGGTTGTTGTTGTGGCGGTTGTTGCCTGGGAACCAGCCTCCGATTGGCAGAGCAGGGCTGCAGACCAGTGGACTTAGGCCTCAGCCAGCCAAGCCCGGACCTCCACCCACCACAAAACAAAGGGACTGGCTGCCTGGTTCTGCACACCAACTCCGTGCCCCTCGTTTCCCAGGCGTTCGCTCCTCACTGTTGGAACCTCGGGGGAGGCTTTGTCTTGGGTACAGATGAAGAGACGAAGGGTCTGAGAGGTGAAGCAAGTTTGTTACTGGAAAGGGGTCCCGATCCAGACCCCAAGAGAGGTTTCTTGGATCTCACAGAAGAAAGAATTCGGGGCGAGTCCATAAAGTGAAAGCAAGTTTATTAGGAAAGAAAAGGAATATAAGAATGGCTACTCTGGCTGGGCACAGTGGCTCACTCCTGTAATCCCATAACTTTGGGATGCCGAAGCAGGTGGATCACCTGAGGTGAGAAGTTGGAGACCAGCCTGGTCCAACATGGCAAAACCCTGTCTCCACTAAAATACAAAAAATTAGCTGGGCGTGGTGGCAGGTGCCAGTAATCCCAGCTACTAGGAAGGCTGAGGTACGAGAATCGCTTGAACCCAGGAGGCGGAGGTTGTAGTGAGCCAAGATCACACCACTGCATTCCAGTTCGGCCAACAGAGCGAGACTCCATCTCAAAAAAAGAAAAGAAGAATGGCTGCTCCATAGGCAGAGTGGCCCCAAAGGCTGCTGGTTGCCCATTTTCATGGTTATTTCTTGATCATACGCTAAACAAGGGTTGGACTGTTCATGAGTGTTCCAGGAAAGGGGTGGGCAATTCCCAGAACTGAGAGTTTCTGCCCTCCTTTCTGAGACCATGTAGGGAACCTCCAGATGCTGCCACGGCATCTGTAAACTGTCGTGGCGCTGGTGGGAGTGTCTTTTAGCAGCTAATGCATTATAATTAGCACATAATGAGCCATGAGGACAATCAGAGGTCACTCTCATGGCCATCTTGGGTTTGGTGGGCTTTGGCCGGCTTCTTTACTGCAACCTGCTTTAGCGGCAAGGTCTTTATGACCTGTATCTTGTGCCGACCTCCTATCTCATCCTGTGACTAAGAATGCCTAGCACCCTGGGAATGCGGCCCAGCAGGTCTCAGCCTCCCTTTACCCAGCCCCCATTCAAGATGGAGTCCCTCTGGTTCACGTGCCTCTGACAAGCTGGCCTGGGTTGAGCGTTCCCTAGTGTGTGGTTGTTGGAGCTGTTCCTAGGAGTAAGAAGTATTGTCAGTAGGAAACAGGCCTCTGTTAGCCCGGGGGCTGGCACTCTGCCCCAGTATGTCGGCCTCATTTTAGTGGTGACCAAACTGGGGCTCAGAGACATCAACTCCGTCACCCCGAACCCCCAGACTGTGAGTGGTGGGCTGGGGTTTGAATGTGGGGCTTGAAGACCCATCATCTCCTCTGGTCCCCCAGTCTCTTCTGCCCAAGAGGAACAGGATCCCAGGATCCAGGCCCCTCATGGCACCAGCCAGGGTGGGTGGAGATGGGGAGGCACAGTTCCAAAGCCCCCCGGACTCTGAGGCAGGTCGGGGGCTGAGAGCAACCCGGACCTGCGGCCCCCACCCCAAGAAGAATGGCTGCAGGCCCAGCCCAGCGGGCAGGAGGTCTGTGTCCTCAGTCAACGTGACGGCGCTTCCGGCTGCTCTAGCCAGGCCGTGCTGTCTTCATGTTTCCAATCATGCGGCCTCCTCTCCAATTCCCAAGCCCGACCCACAGAGACAGCGATCTGGGGTCCACGTGAGGTTTGTCAGCAGCTCTGACCCGCTGCTTCCCGCCAGCCCCGCGGCCGGTTCTGGAAAGCTCTCTGCTGTCCCCTGGTGGGGAGGCTCGGGGCAGGGCTCTGGCTGCAAGTGTGGGGCTCCCCTGTGGCGCTCCCAGGACCTCCCGGCTCTGTCACCTCTGCTGGGTGGAAAATCAACCCAGGACTGAACCAGCAGATGGGTGCCTGATTCCTTATTATCAGAGCTCCGCCCACTGGCAAGTCTCTCTCCGGGCCTCAGTTTCCCCTTCCATCAAACGAGGGGCTTGGGGGATACCAAGGAGGGGTAACTGCTTAGTGAGGATGGGAGGTTTCTTCTGGGGAGATGAAAACATTTTGAAACTAGATGGCGTGAGTGGTTGCACAGGACTGTGGATGCACAAATGCCACCACATTATTCGCGTTGAAATAGGTAATTGCATGCGATGTGAATGTCACCTCATTTAAAGTGTTTAAAAGAGGGGCCTGGGAGAGTGCAGTGTATGTGAGAATCACATGGGACACCCACAGTCTCGGAACCTCGGTTTCCTTGCCGTAAACTGGCAAAGAGACCGTGTGAGCCGTGTTCCCTGGGGTCAAGAGGTTCCAAGAAGGAAAACCTGGGACTCCTGGGACTGGGATGAGGGCCAGGGGCCGGAAGGGGAGGGGTATGTGGGGACGGCTGGGGGGCAGCCCAGATAAGACTTTCAACACTGGGCAGCAGCATCTACACAGGCAGTCTGTGTACATCCCTGCATCTCACTTCCCGGAGGGCTGACCAGTGGCCAGAGGTGGGACTGGCCAGGCTCGGCCCAGCCAAGTCTGGGAGCAGAGGACACTGAGTGAGGGATCCTCGGGGCCACCCTCACTGGCCTGTGGCTCTCCTGACACCACAAGAGAGGTCCAGGAGCTGACCTTGGGTCCCAATGGGGGACACCTTCCTGGCTGCAGGCTGGCAGGGTGGTGTGGTGGTCAGTGTACTGGGCTCTGCGTCTCCGCCTCTACCTGCTGTGTGACGGTGGGCCAGACACCTAACCTCTCTGTGCCTCTATTTCTTCAATGGCGAACAGGGGCACTAACAGCCCCCACATCCGGGCACAGTGGCCTGAAGATTAAAGGCAAGAGCGGCACGAGACCTACAGCAAAACCTCTCAGCAGGGAGCTGCCCAGGGAGTTCCACCACCATCTCCCCTCTGGCCGCCAAGGAAACCGAGGCTCATGGTGACCTGGCCCAGGTCTGTTGGACTCAGGGTCCTTCTCATCCCCAAGATCAGAGGGCTGCCGCCAGGGAAGGAGCTGATCCCTAGACACAGCCCAGGAAGCACACAGGGAAGGATG
>NW_012107363.1:3143395-3144565 GCF_000951045.1 Mandrillus leucophaeus | reverse complement strand
CCTGGGAGTGAACACTGACCACACAGGGTGGCCCGGGCTGTGGCAGAGGGAAGCCCAGGAGGCCCCAGACTCAGCCGGGGGTGGGAGGCAAGGGCTTCCTGAAGGGGTGGGGGCATCCCAACAGGAAGGAGCCAGCCAAAGCATATGTCTCTGCGTGTGCCTGTGCGTGTGTGTGTGCCTGTGTGTGCGTGTGTGTCTGTGTGTGCGTGTGTGTCTGTGTGTGGTGCCTGTGTGTGTGTCCCTATGTGTGTGCCCGTGTGCACGTGTCCCTGTGTGTGTGCCCGTCTGTGTGTGTGCCTGTGTGTGCGTGTCCCTCTGTGTGTATGCCCGTGTGTGTGTGCCTGTGTGTGTGTGCCTGTGTGTGTGCCTGTGTGCGCGTGTCCCTGTGTGTGTGCCTGTGTGCACGTGGGTCTGTACGTGTGCCTGTGTGTGTGTGTCTGCCTGTGCCTGTGTGTGTGTGCCTGTGTGTGTGCCTGTGTTCGTGTGCCTGTGCCTGTGTGTGTGTGCTTGTGTGTGTGCCTGTGTGTGTGTGCCTGTGTGTGTGCGCCTGTGTGCGTGTGGGTCTGTGTGCGTGCCTGTGTGTGTGCCTCTGGGTGTTTGTGTGCCTATGCCTGTGTGCCTGTGCCTGTGTGTGTGGCTGTGTGTGCGTGTGACTGTGCCTGTGTGGGTGTGCCTGTGCCTCTGTGTTTGTGTGCCTGAGTGTGCGTGTGCCTGGGCGCGTGTGCGTCTGTGTGCCTGTGTGTGCACACCTGTGTGCGTGTGCCTGTGTGTGTGCCTAAGTGTGCGTGTGCCTGTGGCTGTGCGCATTTGCGTGTGCATTTCCATGTGCCTGTAGTGTGTGCAGCAGCTAGTAAGTGGCAGGTTCAGCCAGGAGACACCTAATCTACCCTATTCCAGGGCTCACTCTCACATGTAGACTAAAGGGGACGCCATTTTAGAGGCAATCGGCAAAGATGCCCATTTACCCCTGCCTGTCCGGCAGCCTTCCAGGCCCCATCCAGCCCGGCTTTGTCTCCCACTCCTCTGGGCCCTGGGTCCAGAGCCTCCTATACAAGGAGGAGGGTGTGGCCTTGGAAAGGCAGCCGCCCTTGGGGAATTCCAAGGGGACCTCCTGTGGGAAGCTGGCCTGCGCTGACAGCATAGTCACGATGAGGCCCAGAGGGCTGTGCA
>NW_012107363.1:3137070-3139490 GCF_000951045.1 Mandrillus leucophaeus | reverse complement strand
TATCATTCCCGGTGAGACCACTGGGAAACTAAGCATGGGCATGGGTGGCCCTGCCTCCAGGTGGGAGGCCTCTGCCCTGCCACACCTGTGCCTCAGCCCTCCAGGTGCCCCCCTGAGGCCCACCCACATCAGCCCACAGGCCAGCTCACCCGGTAGAAGGACACGGCTTTCTCCCGCTCCCAGGCCCCATTGAAGAAGATGTCTCCAGCTGCCTCAAACAGCTCCAGCCCCAGGTTGGGGTCGCCTGTGTACAGGGCCACATTCTGTGCCACCTGAAAGGAGGCAGAAGTTCCCTCAAGACCCACATCTGGCGAGGTGGCCACGCCCACCTTCTCCAGCCTCCTTCCTCTCACACACTGCAGGTACACCTGAGCATGTTTCAGACCCTGTACATTAAGGCTGCCCCCACCACTGGCATGAGGACAATGAATTGATGCACCTGAGTGCCAGGAGGTGACTGAGCAGCTGCAGCCCAGAAGCCTGACACCTGTGAATCCTACCACCAGGGTTAGCCCTAGCCCACTCCCCCTGCACTCAAACCAGTCTCCATGGCCCCCAGATTGCTGGGAGCCCATCCCCTGGCTCCCTTCTGCATTGCCACATCCCTGCCACAGCTCAGGGCCACATCATCAACAGTGTTTGTGGGTGGGCCTGGTCCCTTCTTGGCCATGAGCTTTTGATCCCTCTCCTCAGCTCAAGGAGGTCTACAGCAGGTGCTCAATAATGAAAGCTTCACCAGGCTCGTGGGCTTCACAGTTCTTTCCAGATCACACTGTGTTTGGGAAAGCCTTGAAAACAGCCGCTATGATAGATTCATTTTGTAAGCAGAACTGCCACGTGTTGCTTAGAGCAAGTTCTTCTGTGTGTTAACTGAGTGGCCACATTATTTGAGCATGTGCTGTATACCAGCAGGTGCTGGGCACTGTGAGGGGCCACGCCTCTGCCCTCAGGGAGAAGATGCTGGCCTCTGGGGGAGGATATGAGGGAACCAGTTGGAGGGAGGGAAAAGGCATACAACAGGTGCTCAGCAGTGGCTTAGGAATGAGTGGATGGATGGATGAATGAATGAGCAGAACTATAGACACATGGATGCATGGATGGGTGTGTGGATGGATGGATGCTTGGATGGATGGATGGATGGATGGATGGATGGATGGACGGACAGACGAATGGGTGGACAGATGAATGGATGGATGGGTGGATGGATGGATGGATGGATGGATGGGTGGATGGATGGGTGGATGGATGGGTGGGTGGGTGGTTGGAATGATGTGTATATGTATGTATGTATGTGTGGGTAGATAATGTATGGATGGGTGGAGGGTAGATGTATGTACATATGGATGGATAGATGGGTGGATAGACAAATGTATAGATAAACAAATGGACAGATAGATAGACAGATGAATGGAGGGATGGATTAATAGGTAGATTGGTGGGTGGATGGATGAAGGATGGATGGACGAACAGGTGAATGGATGGATGGGTGAAAGGATGGATGATGGAAGGATGGATAATGGAAGGATGGATGGATGATGGATGGATGTATGAATGGATGGGTGGATGGATGATGGATAGATGGAAGGATGAACAGGTGAATGGATGGATGATGGAAGGATGGATGGATGATAGATGGATGGATGGATGGATGAATGGATGGGTGGATGGATGATGGATGGATGGAAGGATGAACAGGTGAATGGATGGATGATGGAAGGATGGATGGATGTTGGATGGATGGATGATTAGATAGATGGATGGATGGATGATGGATGGAAGGATGAACAGGTGAATGGATGGATGATGGAAGGATGAATGGACGGATGGATGGATGAACAGGTGAGTGGATGGATAGACGGGTGAATGGATGGATGATAAAAGGATGGATGAATGATGGAAGGATGAATGGACAGATGGATGGATGATGGATGGATGGATGATGGATGGATAAATGATGGATGGATGATGGATGGATGGATGGATGATGTATGGATGGAAAGATGAACAGATGAATGGATGGATGATGGAAGGATGGATGGATGATGGAAGGATCGATGGATGGATGAATGGATAAATGGATACATGGATGAATGATGGATGGATGAATGATGGGTGGATGGAAGGATGAACAGGAGGTAAGTGAATGGATGATGGAAGGATGGATAGATGATGGACGGATGGATAGAAAGATGAACAGTTGGATGGATGATGAAAGACAGATGGAAGGATGGATGGATGGATGAACAGGTGAATGGATGGATGATAAAAGGATGGATAGATGACAGATGGATGGATGGACGGAGGGATGGATGATGGATGGATGGATGATGGATGGAAAGACGAACAGGTGAGTGGATGGATGACGGAAGGATTGATGGATGGAAGGACCCACAGGTGAATGGGTAGATGATGGAAGAATG
>NW_012107363.1:3127220-3128369 GCF_000951045.1 Mandrillus leucophaeus | reverse complement strand
GTGGCAAGGGAATGATTTGGTGAAGAAATCAGGCATGGGCGCTGTGTACAATGAACATTAAATCTAGTAATGTTTCTATAGTTTGTAATAATTCATGATAATTTTGTGGATCTGCATTTTAGGAAACAAATGGAAAGTCCAGAATATTGAAGATCACTTCGAAAAACCTGGGAAAGATATAAGATAACTTGCACTGAGAAGAGGAAATAAAGTCCCCTGAAGGAATCTTAGCATGTCATGAACTTAAAAACAAGCAATCAAAACAAATAAGAGTCACTTGAAATTTATTTCTTTTTAGAAAAATTTCACCCAAAATGTAACGTACTTCAGTGTAGCAGTCAGTGTTTGGAAAACAGTTTACTTGAAAATAGTACTACAAAATTGTGTATATGAATCTGACTATTTTGGTCACAGCCATGCAGGTGGTAGCTGTGTTTTCAGTAGTAACCCATTTACTTTCAAATAATTCAGTCATGGCAAAAAAAAAAAGTGCATTTTCCCTGGTATTGGTAGCAGTGTAAGTCCAAGACCTATTAATAAGTAGAAAGTTATTAAACCAAGCAATAATAATGTGCTTGTCATTTTTTTACAGAAATCATATAGTACAGAGACTGTGTGAAAGCAAAGAAGGTAGTCAATATGATGGACAAGTTGTCAGCCAAATTCCAAATCTTGATCTGAATGAGAACATTTCTACTGGATGAAAATAATGTGAATGCAGTATTTGTGGAAAAGTCTTTGTACGTCATTCCCTCCTTAATAGGCACATCCTAGCTCACTCAGGATACAAACCATATGGAGAGCAGCAATATAAATGTGAACAGTGTGGGAAATGCTTCGTTTCTGTTCCAGGTGTTAGAAGACACATGATAATGCACAGTGGAAATCTGGCTTATAAATGTGTGATATGTGGTAAAGCTTTTTATTTTCTCAATTCAGTTGAAAGATATCAGAGAACTCACACAGGAGAAAAACCCTATCAGTGTAAACAATGTGGTAAAGCGTTCACTGTTTCTGGTTCTTGTCTAATACATGAACGAACTCACACTGGAGAGAAACCCTACGAATGTAAGGAATGTGGGAAAGCATTCAGATTTTCTTGTTCTTTTAAGACACATGAAAGGAGTCACACTGGAGAAAGACCCTATA
>NW_012107363.1:3124504-3127170 GCF_000951045.1 Mandrillus leucophaeus | reverse complement strand
GGATGGAAGGACCCACAGGTGAATGGGTAGATGATGGAAGAATGAATGGATGAATGGATGGATGATGGATGATGGATGGATGGATGATGGATGGATGGATGGAAGGATGAATAGGTAAACAGATAGATGATGGAAGGATGAATGGATGGGTGGATGGACAGGTGAATGGATGGATAGACGGGTGAATAGATAGATGACAAAAGGATGGATGAATGATGGATGGATGAATGGACAGATGGATGGATGATGGATGGATAGATGATGGATGGATGGATGATGGATGGATGGAAGCTTCCCTTCGCCATAGTTACTGGCCGGGCCTGCAACAATGGGATCCCCAAGGCGCCTGTCAGGCTCCCCTTCCAAAAATTCCTAAGGCTGACCTGGGGGTGGCCATTCCAGACCTTCCCCTAAAGGCGCAGTAGGTGGCCCTGTTTCTTTTATAAGTTTCTGGAGATTAGCATACATACCTTCCCGTTTCTCGCCCTTTTTAAACTAGACTGTCATGGTTCACTTAGCTGATAATTAGACTCCTGATTATTCAACTTTCCTATGTCATCCTGGAACTCCTCCTTCTCCTCCTCAGTGTGGAAGGGCTCCAGTGCTGTTTTAACTGCCGACCATACAGACCAAGCAGAGACGGGAATATCGCGGCCCTCTTGTGCTCGTTTTAAGTCTGATCCGATCTTGTCCCAATCTTTTGCATTCACGGCTCCATATTCCGGGAACCAAGGAGAATACTTGTCTACCAGATGGAACAAAGATGTGAGATTTGGGGTCCTCACAATTACCCCTCCGCGGCGCAGTAACTGCCGCACAAGGCTTAAGTAATTAGCGAACTTACTCTCAGCCTGACCCACATTTTCCCGAGGTTTTCCTGGAATTCTCCGAGCGCCCTACTTACCCTAGAGCTTGAAGTGAAAACCTACTAGGGAGTCCCTTGTCGGTCGTCCTCCGCTTTCCACGCTCTGGTGTTCCTTCACTGGATTATTTGTAGAGATTACAGGGAGCCCCGCCTTGGGCACCAGAGACCAGCCTGGGCAACCGAGGGAGACCCCCGTTTCTACCAAAAAAAAAAAATAGCCAGGTGTGGTGTCGCGCGCCTGTAATCTCAGCTACTCCACGAGAAATCAGACAAAACCTGGCACCAGAGACTGATTTTCTTCTAAAATGCTTTCTCCAAAATATTTTTGAAACAAAAGGGGGAAATTGGAAAGGAAAATATTTTGGGCCCCCCAAATCACTAAGATAAAGGGAAAAGTCAATCTGGGAACTGCTTAGGGCAAACCTGCCTCTCATTCTATTCAAAGTCATCCCCTGCTCACTGAGAAGCATGCATATCTTATTGCCTCCTTTGGAAAGGCTCATCAGAAACTCAGAAGAATGCTACTGTCTGTCTCTCACCTACCTGTGACCTGGAAGCCCCCTCCTGGCTTCGAGTTGACCCACTTTTGCTTCAGGTTGTACCAGAACGAACCAGTGTTCATCTTACATATGTTAATTGATGTCTCCTGTCTCCCTAAAATGTATAAAACTGTCAGATACAGTCAGTTTCTCTTCCAAGGTTTGGCATGTGAACGTTGTTGTTTTTTGTTCTCAAACTCAACTTTCTTGTTCTCCATGTCTCCTTGCCCTTAGTTACTGTAAACAACCTTCCCGTCAGTTCTAACCAATAACTCACATCTGTTCCCTTGGTTACCTGCTCTGCACCCATTTCTCCCTTCGAAACCACACGTCCCACCGTTGTAACTCACATCCCCCTTCCGCCTTCCTTATTTGGGAAAATATTCACAAATAGCCAACCGGGTCGGTTTAGATCTTGAGGTCCGGCCCCAGCCCATGCCAGAGGTAGGGATTGCGTTAGGAATAAAAACCCCTGCTTTCCTTTGTTCCGTGTGCTCTTGCGATTGTGACTGATGCGAGCAGAACGCTTCTGCAGAGGTAAATTGCGTGGCTGAGAAAACTTTCGCTGGAGTGCTGGTTTCACTTTGCGGCACCGAGCATTTATCTCCAACAAAACCAAGCTGTGCTCTGACCACCTTGGGCAATTGTCATCAGGACATCCTGAGGCTGTGTCATGCACAAGCATCCCCAATCTTGGCAAAATAAACTTTCTAAATACTCTTATCTCCAAATGCTCAGGGAGACTGATTTGAATAGTCATAAAACTCCGAGGCTGCACTCCAGCCTGGGCGACAGAGCAAGACTCTGTTTCAGCAAAATAAAATTAAATTAAAAACTCCAGTCTCCCGCACAGCCGACTCTGCGTGAATTACTCCTTCTCTCTTGCTATTCCCCCGTCTTGAGAAATCGGCTCTGTCTAGGTAGTGGGCAAGGTGAACCCACTGGGCAGTTACAGAATTGTCATTATATTGCTTGCAATTTTATATATATTTTATGCACAAATAGCTATAACCTTGTATACAAGGTTAAATGCGAATGTCCTCCTTGCATGGTGAGATCCCAGGGCAGGAAGGACGCACCCTCTACAAACCGCTAGGCCAAAACGGTCATTCTGGCCTCATCCAGCCTCGCGTGAGCTCGCAATCTCCTGTCACTCAGGGCCTGAGGGGGCGGGGCCTGAAGCCCCCTGCAATCAGGGGCGTTGGGGCGGGGAGCGTTCAATCAGGCGCGCCGCCGGAAAGGAGAGGGCGGCTTCCGGGATC
>NW_012107363.1:3121736-3124454 GCF_000951045.1 Mandrillus leucophaeus | reverse complement strand
GTGGCACATTTCAGTTGTCTTAGTTGGCTCAAATAAGAATTATACCTGGGGATACCCCAAAGTTTAAATATGGTACCCCCTATAATATTATGACAAATTACTGTACGTAAAACAGGTTGTCTTCCTTTAACTCTGAAAATCATATTATCTTCCCTAAATTCTCCATAACACGTCGCTCTGCAGTATCCTATAGTGGACGTAAGTTTCCTGACCAATGAGCACTAAAATTAAGTGTGTGTGACTCACCTGTGTTCTTATCAAAATGGAAATCCCCAAATCCCACCAGTTAGAATAACATGACAGAATGTCAGCTTTTTGGAATCTATAAGTTTTTTGTAAGGTTATTAGGTTATTGATTCCATTTTATTAATAGATATAAATATATTTAGGTGACCTATTTCTCCTGTGTTTTAGTGTTAATAGATCGTGTCTTTTAATTCATCCACTTGGTCTAAGTTACCAAGTTTGTGGGTTATGGAGATTGTAATATTCTTTATTACTTTCTCATCCATGGGCTGTCTAATATAAAGGCCTCTTTTAATTCTTATATTTTTAGGTTAGTGCAAAAGTAATTGTGGTTTTGGACCATGAATTTTAAATTTTTATAACTAGGCTGCAGCGCATCTTTATTAATCAAAATAGAACCCATTACAATGGGCTGGGCACAGTGGCTCACGCCTGTAATCCCAGCACTTTGGGAGGCTGAGGCGGGCAGATCAGGAATTCAGGAGTTTGAGACCAGCCTGACCAACATGGTGAAATCCCGTCTCTACTAAAAATACAAAAATTAGCCGGGCATGGTGGCATGTGCCTGTAATCCCAGCTACTCAAGAGGCTGAGGCAGGAGAATCTCTTGAACCCAGGAGGCAGAGGTTGCGGTGAGCCGAGATTGCACCTTTGCACTCTGGCCTGGGTGACAGAGTGAGACTCTGTCTAAAAAAAAACCATTACAATGAACACATTTTTGCCAATGAGAAATAAACTTGTTTATTCCGTGCTTTCAGGGTTCGATGAGCTCTTGGAAAGCGTTTTCTGCGTCCTGCTGATTGTGTAAGTGTTTTCCCTGCAAAAAGTTGTCAAGATGCTTAAATGGTAGTTGGTTGGCGAGAGGTCAGATGAATATGGCAGCTGTGACAAAACTTCATAGCCCAGTTTATTCAACTTTTGAAGCCCTGGTTGTATGACGTGTGGTCAGGCGTTGTGGAGAACTGGGCCTTTCCTGTTGATCAGTGCCGGCTCCAGGTGCTGCAGTTTTCCGTGCGTCTCATCGAACGGCTTGGCATAGTTCTCAGATGTAATGATTTCACCAGGATTCAAAAACTGTAGTGGATCAGAAGACCGGCAGCTGACCACCACACAGTGACCATGACCTTTTCTTGGTGCAAGTTTGACTTTGGGAAGTGGTTTGGAGCTTCTTCTCAGTCCAACCACTGAGCTGGCTGTTGTATGAAATCCACTTTTCGTGGCATGTCACAATCTGATCAAGAAATGGTTCATTGTTGTTTCATAGAATAAGAGAAGATGACACTTCAAAAGGATGCATTTTAAAATATTTGGTCAGCTCATGAGGCACCCACTTATCAAGCTTTTTCAACTTTCCAGTTGGCTTCAAATGCCAGATGACCATAGAAGGGTCGACATTCAGTTCTTTGCCAACTTCTCGTGTGGCTGTAAGAGGATTGAATTCAGTGGTTGCTCTCAATTGGTCGTTATCAACTTCCGGTGGCTGCCCACTACGCTCCTCATCTTCAAGGCTCTCGTCTCCTTTGCAAAACTTCTTGAACCACTGCGCTGTACATTAGTTAGCAGTTCCTGGGCCAAATGCGTTGATGTTGTGAGTTGTCTCCCCTGCTTTCGGACCCATTTTGAACTCAAATAAGAAAGTCGCTTGCATTTGCTTTTTGTCTGATATGATTTCTATAGTCTAAAATAAGTAATAAGTCATTAGCACAAAAAAAAAGAAAAAGGCAAGAAATGCCCATTAAAATGATGAATAACATAACCACATTTATTTAAGAGGGTATTCCAGTATCAAACAGCAAATTCCAAGAATGCAAAAACTGCCATTACTTTTGTACTCACCTTAATTTGTATGATTTCTTTTTTTCTTTGTTAGCCTGGCTTGATAGTTACCAATTTTGTTGATCTTTATGAAGAAACAGCTGTTGTTCTATTGAGTTCTTCTGTTGATTTTCTGTTTTCAGTGCCGTTGACTTGTCATCTTGTTTTTATTTCTTTTGAGTGAATTTGGCTTATATTGTTCTTTTTCTTTTTCTTTTTTTTTTTTGTCTTAGTCTCGCTCTTTCACCCAGGTGACCTCGCTGTCTCACACGAGGTCGGGAGATCGAGACCATCCTGTCTAACACGGTGAAACCCCGTTTTTACTAAAAATATAAAAAATTATCTGGGCGTGGTGGCAGGTGCCTGTAGTCCCAGCTACTTGGGAGGCTGAGGCAGGAGAATAGCGTGAACCCAGGAGTTGGAAATTGCAGTGAGTCGAGATCGTGCCACTGCACTCCAGCATAGGTGACAGAGCAAGATTCCATCTCAAGGAAAAAAAAAACGTATTTGCTGGGCATGGTGGTGCATCTTAGCTATTTGGGAGGCTGAGGCAGGAGAATTGTTTGAACCGGGACCCGGGAGGCAGAGGTTGCGGTGAGCCGAGATCATGCCACTGCACTCCAGTGTGGGCTACAGAGCAAGACTCTCAAAAAAAAA
>NW_012107363.1:3115818-3118606 GCF_000951045.1 Mandrillus leucophaeus | reverse complement strand
AGGGAATGGGATGGGGCGCTAACTCCACCCTGCACAGGAACCGCAGCCCCCAGCCAAGCCGGCCCAAGTATTCCAGGTGCTGTCCACCCCGCATGCACACGGCCAGGCTCCAGGTGGCCTGGCAGAGAGGGGTGGCCTGGTGGGCAGCTGAGAAGCCAGAATGGAGGGGGCGTGCACTGCCATCCGCAGTCTGGCAGCCAGGAGCAGGGAGGCTGTGGCCTGGTGAGCCAGGGGGATTGGGGAAGGGCAGGCAGCCCAGTGGGCCTGATTTACCAGTGAATGAGCCGTGGGCGGAGCCGCTCCTGGCTGAGGGCTGGGGTTGGGGCAGTCTGTTAGGACCTCCTGGGCTCCAGGCTGCCAGCTGCCTGCCCAGGGTCTGAATGTCCTACTGTGACCTGTTTCCTCACCTGGCCCAGATGACAGATAGGGAAGGCTTGTTTTGAGGATTAGGCAGGGTAATCCCAGTCAGCCCTCATTAGCTTGCCTATTCTCCAGTTCTTTTTTATTTCTTTTTTCTCTTCTTTGTTATGAAACTCTGGAGAATTGTCCTCCAGCCTGTCTTCAGCTGGGGAGATGGGAAGGCTGGACCTTGCCCTCGGCTTCAGGGCCCCTTCTGGTGCCCCCTCGTCCTAGGGTTTTTAAAAGCATGTACTTAGCAACACACCCTGTACCTGAGAGAGCTGCAGGGAACCTCGTGCGTGTCCAAACCAGCATACTTTGTTCCCTGACCCCAGGCCCTCATCACACCCCAAAGCCCAAATCCTTTCATGTGGCCAACTCCAGACAAGCGTCTGAACTCTGCTTGTTTTCTGGGGTCTACACAGGCCTGTATGATGGGGCTACCTCCATTCTACCCCTGTGCCTCCCCCGATCCATTAGGGGCCTCAACTCCAGCGATCCCTAACTGGGAGCAAGGTTCCCCAGGCCGGGAATGCAGCCCTCCCCGGGATGCTGGCCTGGCCATGTCCCAATGGACATCAGTCCTGGAGCAAGAGGTCCAAGACAGGGAGTTTCACCCCCATTTCACCAGGTGTGGTGACCTTTGTGGGTTCCTAGCCTTCAAGGTGGGATTTTTACACTGTGCCACAGTGGGGGAAACCAAGGCACAGGGCCAGTGAGTGGTAAAGAAAGAAAACCTCTGTGACTAGGAAACGTGTCCCTTGCCCAGCACAGCCGCTCCAGGATAGCACCCTTTGGGATGTACCGCTGAGCTGTTCTTGGCACGTGGCATGGCGCTGTGGTGGAGGTCAGCAGCTTGTGGAGTTGGGGGTGGGGGTGCTGGCGGGAGGAGGTAATTTTGGACCCACCATGGGGAGGAAGGGGACATTGGCCCTTTCCCCACACCTTAGCCACAGCAGGAATTTTCTTCTCTGATGTGTGTGGGCACCCATGCCTATGTGGGTGTGGGTGCGTCCTCCCCTTTTGTTGATGAAGAACCTTCCTGCCGCCGTTGGGGTGGGTATGGGCACCACGTGTGCCTGGCAGCAGGGTGGGGCCTGCAGAGGCTTGGCTACTATATGTCCCACGGCCACCTCCCCAGGGGAAGCAGACCCTGTGCCCTTAGTGCCCCTCATACCCAGTCCCTCACATTCTTTACTTGGCCTCCCCCTGCCTGATTCTCCCAACTCAGCCCCTGCCAGGTTTCTCCAGGCCCTGTGGGCCCTGGGATGGGATCAAAGGAGGCAGCAACTGTGCTGCCTGCCTCTGCGTGAAGTCAGGGATCCCTGGCGGCTACTGGCATCTGTGGGCAGGGTCGGTGGGGAGGTCAGGGGTCAGCTTTTCCACTCCCCAGCCTGCACTGGCTAAACCACCAGGTGTAACTGGCCTGGAGGCTGATCTGTGTCCTCCACAGTCCCTTGATGCATTATATTGGAGCCAATCCTTGTGTGAATGACATGACCTGTTGTTACTGCCCAGATCAAACCAGAACCAACGGACTGCTGCACTTGGGCCCAGAGCCTGGGGCTGAGGCTGCCATGACCACCCTATTCTCTGCCTTCTGGGGTCCCCAGGAAGCTCCCAGGACTGAATGATCCCCACAAAACACAGTGGCCAGGATGGGGGGCCTGGAGGTCACCCCCCCGCCCCTGCCACCACAACCAAGAGGCCCCCATGGAGGTTGGTCCTGAGCTGTGGGTCCCTGTGGAATGCAGGCTCCCACGAATACTTCAGGGGATGAGCATGAGTCCTCCTGGCTGATGGGAGCCTGGTGGGCACTGGGTGTGTGGAGCCTGTGTAGGTGAGTTGGACGGCACTGGGCCTAGCCAGAGAGCCAGGGACTGGCCAAAGTGGGCCAGAAGTGGGCAGCAATATGTTGCCAGAACAAAACTACAGTGCAACCATCCCAGCTGGTAGGGAGAAGGAGGCCTGCCAACAGGACCATCCACCCCTGTCCTGGCCCCAAGCCCAGACTGCCTGCCTGTACTGGACATTGCCTGGTCCAGGAGGCCTGGGCATGATGGTCAGGTGGTGTGTCCCTGGGTTCCAGGCCGTGGTGGTCCCTTGGGAGCTGAGCATCCTCTGGGCAGAAGGAGGGCCTGCGGTCCGCAGTTTGCATCTGTCCCTGGGGGTGTGACCCCACCCCAGCTTCTCAGCCTGCACGGGGACGTGGCCAGGGCTCCTCCCCTGCTCTGTGGCTCCAGCTCTGATCAGCTCACTGGTGACTCTGACAGCTTCCTCCCCAAAGCTTGGGTCCTTCTCCGTGGGAATGGGGTGTCCCAGGCCCCCTACAGGCAGGAACCCACCCCCAGCGCCTCTGGTGGGCCCTCCTGGGCTTTCTTACCTACTG
>NW_012107363.1:3108866-3114283 GCF_000951045.1 Mandrillus leucophaeus | reverse complement strand
CTGTGGTGGAGGTCAGCAGCTTGTGGAGTTGGGGGTGGGGGTGCTGGCGGGAGGAGGTAATTTTGGACCCACCATGGGGAGGAAGGGGACATTGGCCCTTTCCCCACACCTTAGCCACAGCAGGAATTTTCTTCTCTGATGTGTGTGGGCACCCATGCCTATGTGGGTGTGGGTGCGTCCTCCCCTTTTGTTGATGAAGAACCTTCCTGCCGCCGTTGGGGTGGGTATGGGCACCACGTGTGCCTGGCAGCAGGGTGGGGCCTGCAGAGGCTTGGCTACTATATGTCCCACGGCCACCTCCCCAGGGGAAGCAGACCCTGTGCCCTTAGTGCCCCTCATACCCAGTCCCTCACATTCTTTACTTGGCCTCCCCCTGCCTGATTCTCCCAACTCAGCCCCTGCCAGGTTTCTCCAGGCCCTGTGGGCCCTGGGATGGGATCAAAGGAGGCAGCAACTGTGCTGCCTGCCTCTGCGTGAAGTCAGGGATCCCTGGCGGCTACTGGCATCTGTGGGCAGGGTCGGTGGGGAGGTCAGGGGTCAGCTTTTCCACTCCCCAGCCTGCACTGGCTAAACCACCAGGTGTAACTGGCCTGGAGGCTGATCTGTGTCCTCCACAGTCCCTTGATGCATTATATTGGAGCCAATCCTTGTGTGAATGACATGACCTGTTGTTACTGCCCAGATCAAACCAGAACCAACGGACTGCTGCACTTGGGCCCAGAGCCTGGGGCTGAGGCTGCCATGACCACCCTATTCTCTGCCTTCTGGGGTCCCCAGGAAGCTCCCAGGACTGAATGATCCCCACAAAACACAGTGGCCAGGATGGGGGGCCTGGAGGTCACCCCCCCGCCCCTGCCACCACAACCAAGAGGCCCCCATGGAGGTTGGTCCTGAGCTGTGGGTCCCTGTGGAATGCAGGCTCCCACGAATACTTCAGGGGATGAGCATGAGTCCTCCTGGCTGATGGGAGCCTGGTGGGCACTGGGTGTGTGGAGCCTGTGTAGGTGAGTTGGACGGCACTGGGCCTAGCCAGAGAGCCAGGGACTGGCCAAAGTGGGCCAGAAGTGGGCAGCAATATGTTGCCAGAACAAAACTACAGTGCAACCATCCCAGCTGGTAGGGAGAAGGAGGCCTGCCAACAGGACCATCCACCCCTGTCCTGGCCCCAAGCCCAGACTGCCTGCCTGTACTGGACATTGCCTGGTCCAGGAGGCCTGGGCATGATGGTCAGGTGGTGTGTCCCTGGGTTCCAGGCCGTGGTGGTCCCTTGGGAGCTGAGCATCCTCTGGGCAGAAGGAGGGCCTGCGGTCCGCAGTTTGCATCTGTCCCTGGGGGTGTGACCCCACCCCAGCTTCTCAGCCTGCACGGGGACGTGGCCAGGGCTCCTCCCCTGCTCTGTGGCTCCAGCTCTGATCAGCTCACTGGTGACTCTGACAGCTTCCTCCCCAAAGCTTGGGTCCTTCTCCGTGGGAATGGGGTGTCCCAGGCCCCCTACAGGCAGGAACCCACCCCCAGCGCCTCTGGTGGGCCCTCCTGGGCTTTCTTACCTACTGGCTTGTGAGACCCGGTTGGCCAAACTTGGTGTCCTATTTTTATTTTGGCCTTTTTCTTGGTGTGTGTTTTCTGTGACTACTGCTGTGTAGAACCTCTATATGAGTTTTAGGTAGAGAATCTTGCCCACCCAGAGGTCCCCCACCCCAGAGAGCCTCCACTTCAGCCCCCCCGGGCTGGTCCTGCCTGTGCTCCGCTTGATGTGAATGTTGAGTGTGATGGATCCACAGGGCTGCTTGACCCTGCATCTCCTTCCTTCTTGTTGCTGAGGCCGGTTCTGTTCTCTCTTTCTCCATGTGATTTGCACTTGAAGCCAAGATGAAGGATGAGAAATGGTTGCTACGAAGGACCCTCCTGCAGCGAATCGGCTGTGAGGAGGCTGCGCTGGCCCAGCCTGTCATTTCCTTCTCTAAGCTCATTCCAGAGGTCGGCCAGGGGCAGCCTGTCCCTGCCTGCTCTTGTGGCCCGTGAATCAAGAATGAATTTTACATTTCCAAATGGTTGAACAAATAAACAAATAATACTTCATGACACTGAGAAGTTTCCATGTCCATAAGTAAAGTTTTACAGGGGTGCAGTCGTGCCCATCTCTTCACAGGCCACCTGCAGAAGGCTGCTGTCGTGCAGCCATGGCAGAGTTGCATCCTTGAGGCAAAGATCAGTTGGCAAAGCTGAAAATACTGACTCCTGGCTCTTTAGGAAAACGGTTTCCAGTCCCTGGTTTAAGGGCTGTGTGGCAGGACCCCAGGATCTTGGTCAGATTGTTCCTCACTCAGGGCCTGCTGTGGCCTTCGCTAGTATGTCTGCAAAGTCTGCGTGCTATGGTGCCTCTCATGGGGCGTTGAGCTCTGTCGTGCTAGATTTCAGGGTGTCTGCCTCATGGTCATCTGTCTCACCAACAGAGACCCTGTGGCCAGATTGAAACTAGCAGGAGCAGTTGATCTTTGGCAGCAGGGATGCCTTAGAGCTGAGCTGCCACCCACCCTGAGGTGGTCCCATGACACCCACTGTCTGGGTCAAAGTTGGGGCAGGGCTGGTGTCCTGAACTGCCGTGCGATGTGGATCGTAATAGCCAGGGGGAGAGGGGGTTGTTATTACTCCCCATATCGCGGGGGTTGCCTCACTCCCTGCGATGTGGATCGTAATAGCCAATTACTCCCCCCTGCAGTGCGTGTCCATTATTAGCAGTCTCTTTTGTTCAGGATATTAGGAACAATTTCACAGGTTGTGTATACACAGCCTGCGATCAGAGAACGAATACCATAATCTGCACCTCCGGATAGTAGGAAAGATATCACACAAGAGTGTACACATTTTGGGAGATTTGGGGTAATGTCGTCCTGTGTTTCCCTGAATATTGGCAGACATATCACAGGGCGGCTGTATGCCCACTACTCTCTTGGCAGGAACATCATACTTTACCTACTGGAAATTAGGAGCAATATCACAGACTGGGTGTCAAGCCACTGTCATACTGGAAGTAGTATCATGCTCTCCCCCACAAGTTACGAGGAACAAAATCACAGGGGGGTGTGTACCTTCTCCGGTAGTGGGAGTAGTATCACCATCTCTTCCTTTAGATGACAGGAACAATATCACAGGGTGGGTGTTCACCCCGTGTGTTTTTGGAAGCAATGTCATTCTCTCTTCTTCTAGGTTTTATGATTCATATCACAGGTGGGGTGTACACCCCTTGTTATATTGGATGGAATCTCATCCTCTTTCAACCTGTATCTTTAGAACAATATCCCATGGGGGCTGTACATCTCTTCAATATTGGTAGTAATGCCACCTTCTCCTTTCCTGGACGTCAGAAACAAGATCACAGGAGGGGTGTACACGCCTTGCAATATTGGTAGTAATATCTCCTCTCCCCTGTGGTTATTAAGGACAAAATCCCAGGGTGGCTGTATGGTTCCTACTTTATTGGGAGTGATATCATCCACTCACCCCCTGGATAAGAGGAACCATATCACTGAAGAGGTGTCCACCCCCTTCGGTATTGTCAGCCATGTCATCTTCTTCCCGCCTGGATATTAGGAACGATACCCCAGGGGTATCTTCCAGCCTCTTTCCCGCTGGATATTAGGAACTATATCACAGGGGTGTGTGCGCCTTCTGGGATATTGGAAGTACTATCAGCCTCCACCCCGCCGCATATTAGGAACAATATACAGGGGGCAGGGTGGTTACACCCCTGCGATATTGAGAGCAATATTCTTCAATATTTTGGAAAGCTCTCTGCTGCCCCCTGGTGGGGAGGCTCGGGGCAGGGCTCTGGCTGCAAGCGTGGGGCTCCCCTGTGGCGCTCCCAGAACCTCCCGGCTCTGTCACCTCTGCTGGGTGGAAAACCAACCCAGGACTGAAGCAGCAGATGGGTGCCTGATTCCTTATCATCAGAGCTCCGCCCACTGGCAAGTCTCTCTCCGGGCCTCAGTTTCCCCTTCCATCAAACGAGGGGCTTGGGGGATACCAAGGAGGGGTAACTGCTTAGTGAGGATGGGAGGTTTCTTCTGGGGAGATGAATACATTTTGAAACTAGATGGCGTGAGTGGTTGCACAGGACTGTGGATGCACAAATGCCACCACATTATTCGCGTTGAAATAGGTAATTGCATGCGATGTGAATGTCACCTCATTTAAAGTGTTTAAAAGAGGGGCCTGGGAGAGTGCAGTGTATGTGAGAATCACGTGGGACACCCACAGTCTCGGAACCTCGGTTTCCTTGCCGTAAACTGGCAAAGAGACCGTGTGAGCCGTGTTCCTGGGGCCAAGAGACTCCAAGAAGGAAAACCTGGGACTCCTGGGACTGGGATGAGAGCCGGGGGCCGGAAGGGGAGGGGTATGTGGGGACGGCTGGGGGTCAGCCCAGATAAGACTTTCAACACTAGGCAGCAGCGTCCACACAGGCAGTCTGTGTACATCCCTGCATCTCACTTCCCAGAGGCCTGACCCGTGGCCAGAGGTGGGACTGGCCAGGCTCGGCCCAGCCAAGTCTGGGCAAGCAGAGGACACTGAGTGAGGGATCCTCGGGGCCACCCTCACTGGCCTGTGGCTCTCCTGACACCACAAGAGAGGTCCAGGAGCTGACCTTGGGTCCCAATGGGGGACACCTTCCTGGCAGCAGGCTGGCAGGGTGGTGTGGTGGTCGGTGTACTGGGCTCTGCGTCTCCGCCCCTACCTGCTGTGTGACGGTGGGCCAGACACCTAACCTCTCTGTGCCTCTATTTCTTCAATGGCGAACAGGGGCACTAGCAGCCCCCACATCCGGGCATAGTGGCCTGAAGATTAAAGGCAAGGGTGGCACGAGAGCTACAGCAAAAGCTCTGAGCAGGGAGCTGCCCAGGGAGTTCCACCACCATCTCCCCTCTGGCCGCCAAGGAAACCGAGGCTCATGGTGACCTGGCCCAGGTCTGTTGGACTCAGGGTCCTTCTCATCCCCAAGATCAGAGGGCTGCCACCAGGGAAAGAGCTGGCCCTTAGACACAGCCCAGGAAGCACACAGGGAAGGATGCGCTGGGGACTTCGGTATGTTATTGCAAAAAAAAAAAAAACATTTATTAGTATTTGAACGCTGCTTTCATGCCTCCATTTCCCAGAAAATGAGCCACGGGAGACACCAGGAGAGGCAGGAGACCACCCTCCTTGCACAAAACCCACTCCCTCGGATGCTGTCCTCAGCGAGGGTGGCTGGGGGCCAACCAGGGGGCCCACCCGCAGAGTGGCAGAGGAGGCAGGTGGACCCTGCGGACGTTGAGCTCTGTGGCGAAGGTCCTGGCCTTCTGGTAGAAGAAGAGCGACTTCTCGCGGTCCAGGAGGAAGTTGTGGTAGATGGTGGCCAGCCGCGTGTAGATCTTCAGCTGTGC
>NW_012107363.1:3106933-3108303 GCF_000951045.1 Mandrillus leucophaeus | reverse complement strand
GTCTCCAGCTGCCTCAAACAGCTCCAGCCCCAGGTTGGGGTCGCCTGTGTACAGGGCCACATTCTGTGCCACCTGAAAGGAAGCAGAAGTTCCCTCAAGACCCACACCTGGCGAGGTGGCCACACCCACCTTCGCCAGCCTCCTTCCTCTCACACACTGCAGGTACACCTGAGCATGTTTCAGACCCTGTGCATTAGGGCTGCCCCCACCACTAGCATGAGGACAATGAACTGATGCACCTGAGTGCCAGGAGGTGACTGAGCAGCTGCAGCCCAGGAGCCTAACACCTGTGAATCCTACCACCAGGGCTAGCCCTAGCCCACTCCCCCTGTACTCAAACCAGTCTCCATGGCCCCCAGATTGCTGGGAGCCCATCCCCTGGCTCCCTTCTGCATTGCCACATCCCTGCCACAGCTCAGGGCCGCACATCAACAGTGTTTGTGGGTGGGCCTGGTCCCCTCTTGGCCATGAGCTCTTGATCCCTCTCCTCAGCTCAAGGAGGTATACAGCAGGTGCTCAATAATGAAAGCTTCACCAGGCTCGTGGGCTTCACAGTTTGTTCCAGATCACACTGTGTTTGGGAAAGCCTCTGGAAACAGCCGCTATGATAGATGCATTTTGTAAGCAGAAGTGTCACGTATCACTTTGAGCAAGTTCTTCTGTGTGTTAACTGAGTGGCCACATTATTTGAGCATGTGCTGTATACCAGCAGGTGCTTGGCACTGTGAGGGGCCACGCCTCTGCCCTCAGGGAGAAGATGCTGGCCACTGGGGGAGGATATGAGGGAACCAGTTGGAGGGAGGGAAAAGGCATACAACAGGTGCTCAGCAGTGGCTCAGGAATGAGTGGATGGATGGATGAATGGATGAGCAGAAGTATAGACACACGGATGGATGGATGGGTGTGTGGATAGATGGATGCTTGGATGGATGGATGGATGGATGGACGGACGGACGGACGGATGGACAGATGGATGGTTGGACAGATGAATGGATGGACGGATGGATGGATGGATGGATGGATGGGTGGTTGGAATGATGTGTGTATGTATGTATGTATGGGTGGGTAGATAATGTATGGATGGGTGGGGGGAGATGATGTATGTACATATGGATGGATAGATGGGTGGATAGACAAATGTATGGATAAACAAATGGACAGATAGATGAATGGAGGGATGGATTAATAGGTAGATTGGTGGGTGGATGGATGAAGGATGGATGGACGAACAGGTGAATGGATGGATGGGTGAAAGGATGGATGACGGAAGGATGGAGGATGGAAGGATGGATGGATGATGGATGGATGGATGAATGGATGATGGATGGATGGAAGGATGAACAGGTGAATGGATGGATGATGGAAGGATG
>NW_012107363.1:3104126-3105785 GCF_000951045.1 Mandrillus leucophaeus | reverse complement strand
GTGTGTGTGTGCCTGTGTGTGCGTGTCCCTGTGTGTGTGCCTGTGTGTGTGCGTGTCCCTGTGTGTGTGCCTGTGTGTGTGTGTGCGCCTGTGTGCGCGTGTCCCTGTGTGTGTGCCTGTGTGCACGTGGGTCTGTACGTGTGCCTGTGTGTGTGTCTCTGTGCCTGTGTGTGTGTGCCTATGTGTGCGTGTCCCTGTGTGTGTGCCTGTGTTCGTGTGCCTGTGCCTGTGTGTGTGCTTGTGTGTGTGCCTGTGTGTGTGTGCCTGTGTGTGTGCCTGTGTGCGTGTGGGTCTGTGTGCGCGCCTGTGTGTGTGCCTCTGGGTGTTTGTGTGCCTATGCCTGTGTGCCTGTGCCTGTGTGTGTGGCTGTGTGTGCGTGTGACTGTGCCTGTGTGGGTGTGCCTGTGCCTCTGTGTTTGTGTGCCTGAGTGTGCGTGTGCCTGTGCGCGTGTGCGTCTGTGTGCCTGTGTGTGCACACCTGTGTGCTTGTGCCTGTGTGTGTGTGCCTGAGTGTGCATGTGCCTGTGCCTGTGCACATTTGCGTGTGCATTTCCATGTGCCTGTAGTGTGTGCAGCAGCTAGTGAGTGGCAGGTTGGGCCAGGAGACACCTAATCCACCCTATTCCAGGGTTTACTCTCACATGTAGACTAAAGGGGACCCCATTTTAGAGGCAATCAGCAAAGATGCCCATTTGCCCCTGCCTCTCCGCCAGCCTTCCAGGGCCCATCCAGCCCGGCTTTGTCTCCCACTCCTCTGGGCCCAGGGTCCAGAGCCTCCTATACAAGGAGGGCGTGGCCTTCGAAAGACAGCCGCCCTTGGGGAATTCCGAGGGGGCCTCCCTGTGGGAAGCTGGCCTGCGCTGACAGCATAGTCACGATGAGGCCCAGAGGGCTGTGCAGGGGAAGGCGGTGAGGGAGGGCTCCGCCCCTCGACCCCAACCGTGGACTTTGGCCTCTCAGGTATTACTTGGCCCTTTCCTTCCTCCTGGGCAGGCGGAGTGGGCGGCAGGCTTGACCAAGAGTGATAAAGGCCTCTTCTGGGAGGCCCGTCCCCTGGGTCCCAGGCGAGCCCCTGAGCGGTGAGCAGCGTCCCTCTGGGCCTGACACCTGGCACCTCCCTGTCTGGCTGGGACTTGGGAGGCCACAGGGACTGCTTCTGACCACCAGGTGTCGCCAGCACTGGGCGGGGGCCTCCCGGGCAGCCCCAGGCCTGCGGTGGGGGATACGGGGCGGGGTCTTAGGGCTGTCCCAGCTCCTCATGTTGTTCTAAGGCCCCCAAGATCTCGGTCCCTGGACTGGAGCGCCCTGGCCCCTCAGCCCATAAGGAGCACTGACGCGGTGCTGGTGCGATGCTAGGAGGGGCGGGCGCCTGCTGGGCAGAGGGGTGGAGACACCCCAGGTCCGAGTCTGCCAGTCCCAGCTCTCCACCCCTGCAGGGCTGGGGGCAGAGGGAGCACAGGTCCCAGCACCTCCCCTCCAGAGAGACCCGACCCAGCAAGGCCTCAGCCTGGCTGGCTGGGGCCCGGCCCCGCTGCACCTGCCCTGAGCTGGGGTTTCCGTCTGTGAACCCAATGGTAAGACACCGGCCCCACCCCACCCTTCCTGGGTGATGTGAAGATTCAAGGTGTCTCGGGACTCCAGGAAGGAGTTGCTCAGTGC
>NW_012107363.1:3102105-3104076 GCF_000951045.1 Mandrillus leucophaeus | reverse complement strand
ATGAATGGATAAATGGATGGATGGATGGAAGGATGAACAGGTGAATGGATGGATCATGGAAGGATGAATGGACGGATAGATGGATGAACAGATGAATGGATTGACAGACGGGTGAATGGATGGATGATAAAAGGATGGATGAGTGATGGAAGGATGAATGGACAGATGGATGGATGATGGATGGATGCAAGGATGAACAGATGAATGGATGGATGATGGAAGGATGGATGGATGATGGAAGGATGGATGATGGAAGGATGGATGGATGAATGGATAAATGAATAGATGGATGAATGATGGGTGGATGGAAGGATGAACAGGAGGTGAGTGAATGGATGATGGAAGGATGGATGGATGATGGATGGATGGATATATGGATGAATGGATGGATGGATGAATGATGGATGGATGGAAGATGGAAGGACGGACGGATGATGGATAGATGGATGAATGGTAAATGGATGGATGGATGATGGATGGATGGAAGGATGAACAGGTGAATGGATGGTTGATGGAAGAATGAATGGACAGATGGATGAACAGACAGGTGAATGGATGGATAGGTGAATGGATGGATGATAAAAGGATGGATGAATGATGGATGGATGAATGGACAGATGGATGGATGGATGATGGATGGATGGATGGATGATGGAAGGATGGATGGATGGATAAATGGATGGATGGATGAATGATGGATAGATGGAAGGATGGAAGGTGAGTGGATGGATGATGGAAGGATGGATGGATGATGGATGGATGGATATATGGATGAATGGATAAATGCATGGATGGATGAATGATGGATGGATGGAAGGATGAACAGGTGAATGGATGGATGATGGAAGGATGGATGGATGAATGGATAAATGGATGGGTGGATGAATGATGGATGGATGGAAGGATGAACAGGTGAATGGATGGATGATGGAAGGATGGATGGATTGATGAATGAGTAGATAGATGGATGGATGGAAGGATGAACAGGAGGTGAATGGATGGATGGTGGAAGGATGGATGGATGGATATATGGATGGATGATGGATGGATGGATATATGGATGGATGGATAAATGGATGGAAGGATGAACAGGTAAATGGATGGATGATGGAAGGATGGATGGATGGATGGACAGACGAACGGATGGATGGTGGGTGAATGGATGAATAAGAATGGATGAATGATGGATGGATGAATGGATGGATGGATGGATGAATGGAAGGAGGAACAGGTGAATGGATGGATGATAGAAGGATGGATAGATGATGGATGGATGGAAGGATGAGCAAGCGAGTGGATGGATGATGGAAGGATGGATGGATGATGAATGGATGGATGATGGAAGGATGGAATAATGAACAGGTGAATGGATGGATGATGGAAGGATGGATGGAAGAATGGATGGAGGGATAGATGAACAGGTGAAGGGATGGATGGACGGGTGAATGGATGGATGATAAAAGGATGGATGATGGACGCATGGATGGATGAATGGACAGGTGAATAGATGGATGACGGATTGATGGAAGATGGCTGGATGGATAAAGGATGAACAGTTGAATGGATGGATAATGGAAAGATGAATGGAAGGATGGATTGATGGATGGACAAACAGGTGGATGGATGGACGAACAGGTGAATGGATGGACGAACAGATGAATAGATGAATGATGGATGGACGGATGGACGGATGGATGGATGGATGGATTGATGGATGGATGGATGGTTAGAAGGATGAACAGTTGGATGGGTGATGGAAAAATAGATGGAAGGATGGATGGACGGACGAACAGGTGAATGGATGGACGAACAGGTGAATGGATGGATGGACAGGTGACTGGATGGATGATAAAAAGATGGATGGATGATGGATGGATGGAGGGATGAATGATGTATGGAAGGATGATGGATGGATGGATGGATGGAAAGACGAACAGGTGAGTGGATGGACGATGGAAGGATGGATGGATG
>NW_012107363.1:3099284-3100046 GCF_000951045.1 Mandrillus leucophaeus | reverse complement strand
GGAAGACGTCAGCCTCCCAGCATCGAAGCGAGGCTGGCTGGGCTCAGAGGCCCCTGTGCTGTGCTTGCCTCTTTCACACCTCTGTGAGCCTGGGCCCCATAGGCGGGGAGCCTGAGCGCAGACCATGCACCCGTGCCAGGGCAGCTGCCGAGCACACTGTGACATGGGCACAGCTTGGTAAAGATGCTCATGGTAGAGGCCAGCCTTCTTTACAACCCCCAGGGCCGAGGTCCTGGCCAGGCTCGGCCCCTGCACCAGGTCATCTATTTCTGTTCCACAAAGCCCCTCTGGCCAGGACCAGGGCCGCCTTCAGGCTGAGCTGTGAGGCCAGGGGCACAAGTAGCCCCTGTCGCAGATGGAACCCAGAGAGAGCAAAGCCAAGCGTCATGTCTGCCACACACAGCATCATGTTGGGGGAATGGAGTTCAAAGCCGGCCCCTGGTGTTCCCCCACATGCTTCTCTCACGCAACCAGGCTCCAAACCCACAGGCTCACTGGCCTCTCCCAAAGCCAGGGCGCTGGGAACGGTGGAAAGCTTCTGATTTTCTAGTGTCAGAAACATTCCGAAGATTAACACCAGAAACCAGGTATGCCGAATGGACATCTGTCACACACGTCACCCAACAACAGCTGAATACACAGTCCTCTCGAGCACCCACAGACATTCCCCACGACAGACCACGTGCCAGACCACAAAACGAGCCTCAGTGAATGGAGAAGGACTGAGACCAAAGCAGAGGTGTTCTTCAGCTGTACTGGCAC
>NW_012107363.1:3098676-3099234 GCF_000951045.1 Mandrillus leucophaeus | reverse complement strand
ACACTTTGAGAAGCATGGTTCTAGCACACTGGCCCATTTTCCTTCTGTGAACCTGAGGCCAAGACTGGAGCCAGTCTCCCGGGTCCCCGTGGAATCTGGCTCCTTCCCTGCTCTCTCAGTAAGTCCAACAGTCGAGGGGGTGTGACTGCAGCAATGTCACCGGGCTCTATGGGTGTGGTGGCCAGGGCCATGGTTACCCCACCAGGTCAGGATGCTCCGGGGAAGCCGAGTGGGCCACATATGGGACGTGAGACCTTGAAACCCTGCCCCAGGGAAGCAGGTGACACGACTGGCTGTCTTCTGTGGGAGAGAAGCCACAGGTGGCTGCTGTGGTCACATTTAAGGGGACAGATGAAGGCCAGGAGTGAAGACTCGGGGAGGCAGAGGTCAGATGACAAAAGCCACCATAGTAGGAAGAACAGCCCAGAATGCACGTACTGCCTCTGCTGGGGTTGAGATGACATTTTGGGAGGTGTGCAGGCAGGGATGGGAAGACGTGTCACCCAACAAGGGAGGCTCAGGCTGGGACTCATGGGCCATCAGCAGCCCTGGGACGAC
>NW_012107363.1:3094150-3098626 GCF_000951045.1 Mandrillus leucophaeus | reverse complement strand
CACCTACTGTCCGTTCACTGCTCAGTCTGCAGTGACTGTTCTATAGCACTCCATGGCTCCCCAGTGCTCTTGGGGAAAAGGCCAACACAGCCTGAGGCCCCAGGCCCTGCTTAGCTCTCCAGAAGAGCTTCTCACCATCCAGCACCCAACCCACCCAGTCCCAACTCTGCACCTCCCTGCATAAGCCCTGCTCACTCCCCCCCGCTCACACCCCACTCATCTCCGCTCACACTCCCGCTCACTCACCCCCATCACACCCCCACTCACTCACCACCACTCACACCCCACTCCTCCCCGCTCACTCACCCCCACTCGCTCACCCCTGGGCCTTCACACAGGCTACACCACCAGCCCCTCCACCACCACCTATTACTTGACTAAATCCTCTCAACCCTCTGGTCCCAGACTAAAGAGGCTTCCCTAACCCGGGGCCAAGTGCTGCCCTGCCATCACGCCACTCACCCTTTTGTGGCTTCTCTGGCCTGAAGCTCACATTCCCACGCTCAGCCCCTGCCACCCGAGGACCCCACAAGCCCCATTTGTGGGTGGGACCTGGCACACTCTGCACAACGAGCTGCTTTTCCATGAACTGCTCTGCGGCTTTGGGCAATCACCCGCCCCCGTGTCCTCTGTGAAGTGGGATGACAGGTGCACAGGATACCGAGATACCAAGCAGATAACACGGGCACAAGAACTGGCGTTCAGGGCCTGGCTCGTGCAGGGGCCCCAAGTCCCAGCGCAGCAGAGCCTGCCTTGATCCCAGGGTTATGTCTAGGGATTCCCAGCATGCAGGACTTTCAGTGCTCAAGGCAGGATGGTCCCTGGGCAAACCGGGAAGAGCTGGCTGCCCCAGTAGGGCACAGAGGGCCTGGCCCTGCGTGGGAACCGCCTGTCTCCAGGGCTCTTGCCAACATCTGCTGTTGGCCACGACTCAGCACTTTCGATGGTGGAAAAACCACCACTTGTTTCTGAATCACAAACCCCAGGTGTGCCCTGACCCGAGTGGCCCCGGAAGGCGCACAGGAGGAACCGGGGCACTCACTCTCCACATGGCCCATCTCCATGGCGACCAGAAGGGCCCACTCATAGTAGCCCTTGCCCTGCTGGGCCGAGCCCTGGCGGGTGCAGAGGTGGCCCAGCTGCAGGAGCACGTGGGTGAAGTCCCGGCCACACTCCCGACAGGGCAGCCTCGAGAACAGCCGCACGGCCTCCAGGAGGTAGTGCTGGGCCAGCCTGCTGGCACCCGCATGCAGGCACAGGGCCCCAAAGTTGGCCAGCACCACTGCCTGGTTCCTCTGCTGGCCCAGGTCCCGAGCCACCCGTAGGGCGCGGTAGTAGCCCTCGGCTGCCTGCCTCGTCCGGCCCGTCCTCTTCAGAGCCACGGCCACCATGTTGGCAATCACGCCCTCCTGGTCCTCGCTGGCCACCACTGCATCCTGGACAGACTGCAGGATGTCCAGGGCCACCGGGCTCTGTCCATGAAGCACGTGCAGCCAGGCCAGGGCCAACAGGCGGTCCACGATGGCACGGACTCCGGCAACAGCACTGGCTTCCACCGCCTGCGTCATGAAGGTGATGGCCGGGCCGTGGTAGCCATGGTGGCTGTACAGCTGGGCCAGGCTGGCGTGGAGAAGGCCGCGCAGCGCCTGGCCTGCGCCCGGGGTTAGGGAGGCCAGCGCTCGCCTGAGGTAGTGGGAAGTCTGGGTGGGGAGGCTGTGGGGCTGGAGGGCATTCCGCAGCGCCTGGCCTGCGCCCGGGGTTAGGGAGGCCAGCGCTCGCCTGAGGTAGTGGGAAGTCTGAGTGGGGAGGCTGTGGGGCTGGAGGGCATTCTGGAGCACCAGGTTCACGCTCCTCAGCGAGCCGGCCAGCGAGTCCTGTGTCCTCAATGAGGCCACCTTGACACAGCTCAGCACCAGGTGGGGCAGGCACTTGTGGCTGTAGATGTCAGCCAGGAGTAGGGAGCAGTCTGAGAGCCACGCAGCCTCTGGGGCTCCCGAGTCCCTGTGCAAAAGCAGCAGCCGCTCTAGGAAGGGCAGGGCCTCCTCGGGCTGCTTGAGGTGCACGTGGTGCCTGGCCAGCAGGAAGCAGACCCGGGCCTCGGCCTGCAGGCTCTGGCCACCCACCGCCCACCGCAGCGCCAGCTGCAAGAGCTCCCCCTCCGCCTCGGTGCTGCAGATGTGGCCGGGCGTCCCCAGGAGCAGGGCCATGGCTTTGGGAACCACCTGTGTACACTTCTCCCGGTTCTTCTGCTTCCGGTAAATGCTGGCCAGGTTGGCGTACACAGCCACCACCAGGAACAGGTCCCCAAAGCTGCCTTCCAGGGCCCCCAGTGCTTCCTCAAAGTACACCCGGGCCTGGGACAGCTTGAGCCTCCTGCTGCACAGCCGCCCCAGGAGGAAGCAGAGCCTGGCCAGGGCCATGACGAGGCCAGCGTTCTTGGCCGCCCCTCGGGCCTGTGCCAGGCGCCCAGTCAGCTCCTCCTCGTCGCTACAGCTGCAGAACACGCTGCTCAGCCATGGCAGCGCCACGTCGTACAGGCCACGGAAGCTGGCCTTGTACCCGGGGGCGTTCAGGAACAGCAGCAGTGAGCTCAGGGCCTCTGGGTCCTCCCAGTCGTCCTCAGCTTCCAAGCAGAAGGAGGGCTCCTCGGGGTCCTGCAAGCTCACGTTGCTGGATGCTGCACAGAGACCCCAGGACGCTGGCTCCTGGGGGCAGCCTGGGCAGGTCTTGCATTGTTCCAGAACATTCTTCACCTTCTGCAGGGTCTCCTGTGGCTCCGGGCCCAGGCAAGGTGGAGGTATTTCTGCAAGTCACAAAAACACCTAGACAGATTAGAGTCCAGCAGTGAGTCGTTGGTCCACTGGGGGCAGGGTCCCCGCATCCCCGCCCTCTGTGTCCCTGGCGCAGCTTGCCATGAGCCCTTGAGAATTATGTGCAATGCAAACCTGGGGCCTGGAGCACGTAGGAACTCCGGCACTATGGGGACAGAGAGAACACGCAGGCCCGTGGCCCGACTCTCCTACAAAATCACCCTCCTGTCCTGCTTTGTCGCCCACCTGACAGCAGGGTTTTAGGAGACTATGTCGGCTCAGTGATCCCTCAGAGATGCCTTTCCCTTTAGAAAGAATCAAAGCCTTCTAACTGGACCCATGTATATGCAGCACTACAACTACAAATGTAACTTTTGTCAGCATATCGGGCACCCTGATGGGGTACAGGAATCCAGGAAATCCTCAACAGCCAATCAGAGCTATGGATCAGCTCAAAAGCTGCTATGCAAAATTGGTAAAGCCACCAACGGCACAGGACAGGGGTGTTGTACCCATGTACCCAGCTCTGTGCAGGGAAACGGACCATCCCTGCAGGAAGGATGGGAAAGCTTCCAGGCCCCTGTGGCCGCCTTCACCTTGGATGGTCTGAAAACCTGAAGCCCACAGTTCCTAAAGGGTTAACAAAGGCCAGGCTGCTCCAGCAGCCCGCTGGCACCTGCTGGCTTCGGTGGATTCCTAGCCAAAGCCCCCTCCCAGAGGTGAGCAAACAAGTGCATTTCCTGTTGGAAAACCTGGGATGAAAGGAGGCATTACTGGGAAGGAAAAAACCTAGATTGAAACAGACTCTCTGTCTCAAGCTCACATGTAAAAAATATTTTCAATACAAACTGTCTCCTTATTGGTCTGTAAAGCCTTGGAATTAAAAAAATAAATAAATATGATTTAGAGGCAAATGTCTGACTTGACTACACTAGATGAGCTAAGAAATCTCCCCCACCCGGCAGAGGCACACAGCCCCTCCCAGCCACTACCCTGGCCTCCGGGGCAGCTGGAGAGCCACGTGCCTTTGCTCCCGTGACTTTGGCAGAGGGTGGAACCACCCCCTCCCTGAGGCAAACCTACAACAGCCTTCCCTTCCCCACTGGCTTCCCGGGCCTCTTCTGGGACCTTGTGCCTGCATCCCAAATGTACTGGGATGGATCCCATTCCCAGGGAACTTCCAAGGGCCCTTGGGGCGTCCACATCACCAGGCTGTCCACATGCAGACCCTGTGTGAGGGGAAGCGACAGAGCCATAGAGGGGAGAAGGCAGGGCCTCCCTGAATCAGCCCCTCAGGAAGGAGCAGACCCTTCAGAGACCTCAGTTGAGGCCCCTGCAACCTAAGGCTCTGAATTCTGCCACCCACTGAGGGCAGTGTGGCTTCCCACCTCTGAGGCAGAGCACAGGGCGAGCTGCAGCTTCTCCAGGTCATGAGAAAGGAACCCACAGCTACATGTGGGCCCCGGCAGTGGAAAGGATGCCCCACCTCGGTCGGGTACCAGGCGGGGGTTAGCATGTTCACTGGAAGAAGTGTGGGACCCCACGGCCTCCAGTGCCAGAGTAGACGGGAGGTTCAGGCCCACCTCAGGCGATGTCCCCCAAGCCCCCAGCCCACACCACAGAGGGGTGACAGCCGCATCCAATGCCCACCGTACTCAGCTCTGTC
>NW_012107363.1:3091951-3093711 GCF_000951045.1 Mandrillus leucophaeus | reverse complement strand
GAGCTGGAAGGATCGCTGAGGCCAGCATTCAAGACCAGCCTGGCGGAACATGATGAGACGCCATCTCTAATAAAAATGAAGAAATAAAAAATTAAAAACCCAAGTTTCTAAAATCAGAAATGAAAGAGGAAACCTTATTGCTGACCTGACAGAAATAAAAAGATTCCATGAAAACACCATGAACAATTGTACACCAACAAATCAGACCATCTAGACACAGCCAAACTCCTAGAAAGACACAAACTACCGAAAGTAACTCAAAAATGACCCCAAGTAAGCATGTGGGGTGTCAGCCCCGCCCTCAGTCTCCTCGACTGTTCAGCACAGGATGGGGAGACAGGGAAGCATGATCCCCGTTCCCTGGCCTGCATTTCCAAGTCTGAATCTCCCAGCACCCCACAGAGGGCCTCGTAGGAGGAGGTGCCACAGGCTATTGTGCCAGGAGCCACCGGAGGCTGCAGTGGGGGCTGGGGCGCTGGGTTCCTGGAGGGTCTCCTTCCAGTCAGAATGCCCCTGGGGAAGAAGCCTGGGTCTGAACCCCCTACCCCTCCTTGGGCAGATGTGTGGGACCGGGGCCCCTTCACACGGTCCTTTCCAAAATCTCATCCCTCCTAGGGCCAGGAGTGGGTGCCAGGCCTATGCTGGGAAATGGGCAGATTTGGCCACAGCCCCTGGGGCTCTGGGCCAGGCCACAGGAGGCACCTCTGAGTGGTCTCACTACGCCATGACGTCCATCCTGGGAGGATGGACAAAGCGCTGCAAGGCAGAGGGGACCCACAACAGTATCCCTTGTCTCGACCATTTCCCTGGACTCAACTTCCTCATCTATCCTCTGCGGCCTAGATTTCAGACAGCCCTGCTCACCTACTGTCCGTTCACTGCTCAGTCTGCAGTGACTGTTCTATAGCACTCCATGGCTCCCCAGTGCTCTTGGGGAAAAGGCCAACACAGCCTGAGGCCCCAGGCCCTGCTTAGCTCTCCAGAAGAGCTTCTCACCATCCAGCACCCAACCCACCCAGTCCCAACTCTGCACCTCCCTGCATAAGCCCTGCTCACTCCCCCCCGCTCACACCCCACTCATCTCCGCTCACACTCCCGCTCACTCACCCCCATCACACCCCCACTCACTCACCACCACTCACACCCCACTCCTCCCCGCTCACTCACCCCCACTCGCTCACCCCTGGGCCTTCACACAGGCTACACCACCAGCCCCTCCACCACCACCTATTACTTGACTAAATCCTCTCAACCCTCTGGTCCCAGACTAAAGAGGCTTCCCTAACCCGGGGCCAAGTGCTGCCCTGCCATCACGCCACTCACCCTTTTGTGGCTTCTCTGGCCTGAAGCTCACATTCCCACGCTCAGCCCCTGCCACCCGAGGACCCCACAAGCCCCATTTGTGGGTGGGACCTGGCACACTCTGCACAACGAGCTGCTTTTCCATGAACTGCTCTGCGGCTTTGGGCAATCACCCGCCCCTGTGTCCTCTGTGAAGTGGGATGACAGGTGCACAGGATACCGAGATACCAAGCAGATAACACGGGCACAAGAACTGGCGTTCAGGGCCTGGCTCGTGCAGGGGCCCCAAGTCCCAGCGCAGCAGAGCCTGCCTTGATCCCAGGGTTATGTCTAGGGATTCCCAGCATGCAGGACTTTCAGTGCTCAAGGCAGGATGGTCCCTGGGCAAACCGGGAAGAGCTGGCTGCCCCAGTAGGGCACAGAGGGCCTGGCCCTGCGTGGGAACCGCCTGTCTCCAG
>NW_012107363.1:3078605-3083306 GCF_000951045.1 Mandrillus leucophaeus | reverse complement strand
ACCTCTGCCATGTTTCTTTATGTTGTGGATGACATACCACCTTCATCCATGCATTGCTCTGCAGCCCCCAGAGAAACCTGTCGCACACAGAGGGGCACTGAGGTCAGAGGGACTATCTCTGTCCTTAGAAGGCGGCAGCCCTGGGATCCCACCATGACATTCCCTGGCAGCCAGGTGACCAGGTCACACCACAGCCTGGGTTCTTTGTCTTGTGGCGAGGAGAAAAGTCACCCTCACCCAGGCAAAGCGCGGTGGGCAAAGGGCTGGGCCCCGAACAGGAGCCTTCAGGGCTGGCAAATTAGAACCAGGTCCACACCCTCTCCCTCGCCCAGCGTCTCAGGCAGGTGCCTGGGGTCAGTGTAGGAAGGGCTTCCCTGGTGCCCACGGGAGACTCAGGGCCACATTCCCACGCCCCCAGTCCCTCACCCATCCTCTCTCCTGTCTGGCTTCTCTGCAGCCCCTGTGTGCCCTGGAGGCGGCGGCAGCCTCTGTCTGTTCACCTTTCAGTGCCCGGGGGCTGGCACTCACTATCTGTGGATGGACAAGGCAGCGGGGGCTGTGGAAGGGAAAGGGGAGGGCAGCAGCCTGCCACAGGCATCGCCCACACGCACCCAGGCTGTACACGCTGCAGACATCAGTGCCCGACATCCGCCTCAGCAACTGCCTGGCATCCTCCTCAGAAAAGCGGCCCTCGCTGAAGAATGACTTTTCTTCCTCATTGAGAAAAATTGCACTTTCCAACCTGGAAAAAATGAAGTGCTTTATTTAAAATAACATATTTGCGAAGTCGGCATTTCACACTAAGATGCATTTCCATTCCTTGATTTGACAGTCTCGGAGCACTACTCTCTGCCCGGGGTGGAGACAGAGATTTAAAAACAACAACAACAAAAAGTCCGGACGCGGCGGCTCACGCCTGTAATCCCAGCACTTTGGGAGGTTGAGGTGGGCGGATCACTTGAGATCAGGGGTTCAAGACCAGCCTCGCCAACATGGTGAAACCCCATCTCTACAAAAATACAAAAATTAGCCAGGCATGGTGGCATGAGCCTGTAATCCCAGCTGTTCGGGAGGTTGTGGCAGGAGAATCACTTGAACACGGGAGGAAGAGGTTGCAGTGAGCCGAGATCACACCACTGCACTCCAGCCTGGGCAACAGAGCAAGACTCCGTCTGGAAAAAAAAAAACAAACAAACAGATCCTGCCCTCAAGGGGTGCCTTGTCTGGCCAGGGTCAGATACCCAAAAGCAGGAAAGGCTGCAACAGATGCAAACAGGTAATGGTGTCCTAGGACAGTGAGCTCCTAGACAGCCTTCAAAGCCCCACCCCAAATGTCCCCTCCCTTATGAAGTCTCCTGTAACAGCTGCAGGCAGAACCAATCCAATCTCTCCACATTGTAAACTCCTACTGATTCTGTACAACCTCAATGCTCCCCAACATAAACTCAGGGCACTCTCATAAAGTCAGGGAGAAGAACTACAGGAAGAAACAGAGAGAGAGGGAGAGAGGGAGAGAGGGAGAGAGGGAAAGAGAAAGGAGGCAATTTTTGCTTATAGGACTAAATTACCAGTATAATATGAAACTTTGAAAAGCATCTTATTGAGATTTTAAAAAAACTTAGAGTAGCTTACAGCACATTCTACAAAATAACGAGCCTATATTCTTTAAAAACATCAAAGAAAGACTGAAAAGCTGTTTCATATTAAGAAGGCAAGACAGGACATCTGAATAGAACACGAGGTCTGAAATTTTCATTGTCTATAAAGGGCATCATTGTGACTACTGGCAAAATCTGAATAAGATCTGTAGATAATGGCATTGTATCAGTGTTAATTTCCTGATTTTGACAGTTGTACTGTGGTTACATAAGCAGATGTCCTGGTTTTAGGAACCACATACTGCGTTATTTAGGGGTAAAGGAACATCATGTTTACAACTGACTCTCAAAGGGTTTGGAAAAAAATAGAAGTGAAAGAGAGAAAGTAATAAAGCAAATATCATAACATGTTAACATTTGTGCAATCTGGGTGAGGGCATATGGGAATGTTGTACTCTTTTTGCAATTTTCTCCTAGGTCTGAAATTGTGTCAAAAATAAAGTTAACGAAAAAAAAGAAGAGCCACCAGGTTGTTCATTAAATAAAAGATGAAAATCCAGGGTCTGGATTAGGAAAGATACTCAGCAAACATTTGTTGAGTGGATGAGAGAAGTCAGAATTTCTCCATCCGGGAACAGGAACAATGGCACCTGGCCCTGTCATCCTTCTGGGTTAAAGGAAGGATGCTCATTCCCCGGCTCTTCTCTGACCCTTTTTAAGTTCAGTACATGCTGACTTCACACGGCCCCCAGTGACCTGTTGAGAAGTTGTGGTCTCCCTCGGAAATGGTAGGGATCAGCTAGACCAAGGATGCCCAGACAGTGTCCCGTGGAACACCAGCTCAGCCAAAAGCAAACAGGGTTGTGTGAGAAGAGGATTCTGGAGGTTACGTAAGTGTGGGAAAGGCATTTCAACAGGAAAAAGATACCTTGTTTGTGCTGGGAATCCCTGGGATCACCCACAAGGGATGTGAACAAAGCTTTTCCCCACTGCTTAGGGCACGATGAAGTCTGTGATGGAGTAGTGGGTGAGAACATGCTTTGGGAACTGCTGGTGTAGCTCCTGCCGTCAGAGCACGGCCTAGCCAGCTTTCAGCTGCTTCTGATGCACAGGTGCCCGAGGTACCAGAGCAGACGGACCCTTTCCATGAGGGGAACAAGTGCATAGCTTGATGAGGCATGATAACAAATGGCCTCTGAGACCCAGTCTGAGAGGTGTTGGTCTGTCGCAGCCCCAAACATGGAAAAGGACCACTGAAGACAAGCATCTCATTGGTGGGGCCAGGACCAGAGTCATATGACCCAGAAAGTGGACTCTCCACGCACCCACGTTCTCTGTGCTCCTTGACCGAGGTCTGAAGAAGCTCAAGTCCAGGGAAACAGAATTCCGTCAAAGGATGGGCACAGTTGACTCCTCTCCAAAGACCCCCTGCTGTTGCTCGCACTGGGCAGTGAGGACACAGAAGTGACCAGGGAATTCTTCTCTTCGAGTTCCCTGGCTGGGGGCAGGCAGGTCATGGGCGGTGTGGGAATCACATAGGAAGAGGCGTATGGCCAGAAGAGTGCCCCCACAGAGGAGCCACGGGGGCTGATGGGAGGCCCCAGGAGAACAGGGGGGTCGGGGAGAGTGGGCATCCCGGGCAGAAGGGCATACGTGTCACCCAGAGCCGTTTTAGAAGGCACGAGTTACTCTGTGCAGCTGCACTCTGGTGAGCTGATGGCGAGGGCCAGCCTGGCCATGGGGGCCCGCAAGGCTGGGCCCAGAAGCTTCCTGGGGCTTTACGGAGGAGGGCGACGTGTGTACTGGATTGCATTGTGTCCCTCAATTCACGTCTCTCGGAACCCCAGAAGGTAAGCTTTTCTGGAGAAAGGATCTTTGCAGGTGTAATTAGTTCAGCTAAGATGAGGTCAGACTGGAGTTGGATGGGCGCTAGGAGACGGGCACCCTCATAAGAAGAGAATACAGTAGACACCCAGAGGAAGACAGCCACATGGAGATGGTGGCAGAGTGCAGTGATGTGGCCACAAGCCAAGGAACGCCCGCGGCCACCAGGAGCTGGAAGAGGCGAGAAGAACCCTCCCCTAGAGACTCCAGAGAAAATGTGGCCCTTCTGGCCTTGGTTTTAGACTTTCGGCCTCCACAACTCTGAACGAGCACATTTCTGCTGCTTTAAGCGCCTGGTGTGCAGTGCCTTATCACGGCAGCCACGGGAAGATAATGCACATGGGCAGGTGGGCATTCGAGGGAACGCTCTCCCTGCAGCAGCCCGGAGGAAGGACACCGGGGAACCCTGGAGTCAGGCACTGGGGCTGAGGGGGCAGCAGCCTGAGGACAAGGGAAGAGACTTGGCATCGTCCACAGTGATTTCCAGGCTTGTCACCTGGGAAGCCAGGTGGACGCAACAATGTCCCCTTCAGTGAGATGGGGGTGGGTTCAGGAAAGGGGCGGGGCTCCAGCCACTCACTCGGACACGAGGCCCTGCATGCTGATAAGGTCGCTCCGCACAAACCCCACCTGGCCCGAGGCTGCGTGTCGGCCCACGCACCAGGGCAGGCCGGGCACCTGCGCCCCAAGGATCTCGATGAGGTCGCCACCTTGGAAGGTCATCTCTTCGGGCCCCGAGCCCTGGAAGTCTGCCAAGGCCCAGGCCAGGCCCACAGCTACAGAAGAAAGCCACACGGTGAGTGCCAGGGAGACCAAATAGGGGCCTGAGCGGGCAGACAGGGCCGATGCCAGCCACCCTGGACCATGGGGAATTCATCTTTTGGCTGCTAGGAGGTTCGTAGTAGAGCTTGGCCTCCGCAATGAGACAGGGAACGTCTCCGTGGTCCTCAGAGGGGATGTTTTTATCCCTCTATTGAAGATGAGGAAAATGGAGGCTCAGAGATGTTGATAAATGAGCCTCGGCCATCAGAGATGTAACCAGGTCCACACCCTCTCCCTCGCCCAGCGTCTCAGGCAGGTGCCTGGGGTCAGTGTAGGAAGGGCTTCCCTGGTGCCCACGGGAAACTCAGGGCCACATTCCCACGCCCCCAGTCCCTCACCCATCCTCTCTCCTGTCTGGCTTCTCTGCAGCCCCTGTGTGCCCTGGAGGCGGCGGCAG
>NW_012107363.1:3066337-3078255 GCF_000951045.1 Mandrillus leucophaeus | reverse complement strand
ACAGTGACGGAAGGATAGAGTCTGAGACTGTTGGGTTGCACTGTCTGAGAAGTGACATTTGGGAGCTCTTCGGAGACAGTGGCCAGGGGCCTTGGTGCAGCTTCACTGAGCATCCTGTGAAGCTGCATCAGCCCCCAGAGTTCCTGAGTATCAGTTATAACCTCACAAGCTGGAGAAGACTCGGTTGGTACAAAAGTAATTGTGGTTTTTGCCATTGAAAGTAATAACAAAAATCACAATTACTTTTGCACTACCTAATAGCTTTCTCTCCCTCCCTCTCTCTCCCTCCCTCCCTCTCTCTCTCTCTCTCTCTCTCTCTCTCTGGCTCAGGGAGGGTTCAGGACAACTTCCAAAATGTTGGTGCTGCTCCGTGGCACACACCTTTCCCCGGGAAAGAGAGGCCCATGGAAACACTTACCCATCAGCGGGTTGTCAGGCGTCACAGGGCCACCCATGGCGTCATCGATGGGGTCCTGGGGGACCCTAAGAGCCCACCTGGAACCAGAAGAGGGAGATCTTTGCTGCGGGATTTCAGATTTGGGGCAGATACATCCTGTGCAGAGACTGGACAGGTCAGCCGCCCCCAGCAACCCAAGCAGGTCCCTCACCTCCCCAGACACACACATGTGCACCCACACACACGCCTGCCTGGCTGTGTGGCCTTCAGGCCCCGTGTGTGTGGCACTGCTCCCACGGAGCCCCATGTCCCTCAGCCTAGGGCCCTCATCCTGGAAACACCACCACCCCTGTGAACCTGGAACCCTGCAGACCCCCAAAGCACCTGCCTCCCCAAGCTCCACACAGAGAGGGGTGAGGGAGACCCCAGCCTGGAGCTCTGGAGGCCTGGATTCAAATCCTAGCGCTACTGTGACTTTGCCATATAACCTGGACAGATCACTCCTCTCTCGGCCTCAGTTCCTTCAGCCAGAAAAAAACGAAGCTGAACTAGATGACTGATAGTCCCTCTTTCCCAGAGGGCAGAACACACTCAGTGTCCCCTGTTGGGATGCCACTGGCCAGAGGACATAGGGAGGATTCTTAGGAGAAGCTCCTCCTGGGTCTCAGTAATGAGAGAAGCCAAGCCACAGCCTGTCATTTGAGATACTGCAAATCAAGAGACTGAGGTTCTCTCTTTGCTTTGGCTACCAGGAAGCTCCAACCCAAGTTAATGCCCCTGCTTCAGCCAGTGAACAGGAGTCTGCATGTCACCTGTCCTCACATCCCCTGGCTCTACCCCTGGGTCCCCTGTGCCTTCTCACTCTGGGTACACATGTTTTATGTAACTTCCTCAAAAGCTTTTTGGATGAGCCTGGTAAGAGCTCATGCCACACCTCCTGTGCCATCGAACCCCAGGATAGCCCTGCCAGGTGGATGTCATTGGCCTATCATGCAGCTGGCAGGCCAGAGGCTCAGACAGGTGGCCAACTTGCTGAGGCCACACAGCTGGGAAGCAGCAGAACAAGTCCATGGCCAGGTCTGTCCGGGGCTCCCACCACTCCCTGTCCATCCCCTTGACCTCCAGATGACCCGGGTCTGGGAGTCTCGGTGAGGCCAACGGCTCTCAGAGCAGCAAAGGCCGGTACCTACTGATGAAACGGGATCAAAGGCTCCGGGGCGGCTGCCACTGCCACCTCCTTGGAGGACACGTTGGGGCTCGGTGGTGAAGAGTCTGCTTCCGGGGCCGCCTCTCCCTGGGGAGCCCCCGAAGCCTGCCTGAGGGCCTGGGGGCCATTTCCTGCATCCCGGGG
The DNA here is from genome assembly GCF_000951045.1 of Mandrillus leucophaeus. NCBI lineage: Eukaryota > Metazoa > Chordata > Mammalia > Primates > Cercopithecidae > Mandrillus > Mandrillus leucophaeus. The sequence continues at coordinate 3,076,507 of NW_012107363.1, read as the reverse complement.
ACCCGTCATCACTCTCACATGGTGGTCAGGACACAGGACAAAGAAGGGCCCTTCAAAAGGATGGAGGCGGTCACTGAGGGTGGTTGGACTGGGCGCAGCTGTGGCCCTGCCCCCAACACCCCTGCCGGACAGACAACGAAGGCAGCACCCGCAGGAGTGGCTCCCCCAGTATCTGCAGGCACAGAAACCCAAAGGGGCCCAGATGGGGAGGCGGGCCCGGGGCGAGGTCCCAGCTCAGCCTCCATGTGCTGTGTGAGGCTGGCTCAGCCTCAGACCTTCGCCCTGGGCCTCAGTTTCCCTGACTGTGCGATGCGGAGCCAAACGTGGGACCCCCAGGGCCCTTCTGCTGAGTGTGGACTGCCCCCGTGAGCCCAGCCACCGCTGGCAGCCCTCTCCGGCTGTGGTTGGGTAGGAAAGACAGCCTCCTGTCCCCACCTCAGACTCGGGGCCAACCACGAGGCTAGTGCAGCAGCCACGCCAGGGACACGAGCTGGGGCTGGCACCAGACAGAACCTCTCTTCCGCTGTTTCCCAGGCACCTCTGTGTCCCTGGGGGCTGGCCAGGGTCTCTACCACTAAGTGACAGAGCCACACCAAGCACACCTCCCTGCCTGAAACATCCCTCAGCCTCCAGAGGCTCCGCAGCCCACAGCCCCAGCCATGCTCAGCACAGCGGGATCCAGGCTGTCACCCCACGGCCCGGGCGTGCCCCGCACAGCTAGACCTTGGCCATCACCCCATGCAACACTCACCTTCTTGGACGAGGAGGCTCTCATGGGTCAGCCTCAAGGCGTTCTCATCCACAAGGACTTGGATGACCGTCTCCTCCTCCTCACTGGGCGAGAGCAGCCAGAAGGCCTGGTCCATAAGCAGGTCTGCCAGGCAGTGATGAGTGAAGCCTGTGGAGGCAAGGCCCAGTCACCTGAGGGCTCCGGAAGAGGGGCAGGGAGGCAGGGAAGCCTGCGTGGCCCCAGGTTAGCTGAGCCCTGCACTGACCAGGTCCAGGGAGACTCGCCCTGAGGTGCGCACAGTGCTGGCCACACAGCCTGACCGTCCGGGCTGGGAGAGGTCAAGCCCAGCTCCACCACCCACCAGCGGCAACCATGGTCAAGTCATGTGACCTCCCCACGCCTCCGTATCCCCCTCTGTGAGACACAGACCGTGTGGTCGGGGCCGTGCAGGCCGTGGGGGGTGCGGGCTAGCAGCAAGGTGAGTCTGAAACGCACATGCGCGAGCCCCACCCCCCGTTATGAGCTGATATCTGTTTCCATTTCTATCAGCCGAAGCCTTGTCTCCGGGATGCTGCGAGCTCCCCACTCCCGTCTGGGACAGTGAGCCTTCGTTCACCGCAGCTGAACTAGGAGGCTCGGTGCACGCTTAAGGCACAGGCAAGTGACGTGAGAATCCTTCCTCCACACTCAGCGTACAGTGGACTCTGAAAGACGGGGACGGGAAGCCTGCTGCCCTCTGGATGGACGCCCCCCTGCCCCGCCCGCAATGGCCACCACTGTGGATGGGCAGCCAAGGATGAGCCACTTCCTCCAAGAACCGGCCAAGGGGGATGAGCGTCAGCCCTGCTCACTGGTGCTCGGGGAATTGTGGCTACAATTCCTATTCCCTAACTTACTCGGCCCTGAAATCAAGGGTGGTACAGCAAGATCCCCAGGGAGGCTCTGTTAGAGCCTGGAATTCCTCCAAATGGAACAGGGAACATTTCAGGAAGAGCTCACGTGGGTCAGCTTTCAAATAACAGCTTTCCCGGTCAGCACTGAGGCCACTGGATGGCAGCTTCCCTCAAGTTGTGGTTGAGTGAAATTACAGAAAGCAGCGTGTGAAGGCAACTAGAAGCACAGCCTATATCATTCCTTCAACAAAGACCCACATCCGCCCACGACTCCGCCTACCTGGCATTGCTCCCTGAGTACCAGGTGCGCACACCAGTGTTGCTATCTCGCTGGTGAGGCCTTTGTGAACCTGCCTGCTCTAAAGCACGAATTTGTGGCTCACGCCTGTAATGCCAGCACTTTGGGAGGCCGAGGCGGGCAGATCACCTGAAGCCAGGAGTTTGAGATCAACTTGGTCAACATAGTGAAACCCCATTTCTACTAAAAATACAAAAATTTAGCTGGGCATGGTGGCTTGTGCCTATAATCCCAGCTACTCAGGAAGCTGAGGCAGGAGAATCGCTTGAACCCAGGGGGCAGGGGTTGCAGTGAGCTAAGATCGCACCATTGCACTCCAGCCTGAGTGACAGAGTGAGACTTCGTCTTAAAACAATAGATAAATAAATAAAGCACCAATCTGTAATCTAAGTGCATGGTGTGTAACCAGCACCTTCCAACAGGCGTCCCCATGACCAGTTCTGGGAGGGTCACCTCTTTACCAAGAGCGTGGTAGGTGGAAAACTTCCAGATTTCTTCAAAAGTCTTAAATGTCACCACGATCCGGTCCTGGTCACTGTGGATCGACAGCAGCCTGGCTGATAATTCCTTAAGAGAAAGAAATAGGAATTCGAGAGGGCCCCAGGAGCTCTGGGGCATCTGTCAGGAGGACACGGTCCACATGACAGAGACATCTCACAGACGTGGCCCCAGCGGGGCACAACACACCCAGGGCAGATTCCTTCACATTCCAAGTCAGCTCCTCCCCTGCTCTCAAGCCAGCCATGGCTCCCCAGAGCCTGTGGGGAGAAGCTCCTGCCCTTCCCAGAGCTCATGTGGCCCCCATGCCCTGGCCCCTCACCCTCTACGCCTCCGCCTCAGCACTCCACCTGCCTTATCCCACACACACCAGCGACCCCCTGTTCTCCCCACCTAAGCTGGTTCCTGTTCAGCTGCGCTCCCAGCCCCACCTGCAGCATCAGCTCTGATTTCCATCTCCTCAGCCAGCATCCCCTCTCCTCTGATTTCTACTCATCAGTGTTGATAGGCACATGAAAAATAACAGCAGCTAACACAGCTCTTCTCGGGAAGTATGTGTCACGGGACACTATTAGAGTCTCCATTTGAGAGACAAAAAATAAGGCCCTGTTTCTTTCTTTTCTTTTCTTTTAGAGATGAGGTCCCGCTCTGCCGCCCAGGCTGGAGTACAGTGGCACAATCACAGTTCATTGCAGCCTCAACCTCCTGGGCTCAGGTAATCCACCCATTTTACCCTCCCACAGGTGTGTACCATCACACCTGGCTAACTTTTTTATGTTTTGTAGAGACGAGGTCTCCCTATGTTGCTGAAGCTGGTCTTGAACTCCTGGGCTCAAGTGATCCTCCTTCCTCATTCACCCAAAGTGCTAGGATTATAGGTGTGAGCCACCATGTCCCGCTGAAGGCTCCATTTCTCATCCAAGGTCTGACCTCTGTAAGTGGCTCAGTTGAGATTCAAACCCAGAGCCAGCACACTGACTCAGTGCACCTGTGCCCGACATCACGCACCACAGCCCCACGTGTCGAGCAGGTACTGTGTCCAGCACCCTGCAGGTGCTTGGTGTGAGTTAATCACATAACCCTCAAGTCAGCTCCTAGGGACGTAATTCTAAGCATCCCCAGCGTGTGGCTGAGGAAGCAGGGTTCATAGAGGCTAACAGGCACCGGCCAAGGCCAGGCTGGTTCAACCCCAGTCAGTGGTGGTAATGTCCAGCCCAGCTCCCAAGCCCCCGGCCCTCAGCCATGGGGAGGTCTGCCAGGCCCAGACACACCCTGTGCCAGCCTCCCCAGAACGCTGGTGTGTGCAGAGGCCCGCAGGATGCTGGCTTTGTCGCCAGGAAAAAAATAATAAGACTAACTGCACACTTGTCCTTAACTCCCCATCAAAGAGACTTTGACAGTCCTTGTGAGTGGAGGACAGGTGGAGAAAGCGACAGCTCGAGGTCCCCTGTGCTGGGGCTGTGGGAGAGCAGAGGGGACGATCACAGTGTCCCCCACGAAGCAAGTGGGAGAAACAACCCTTCGCCATCCCCTGGGCATCACAGCCTCCCCTCCCTCCGAGGCCACCACTCTCCCGAGTGGCTCTTGCTCTCTGAGGCCTGTGTCCTCTGTCCCCAGTCTCAGACACTGCACCTCAGTCCCTCCCTGCCCCCGACTCCAGCTCCCATCCCTGCCCAGGCCCCAGAAGGCTACTCACCCCGAGCACGCGGGCCATCTCCCGGCTGTCATTCTCCAGCAGGCGGAGCTGGCCCCGGAGGGTCTGCTGTAGGCCGGGGTCCTGTAGCCCGCTCTTCCTCCGCACGGCCAGCAGCTGCAGGGTCAGGTCTGGAGGGGCAGATGGAGAGTGGGCAGCTGGTCTAGCCTGGGCTGAGAGGTCTGTGGGACACTGTACTCCCCCTGCCAGCCTCCAACCCACACACCTGACCCCGAAGGCCTGGGCAGTGGGCTCGTGGGGAGCCCAGGCCCTGGGTTTAGATCTCAACCTTGCCCCACCCCTAAAAAGGCCTTAGACTGCTGCTTAGCTCCCAGCCTGTTTCCTTCGGGATGAGTGCCTGTCCTATGGAGTGCTGGAGACAAGTGGACTCATGTCCCCTGCAGGCCAGGCCGGCACAGCAACCACTGCACACAGATGGTCTCTCCAACCCTTCCCCTCAGCGCCCTGCCCCTAGAGGGTTGCTGCATCGGAACCTGCGGGCACAGGACCTGGACAGCTGCATTTAGCAAGCCCCTCTTCCACCCCCATGGTGACTGTAAGGTGGGGAGTCTGGGACCATGGGGGCACCCACCTCCAGCAAACACCCCACAAGCACCTTGGAAACCTCAGTTCCGCCTCCCTAACCCAGCTCCTCTCCACTTCCTGTCTCTCAGAGGGCAGAGGCCCCCACCCCTGTCCAGATCAATAACACCTCCCACTCACACACCACATCAGCCACCAGCAACCCCGTGGGCTCCACCCCCCACCCCACCCCTGCCCCCATCCTGGTTCCGAGCCTCGGAGGGTCTGACCTGGGCAGCTGTCCACACCTGGCCCTCCCTCCTGTCTGTGCCCTGATCTGTGCAGAGCCACTGGGACCCCATGACGGCACGGTCCGACCCATCACCCCTGCTCTGGGCCGTCCCTGTGGCACCGTCCAGCGGAACCTTCCGCAGGGGTGGGCGTGGGCTCTGTCTGCTGGGTCCCATTCGGGGGCCACCTGCCACGGGGGCCGCGGAGCTCCTGAGATCCACCCCCCTCCTCAACGTCTGAGGTTGGCAATTTCCCACTAGAATCCAGGCTCCCGGGGCTGTGACCCCGTCTGCCCTGTGCACTATCTCTCCCAGTGCCTGGAAACACAGAGGAAAAAGGCTTCCCCATCCTCCAGGTCAAGACTCCGCCCCAGATCTCTAGGCAGTGTCATTCCAGGGGCTTTGGCCTCTACAGAGCCAAAGGGAGAAGTGGGGGAGACGGGGAAGAGAATGAGTAGAAGAACTGGAGAAGGAGAGCAGGGAGAGGGGAGAAACTGGGACGGGGAGAGGGAAGGAGAAGGGAGAAAATGGGGGCGGGGGTGGAGAGGTACAGAGAGGGGAGAAACTGAGTGGGGGAGAGGGAGGGAGAGGAGAGAAGCCAGGAGGGGGGAAGGGAGGGAGGGGGAGAAAATGGGAGGGGGAGAAAGAGGGAGAAGGGAGAAAATGGGAGGGTGGGGAGAGGGAAGGAGAGGGAAGAAAACGGGATGGGGAGAGGGAGGGATTGAGGAGAAACCAGAGGGGGAGAGGGAGGGAGAAGGGAGAAAAGTAGGGGAAAGAGGGAGAAGGGAGAAAAGTGGGGGAAAGAGGGAGAAGGGAGGAAACGGGTTGGGGGAGAGGGAGGGAGAGGGGAGAAACCAGGAGGGGGAAGAAAATGGGAGGGGGAGAGGGAGGGAGAGGGGAGAAAATGGGAGGGAGAGAGGGAGGGAAAGCTGGAGAGACAGACGGAAATGAGACAGAGGCAGAGACGGATTCTCACACCTTTGACTAACCCTGAAGCACCTGCCTGAGAGTTTTCCGCTAAGGGACCGTTGAGCAAACACCCTCACCCGCTATGGGGGAAGGGCCAGTCCGGACACCTCTGGAATCCGGAATCCACTCCTCCAACAGGAGACACCAGCCCATCATTCCACAATGGTTCCTGTGCTGTGATGGCCTGAAGTTCCTGCTCCCATAAGAGGGTGGGCATTGCATCATCCCTTTTTTGTTGTTGTTTTTTTTTAGAACAGAGTCTCGCTCTGTCGCCCAGGCTGGAGTGCAATGGCGCAATCTCGGCTCACTGCAACCTCTGCCTCCTGGGGTCAAGTGATTCTTCTGCCTCAGCCTCCAAGTAGCTGGGATTACAGGCGTGTGCCAGCTAATTTTTGTATTTTTAGTAGAGATGGGGTTTCTCCATATGGGCCAGGCTGATCTTGAACTCCTGACCTCAAGTGATCCACCTGCCTCAGCCTCCCAAAAAGTGCTGGGATTACAGACATGAGCCACCGCACCCGGCCTGCATTTTCAAATTCTAAATAACCTGTCTTATTGCTTAACGCATCCTGGTCATCCCAAGTGGCCACCAGCAGTGCTGACCACACAAAAGGAAAGTCAGAGGACAGTCGGGCATCACAGCAAAGGTGAAAAGCCAACGTGGATGCTGGGGTCTCCATTCCTCCCCAGCTTGGGGTCAGGGGGTCTCCAGGGTAAGCGGCTTTTTAACACCTCCACAGCCCACAACTTCCTGGGCCCCCTCTGTGGGCTCTGCTCCCCAGCCCGGGGCTGCCTCCCTCCGCCCGTGCCCTGCGGAGATCCCATCCCTGGGAAGCCTGTGCCTGGATGCCTCACGCCACCACGCAGAGGGCACTTTCACCTACTTCTTACCACATGGCACCTGCGAAGCCCCTCCCCACGGTGTCACCCACGGAGCCCCCAGGACCCACGTCCCTTCTTTGTTCAGACGCATACAGGGATGCTTAAGGGAACCCCCAGGGGCTATGTCCCCCTCTGGGTGCAGGACCTGGGCATCCGCATTTAACAAGCCCCTCCTTCTACTCCTACGTGATTTTAAGGCGGGAAGTCTGAGGCCACATGTTGAGAAGCCCTGGGTTAGACTCTTGGATGCCCAGGGAGCGCCACAGCCCAGATTTGAACCTGAAGCCCTGCGTGGGGCGCAGGATGTTTACCTGTGGGATAAGCCCCCATCTGCCAGGGAGGGGTCCCAGCGGCAGGCCCAGCCACACGGGTGGGAGAAGCCTCGTCTGCAACACAGCGGGTTCCCAGGATTAGGGGAGACCAAGCAAATGCCTGGCTGCCCTGAAGGCGCCAAACGCTCCAGGTCTTTCTGCAAGAAAAGAGGTGAGTTCTGTCCCGCACAAGCCGCCTTTCCCACAGCTGCCTTCCTCCAGTCTCCCCAGAGCCCAGCAAGGAGGGAAACTGCCTGCATTTCCCAATGTGCTGTGACAAGCTGCCCCACACTCAGAAGATTAAGACCACACCACTCGTAGGACCCCGCTGCTCTGAACTTCCAATGCGCCTCACAGAGCCAAAGTGAGGGTGTGGACAGGGTCCTGTTCCTCGCAGGGTCTCTGGGGAGAATCCACTCCTGGCCCTCAAGAGGCCGCACATGTCCCTCGGCTTGTGGCCGCCACTGTACTTCCGCTTTGTCACTGCATCTCCTTTTCCGCCTCTCCCTCCTGCCTTCCTCCTACAAAGGCCCTGTGATTCCATGGAGGGCCCATCGGAGCATCCGGGATCCTCTCTCCATCTCGAGATCCTTGCCTTTGATGACATCTGCAAAGTCCTTTCCGCTGGATGAGGTAATGCAGGCACAGGTCCTGGGCATAAGGACGTGGGCATTTTTGGGGGACTTTATCTTGCCGCCCACAGATGGGCTCAGCCTCACAGCTTGTGCAGGTGGGAGCCGGGACATGGACCCCTACTGGCTGCTCGGTTCCCTGCTGGGGGTCACCCCTCTGGCCATTGGTCCTGCAGAGTTTGCATCTTGGCCTGGGCACTTCACCTTTGTCCTGCGCAGTTTCTCTATCCAGGCCTCAGGATCCAGGGGGATCTGATTAGGAAAACCTGCAACTGCAGCAGAGCGTCGTGAACTTCTGTGTGGCCAGTCTTCACAGCCTCCTGGACGTCTCGCTCCGAGCCCTGGGCGCAGCTCAGCCACAGTGGCCTTGGGCCTTGCATCGTCCAAGTGATGATGTTCACTTCACACCAGCATTTGCTGACCGCCTGCGGTGGTGTGCGCTTGCCCTGTGTGGCCAGAGCCCATTCTTAGGCCTCACTTACTCTGCAGCCCCAGCCCAAGCCCAGAGCTAGGCATGCAGTGAGGACTCAGAAATGTCTCAAACGGGCCGAGCACAGTGGCTCACGCCTGTAATCCCAACACTTTGGGAGGCTGAGGCAGGTGGATCACGAGGTCAGGAGTTCGAGACCAGCCTGGCCAACATGGTAAACCCCGTCTCTACTAAAAATAGAAAAATTAGCCAGGTAGGGTGGTGCATGCCTGTAGTCCCAGTTACTCGGGAGGCTGAGGCAGGAGAATTGCTTGAACCCGGGAGGCGGAGGTTGTAGTGAGTCGAGATCGCAACATTGCACTCTAGCCTAGGCGACAGAGCGAGACGCCGTCTCAAAAACAAAAAAGAAATGTCTCAAATGGAAAGAAGCGTGTGTTGCTCAGATCTCGGCTCCGCTGGTTGATGCACCTGACAGCTGTAACCGAAACACACCCCGTGGATGCCCCCGTGGGCTAAAAAGAACGTGTGCTCAGACTTTCGTGCTAAAGAATCCAGCAGCAGCCAGCCTGGAGATTCACTCCCCGTGTGAAGAAGATCTGAGCCCCTGGCTCATCGCACGGAATGCAGGCTGTGCAGATCCTGCCCCTTTGTTTGGAAGGGTTGGATGAGGCTTGCCAGCTGGAGGATGGTAGAGGGAGGGTGCTAAGGGAAAATGCTATATCAACTGCATGCTTTTTTACAGGGGGCCTGTCCAGCCCGCCACTGCTGAACCACCCTGTATGGAAGTCCTCTCAATCAACCCTATGTCATGGTCGCTGGCTCTGGGTCTCCTCTTTAGCCTCTCGAACAAGGTGCTGTCCCTATTGAAGTTGATAGGTGTCCGGCCCAACAGCTTCTAAACATCATCCTCCAGTTCAGAAGCCAGGGCTCCCTGGAGACCCAGCCGATCCCAGGGCTGTGGCAGGGAAAGTGCAGAATGAGCCCGGAACATCTCATGTCCCAGAAAGTGAGGACGCACCCACTGAGTGAAGCAGACACATGGAAAACCCAAATCTAGGGTGATCTGAATGACAAAATAGGTAATGATGTATACAGTCCGGAGACTCGATTAAAGACGTGTGAGCCTACGCTGAATTAAATCAGTGGATACCTGGGGAGCGGAACAGTTCTTCCTTACAGTTGAAAACTGATTGCTGAATGGAGAAGGCTTGCCTCATTAGACAGTCACCGCCTGGCAGCCTCTGTCGCAAGGACTATTTCAGCCAGGCCAGCCCATGATGAGACAGTAGAGCTTCACGAGTTTGACGAGGAACAGGATATTCACGCAGTTTCAGGGTGTCGTCCCCCCAGTTACTTACTAACTGCGGAGGGGAGAAAAATAACCGTGCAGTGGGGAGAACTGGCAGCCGCCCCTTTCCCAAGGAACCAAAATTAGCATCACCAGCCAGAGACTAATGGACATCGTCTGCACTGAAGAAACATTGCTTCTGTGGGATTCCTGCCCAAATCTCTAACGTGATCGTGAAGAAATATTGGCTGCACTCAAATCGAGAGACATTCTACAAAGATCCAAACTGTATCTTCAAAACAGCAGCCTCCAGATTAAAAGGTACCTCAGAGAGGTCGCGTCAGAAAACAAGGTGTGACCCAGGAATATATATACATATTTTTTTTTGCTATAAAGGATATTATTGGGATAAATGGCAAGATCTGAATGAGGCCTGTAGATGAGGTGATGGTGTTATTAAAACCAGGAAATTAACATTGAAATAAGTACAATGCGGTTATGTAAGAGAACGTCCTGGTTTTAGGAAATATGGACACCTTTTAGGATGAAGGGGCATCGTGTCTGCCATTTACTCCCAAAGGGATCAGAAGAAAATCACACACACACACACACACACACAGACACACACACACAGACACACACACACACAGACACACACACACAGACACACACACACACAGACACACACACACGAGTACACACACACACACAGACACACACACACACGAGTACAC
>NW_012107363.1:3062028-3066287 GCF_000951045.1 Mandrillus leucophaeus | reverse complement strand
ACACACACACACAGACACACACACACACAGACACACACACACGAGTACACACACACACACAGACACACACACACACGAGTACACACACAAAGTAAAAGTCATAAAATGTGAACATTCAAGGAATCTGGGTGTGGGCAAATGGAATTATCTGCACTATTTCTTGCCACCTTTGATGTCTATCTGAAATTGCCCAGAGAAGACGAGGAGGTGAAGGAGCTGAGGAGCCCCACCCCAAGCCAGCTTTCCCTCAGCCCACCCAGCCTCCTAAGCAGGGAGAGTCTCCTCAGCTCCCCTGCGCTGGGCCCACAGAGATTCGCTCCAGGCAGAGGCGATGCCACAGTGCTTTGCTGAGCCTCTGGAGGAAGAAATACCCAGCCACTCAGGGCAAAGGCTTCCAACGCCCGCCACTCCCATTCCCAGAGGCTCCCAGCTCCTCCCTGGGCCCCGCAGCTCTGTGGGAGGCTGGCCAGGGCCCTCCTGCTCTGTGCACTCATGGTCCTGGGCACGGCCCAGCCCCTGCCTTTCTGTGAGGCCTGCCGTGGAGGGAACGTGATTCCGTGGCCTGGTGGGCTCCCCAGGCCCAGGCCCCGCCCCAAACCTCTGAGCCGCCCTTCCTGGCCGGGCAGGCTGGTGCCTGCAGACCACTTCCCCTTTGTGATTCAGGGCAGGAGGCCATCGACCCCTTCCCATCTCCGCCCTCATGCGGAAGGGCAGGATTGCAGGTATAAAACTCTCCCACACCCGGCTGTGAGCCACGACGGCATCTGAGGTTTTCACGCCACTGTCCAAACACATCCTTCGTTCATCAATCCCTTGAACAGTGACGGAGCACCTACCATGTGCTAAGCCCTGGAGTCCCGAGACAGGGACGTGGGCAGCTAAGAGGAGACCAGGCTGAGGCTGGACACTGGGAGGAGGCGGCCCAGGGCGGGGTCACAGCCGCAGCTGTCTCCGGCCAGGGAGAGGCTTGCAGGCCTTGGTGTCCCCTGCCTCTCCCCTCCTCCCCTTCAGGGTCTCAGGATGAGGGTAAGATGGGATCCTGGAGATCACCTAGGCCACCCTTCAGGTTTCCCAGGGATTCAGGAGACTGGGCACGCGTCCTGGCCCGGCCCCTGACTGCAGGGTGGCCTGGCCCGGCCCTTCCCTCTCTGCACCTTGGGTGCCTCCTGGGGAATGAGGATGCCTCGTCCTGAGGACCCTCAGGGTTCCAAGGCCAAACCCATCGGACTGTTTCTGGAATGGTCTCTGAACATGTGGGTTCGAATGCCCCTGTCTCGTTCTTTGCCAGCTTTGTTATCACTGACCTGTGCCTGGAAAAACACGAGCTGGGCTCTGGCCTCTCAAGTGACTCAGCGGGCACAGTGGCTCCAGTAAACACACGCAGAGGAAGGAAACGAGAAGTGATGGAGAGCAGACCCCAGCCCCAGCCCCAGCCCTTACCCCAGGAGGCCTGGAGGCGGACAGGGCGGTGAAGGACGGATGGACAGGGCAGGTGGGGTGGACAAGTGGGTGGGATGGACTCACCGCCTCTCCCCGGTGCCTTGGCCTCCTCAGGCCCCGCTTTCTCCCAGCTCACAGAGGGCCTCGTGGTCATCGTCCAGACGTGGTCCCGGCTGCTGCCCCCTCCTGAGGGTCCCACGGGACCCCTCCCCATGGGGGTCGGCTCCTCAGTGATCACAGCAGGGAGGTTCTCCATGACCCGCGGCGGCCTCACATGCCTGGCCCTGTGGACAGAATGGGTGTGGTCAGGAGAGGCGGCCCCCCAGAACCAGCACAGAGGCTGTGTCCAAGGCCGGGGTCCAGAGGAGAGAACGCCAGCGTTGCTGAGCGCCTGCACCTTTCAGACTCAGCGGGCCCCTCACCGCAGCAGGTGACCGTGCGCGGTGTTGTGGTGGGTGTGATCCCGCACCGCTGCTGTGCCTCCCTCCCCATCTCGGGTGTGCTGTGCTCCCTTCCTCCACGGGGCCTCCTCTCGCTGGTTTTCTGCCTAGAGGCCCCTTCCCCATCGAGGCAGAGCTCCTGGGTGCCTTGGGCCCCTCCTCAGGGGCCAGTCACTGCCTCTTTGCTAGGCCGTCATGCCTGACAGACTGTGCTCCCGGGACAGTGCTCCGTTGCCTGCCTGAAGACACAGAAGGACACAGAGTCCCCCTTCCGGCATCACATGCAGGCGCAGGGCCCATGGGGACGGCGGCCGGGGCCAGGGCTGAGGCACACAGGGGACAAATCCCAGCTGTGGCCGCGGGGATGGGGTCAGCCGTGTCCTCAGCTCCGGCCTCAGGCAGAGAGGCTGACAAGTGGGGAGGACGGCAAGCGCAGTGTCAGGACCCTGCTGTCCCTACAGGGAGGGTTTGGTCATGGGGGGCCACACTGTTCCCTGATTGTGAGTGGAGGAAGGTCCACCCTGCCCCACTAGAACGCCATGGCCAGGGCGGTTTTCAAGTCCAGAGCCTCAGGGAGCGATGGGGATGCAGAGGAAGGAAAAGTGGTTCCGTCCGTGCCTGACGTGTGGTGAGGTTTTCTCTGCTGCTACCTAACGCAGGCTCCGCTGCCCCTCCTTGGTGAAATGTGAGGTGGGGAAGAAATAAGCCAGTGTCCCCTGCAGCTCCTGCCTCCCATGTCCCTGCCCCACAAGACATTCTGAGCAAACACTGGGACAGACTTTCCTACGTGTGGACTCGTCCCCTTGCTGTTGGCTTGAAGCCCCCAGTGGCCAGCAAGCATCCCCTCTGCAGGCAGGGCATGGAGAACCGGGGCAGCGATGCCTCTGATCTCTGTCTGGAGGCAAAAGTGCAAGTCTGGCCTCCTGCTGTCCCGTCACCGCTTTTGTGGTGGACGCTGGGGGACCAGGCACCCAGGGCTTGCCAGGGCCTCTGTCCGGGCCTCAGAGCCCTGATGGGCCCACCAAGCTGGGGCCTGCCAGCGGCCAGGACAACCCCCAGAGCCTCCTGTCCTTGCCCCATCTCCCACTTCCACCCTGGTCTCTGGGCAGGGAATGTGGCAGAGGACTGGGAGGCAAACCGGGCAGCTGTTGGGGGTACGTGGGGTCTGCAGTCAGGGACACAGGACGCGGCTGTGAAGGGAAGGCAGGAGGCCCAGGACATCCAGCACCCAGGAAAGGCAGAGAGGCATCCCTAGGGGCTTCAAGCCAGAAGCAGGGGGTCGAGTCCACACGTAGGAAAGTCTGTCCCAGCGTCTGCTCAGAATGTCTCGCAGGGGTGGGGAAATCCGAAGCAGGAGCGGCGGGAGTGCTGGGCTTATTTCTTCCCCACCTCAATTTTTCACCAAACAGGGGCAGCTGAGCCTGCATCAGACAGCAGCACGGAAAATCTCACCATACATCAAGCACAGACAGAGCCCGGCTTCCTTCCCCAGCACCCCCAGCCCTCCCCCAAGGCTCTGAGCCTGAAAACCCAGAGACAGTCAAGACTGACCTCAGGACTCCCAGGACAGTGGGTGTCAACTGGCACACCTCCCATTGCCAGACGCCTTGGCCCAGCAACCCCAAGGAAGGCCTACCTCCCCAGTACACAGATGGGGAAACCGAGGCTCTGAGGGGTCAGGCAATTCTCCTGCCTGTGCGCGCTTCCGCGCACGCGCGCACACACACACACACGCACCCGCACACCCGGCAGACCAAAGCAGAAGCACACACTGCAGCTGCCATCCCTGCTGCCTCTTCCCCACCCGTGAGCACCTCCTCCATCCCCGCACTGCTCTTGGCTCGGGCCACCACTGCGGCGACAGCTCCCTTCACAGAGGCTCCCCAAGAGGCCGCTCCCCTGTAACATTTAGTACAGAACGAGGAAACCCTCATGGGGGGGCGAGTCGGCTGCAGGCAGGGACAAGTGGGTGTCATGTAAGCCCAGCCATCACCCCTGCCCCCATGGCTGTGGCTGTCACCCTGAGAACCGGCCTCCCAGGCCCCAGCTCACCGCACACTGTGGGCTCCATCAGCAGAGCAGGGGCAGAAGGAGCCCACCGTCTAAAGTCTTTGGTTTCAACAACCACCACGCACCCCTGTGCTGTGCCAGCGCTGAGCCGGCCAGTGGGAACACAGAGGGAGGAAGACCCAGACCTGCTAAGTTGAGAATTTAGACAGAATAGCGACGGTTCCGTGAGGCAGGTTCCATGAGGCATAGAGAGGGTCCCCTAGCCCTGGCCGAGGAGGGAATCTCACAGTCAGGGAAGGCTCCCTGGGGACCTCAGACCGCAGGGCCTCAGCCAGACCAGCCCCGGGCCAGCAAGGCTTGCAGAGGCGA